>NC_088132.1:15271804-15583262 GCF_036370855.1 Dromaius novaehollandiae | reverse complement strand
CCTGCACTAATAAACTAAGTTATTTAGAATTTAAACTTAGCCTTCCTCTATTGGAAATACCAATTTCAAGTTATCATCCAAATTCTATCTTTCTTAATTTTGTATTAAACATTCTTTTAAACCAAGACTGGATAGCTATGTCATATCGCTCATAATAGCCCAGTTCAAATTATTTTTACCTTTCAGTGAATTTCTGCATTGTGGCATTCTCTGTATGTATCTTAAAGTCTTTAGTGAAACCTACTTGGCAAGCAGACTAGTAGGCATTAAGCAGCAGGCTCTCAATGAGACAAAATAACTTGCAAATCTTTCAAAACTGGAGCTTTTAATAATGTTATAATAAAGACTTCCCTCAAAATTTAACTGGCTTTTACTTACTTTTTTACTTTATTTACTTTTTTTTACTTTATTTTTACTTTTTACTTCTTGAATACAACAGTAAGTTAGAAAAAATTTTGCAGTAATATACTAGTTACACTGATAGATATTTGCTGACTTGTTAATTCAATAAACCGCTCAACAAAACAGGGAACTCTTTAACATACTTTTATAAAAACAAAATCTAGTCTCTTTAGCTTGCCTATTTACTTTTGTTTAAGCACTGCAATTATATTTATCTGTAACTTTAAAAATACAAAATGTGTTACGAATTTCATGCTCTTTTTTTTTCTTCCAGAGACTCTTATCAGTAGAAATTTAGAGGTTGTTTCTAAGAAAGTAAAAACTAAGAAATGGAAAACCATCTGAATTCTTTTTACACTCTCTGTAAAGATATGTTACACACAGAACTTTAATCAATTATTGAGACCTTGAACCACAATAAGTATCCTTCAATATCTTTTTCTGCCATAGGCCTATCTTAAGAAAAACATCAGAAATTACTTACTCTGATGAATTAAGATTACTGTCTTTCAATTATTAACTATAATACACTTGCATTAATGATACTCTGTTTCTAATAAATGTTATCTTGTACAATGTTGTATCAAGAACCAGCTCTTCTCCCTGTGTGACTGTGGAACAAAGCTCTTAGTAAATGATTAAATTACTTTCCTTTTCTATACTAATCTATTTAGAGGTAGAACCTCTCCCACCAAACCCTTCATAAAAAAAAAAAAAAGATAGTTTGGAGTAATGAGCTGTAGTACGGTTGAATCAAGCACTTTCTCAACATTGTGGTTTCTGTGATCAGAATTTCTTCTATCCATTAAGGCACTACAGATCAGAACATTTCAGAAAACACAGAGGAACAGTACCCTATTTAAACAATCTTCATCCCAGCAATAAAGACAAAACTGCTTAATCCTTTCCCTCCTTTATACGGTAAAAGAACATGCAATAGGGATCTAATTTTATTGAACTAAAAAGGATCGTGACCATTTTGATCAATGCCCAACATGGACTATTTATTGTGATTCTTTTTGTACACCTTCTGCTATATGCTTAATCAGCCTGAAATTTCTTTTGATGTGCATCTATCTTGCACTGTTCAGACAAGCTTCTACACTGACTAAATCCCTCTTAAACGGTTATAACTACTGAAATTGCAGAGGATGAGGTCACCCAAAAGATCTCTTCAACTTCTATGAATCTTGTAGTAGAAATTATGGAAGTTATAAAGTTGACATCATAAAAAGTTAGAAAACAGTAAATTAAACACTTTACCTTGACATTGTTCTTTAAGTTCAATGGCACAGTCAGTCTTTAAATACTTGTCTTCAGTGAATTCTTCCTTATTAATGTTCTTCATTAGTAAATAAGCTGCTTCTAAGTCAGTCTGAGAACAGGGATTTGAACTTGGAATAACTTCTATTAATTCACTATTAATATGGAATTTTGCACAAGAGATAGGTTTCCTAAAAAGCAGAAAAAGATTTCTGATACTTAAGTTACTTTAAGAATACATTTTGTAAGATAAAAGTTGACTTCCCTGACTCCTCAGTGAATCAAGAGTACTGAAAAAAGATACTCTAAGAACTTTGATAATCACTATATTCACTGGAAAAGACTGGAAATTACAGTTGTTATCATTACTCATTAGATTGCATCTCTATGGTCAAACTAAATATTTTTGTCCAAGAAATAAAGCTTCTCAAATTTCACCTCAGTACAAAAGGATAATGGCTGAAAAGGGCAGGAAACCTACAAAATCATAGCATTTATGACAAAAATTTGTTGCTTGGTTACACATATATTCAGGTTTCAAACATTATGCAGAAATCGAAAGCACAGCAGCAATGGTGGTCAGAGAAAAGACAGAATAAATGAAGAAACAAAACACTTAGTTTTCCCTTTACCTTTCATATTAAATTCAATATTACTATTATTTATCAGGAAGAAAAACTGATTGCTAGATAAACAGCAAATCTTGTGACTACAGGAAAAAAATCATGGTATTGGGCTAATTATGCATTGGGCCAAAATGTCCCTGTCAAAAGAAAGTTAGAAGTTCAAAATAAATTCACTGAAATGTTAGAGAACTTCTAACCTGACTTTGACTCTACTTAGAGACTGACAGCATGTTATACCCTACCGGCTACTGCACTTGGCATAATTGTGATCACATTGATTTTTTTTCTACAAATCTGCTGACTTACCCAATAATGAAAATTATCTTCACTATTCAGCATATGGCTATCAGCCATTTAACAGATAACCAACTGAAAACAACTATGTTAATTTTTTCTTGGATACTTCAAAAAGCATTGAAAGAAAAACAGAAAATAATACAATTAGTCTCCACAAGATTCTCATAAAAACAGATAATATTATAATCTATATTCTCTAGAACAGGACCACGGTACTCATGATGGGTGCCCAACCTGAGACACCATCCCCTGCTCTTTGAAAGCACTTGGCATTTTTACAGAACTTTCAGTGTTCAAGCATTGCTCCAGTCAACTTCAGTCATAAGCATATGTCTTTGAGTCTTCCAGAAAATAAGAGAATCACATTCAATGGATCACTGTGGACCTTTTGGTTCAAGTGATTTACCCAAAACCGCACAGGAGTTTGGACAGAGCCAAAAACATAAACAATTCCCCAGAGAGCATTCAACTTCCTTAACCAAGCCCCACGAATTGCATACTAGCAAGAAAAGAAAGCCTCTCCAGACTCTATTATCTTCATTAACTTATGATCCAAGAATTACTCAGATGATCATTAAGGGAGTTATCAGTCCTTTTAAATTTCGGGTAAAGGTTTTCTTCCAGATACCCCCCTATGTATGTCCTTTTATTCCAGTTATCTTCTGGATATTAGTTATCTGAAATAACAAATTTTTGTTTTTAAGGCATAAATACTTCCTTCTCATGCAATACCACATATACAAAGAAGTCACCTCTCCATTGCTACACCAGAGGTGTAATCTTATAGACAATATTCTCATTCACTACCTGGCTCTGATCAATTCCATGAGCTTGATCATTTCTGTTCCATGAATGGGGAGAGGATTATACAGAAAAAATAGTATGTAGTAATGTAATTAAAGCCAGTACCACAGGGAAATCATAGAAGAGTGCCACAATAAGGCACTGGCAAGCATGGTGTTGACATTTCCTAAATATGATTGCTTAATTCTGCAACCATAAGTTTTCTTCTTCACAAAGCTTATTTTTTATGCAGTTCTGAAGATAACACAAATTTCAGTCTAGTCTGTAAAACCACAAATATAATTTCTCCATTTCTTTCAGGTTGCCACAATTTTGAGAGCAGAAATTCACACAATTTACTAGTTTCATGGAAACATTTTTTTTCATGTTCTATGCAGACTATGAAGGTTGAGTTGCAGACTTGTTTTTAAAACAAACTTTGTATTTCAGAGATAATACAATTTTCATATTATGTTGCCATACTAGACATTTGCATTGCTATTATTTGAACTTTTAAATAAATATTTCTATCTCCTATCATTGCAATGCAAGTTAGACTTTTTCTAGCTTCTCTTGACACCTTTTTAAAGGTTTATAAGCAGCCTTTTTAAACAGGCTCTAGATGAGATAACTGCCTTTTTAAAGAGGGTAGGAGGAAAAATGTCCTCATGGTTTGCTTTTATGATCATGCATAGATTTCAGGGACCTTTTCTAAAGGCAGAAATATATTGCAAGATCAATTTTAAAAAGTAGGTAAGAAAGCAAAGAACTCCATAAAAATACAGTACTACTTTTAGTGAAAAAGGCATCCTCAAGCTGTTCGCTAACACAGCTTCATGCATGATATGCTTATAACTGACAGAAAACATTTCTGTATTGTTATCATCATTAGCTTATGACTCACAAAGTACTTGAATGATACCAGAGGAACTGTGTATATTTTTAAGTTAAGGTTACTGACTTTTCCAGGAAATCCTCCACAGATAAACTTTTCTTCCATTGATCCAGTACAGAAATATCTGTCATATTCTGTGTTGAAATAACTGAGGCTGAAACAGAGAAACAAATAAAATCAAACAAATGTATGAGATTTTACTTTTATGTACTGGACAAACCATTGCAGAGGCTAACAAAACCGTGGCTAGTATGTACAGAAGAAAAAATGCTTTTAGTTTCCATTAGCAACACTAAAAATACACCAGAAAGATGCAAATATTTTCTTATTTATTTTACTTTTACCTCTAAGCTTGGAAATCCCCCCCTTTTTACAATACCTCAGAATCTCAGCATCATCTTTCAAACCTCTCCCAACTAATCAGTTTTACCAATTTTTGCAGTTTTACTCCTCTCCTATCATTTTCTCATCTCCTTTTACTCATGTCCTTTCCTTCCACAACTGCATACTCCTGACATATTGTATTGTATTTGATTAACTCAGCAGTAAATTTTCCAGAGACTTCTAAAAACTAATCAATTACCCTTATTTGTGATGCTATACAAAATAAATATCCATTACCCATTTGTTTCTACTTTGGCAATGAACATATGCTATCTGCAAGTGCTGTATGAACTGGTATACTGCTACTCTTGGTAATACTTTCTTTTCTACCAGACATATCATATTAAGCCAAACCACCAGCTTCTCCTTTAATCTACAGTGAGTCTAAACTATATAGGACAATATAACCTACTTCTAGTCCATGGCCTCCTATACTTATCATCAGCAAAGAGTCCGGTGAGATGATACTTTTCATCTTGATGTAAACAGGGTGGAAAGCAAAGTGATAATCTACCGATGGAAAACTTCTGCCTTGCTATGCTCTGCACAAAGAAAAAGGTATGTGATAAAATTATGAGAGATAAACTTCCATCCTTATTCTTTTTGTGCTCTACCTGTTCAAACAGTCCCATTGTTTTCAAGGTTTTACTACTTATATTATATATTTAAACTTTATTTTTTGTAAAACTGACACAGTTGAAATTAGGATACAAGCTTAACCTTTAATCAGACCTGATATTCAGCCTTATCTATATTTCTGCATATGCAAAACTGCACATATACTTAGTTATACTTATCTAAACTTCTAATGGGCAATTACAAGTGCATATAGTAACAACTGCATACACCTCCTGAACAGTTTAACAGACACACGTGCAGGCTGACTAGAAACAGTTTAAAATGATTCCTACTACTGCTTTCATAACTGCTCAAAATATTTTTAAAGACTCTCAGAGCTAAAAGTAACTAAATAAATCTAAAGCTAAGCTAAAATACTTACATAAATCTACCTTTATTACCTAATTTACCTTCATTAAAAGTAACAAGAAAAACATGGTAGGCAATATAGCTTCATCACATTTAGACAGATGCAATGTATGTAAAGCCTTCTGAAACATGCCACTGATATTAGTTACAATCAACTGAATTCTAGAATTAAATATTCAACATGGGAACTTCAGTAACTTTTCATTCAAGACCACCTTCAACAAACTATCCAACAGCTCTTGTGTCACAAAAGCCCACATGTAGTATTATATAAAAGGTACAGAACCAGGATGAAACACTGACAGTAGGAATTACAGAAAAATTAACCTTAAGTAGACGTTTGGATTTAACAAGTTTATAACTTAGGAAGAAGTTGTCCAAAATTCTGGTGTAAAAGACATACTGGGAAATGCAACTGGCAATAAATGTGGGAGAATGTTATCAGCGAGACTGGAAATCTCTTTGTAGTTCTATGTCCATGGCCTGCTTCAACTCTGTTGCTTAAGGTCCTAGGATCTTCCTACTTCAGTCAACTCACTTCAGCATACGCTGTCAAGTCAGTTACAGTTTGTAAAGTTAGACATTTTAGGTGACAAAGTAGAGATAATTCACTGACTTGGACTGCTACCAGAAGAACAGTGCTGTCAGCTGCACTTTTCAAAACCTTTCTGTATAGGCAGGGAGAAAATGAAAATGAAAGAAAAAAATATACAGGAAGCAATGTGAACAAACACAGTCACTTCTGTGAAAGTTCACCATAACGGAACCTTTCCCCTTTCAGTTCATTCCTCTGTGATACAACAGATATAATTCCCAGTCCTGTAAATGCCAGTTAATTCTAACCAAAAGGCAAAAAATACTGCCATAATACAATCTTTGCTTTAGAAGGTTCTTATCAATATTTGATAAACACCATACTGATGCAATATATTCCCTTTTGCCTAAGTCAAAGCATGACAGTTCCTGTATGATCGCCTTCTCTATTGATTCTGTACTAAAAAAGCAGAAAGTGACAACTGGATCTAGGCCTGCTACACGTTGCTGGCCATATATTAGATTAAGTAGCCTATGAAGTAACTGTTACAAAAACTATTACATTTACAGTAAAATAAAGTACAGCTAGTGAAGTTCCTGGAAGAAATCAAATAAAGAGAAAAAGAGTTGGTAAAAACTCGTCCTTAGTAAAACAAGGTGTAAGGATTGTGATGCAACAGCTCTTAAAGTACTCTGGGGTTACAAATAAATGACCTGCTGGGGTTTATGTAGAAAATTCTAAAGAGATAAATATAAGGAATAAAATGACAGAGATCAGCAAGAAACTGTAAATATAAGTGTGGAGTTTTACTGAGGATAACTTTAAACTAACAGCCCAGAATTAAGCTTATTTTCAATCACTGATGTTTGTGAAGTGGAACAAGTATGTGCTAGGGCTATCTAGACAGATGGTAGCCTTATGAAGAGCAAAAGTGCATGTTACAGAACATTTCAAAATGAAATTGTTCTGAGTGTAAAGGTTAAGACGAATCAGTTCACTTTACGAAGTCGATTACCATATACTCTTGCCTTTCTCAGATGAAAGTGTTTTTAAACGTCCCTACTAATGGCTATAATTTAATCCATGCATATATACTCCTTTTAAGAAAATCTAAACGTTTATTTCTTTTTTTTAACCTGGATTTCTTTTTTAAGCAAAAAACATGGAGTATTTTTACAGTTCCACATGACTTGCATGTATTGTCAGTTTGTAACGTAAGAGAAGCTTGAACTTCTAGCATAAGGAATCTAACGCTGAGTCTTTAATGACTGAAACATGCCCTTTCTTCAGTAATTCATTTATATTGGGCAGTTAGAAAAACAGTCTCTGTTGGGTGATAAAAATGCACAACAAGTACATTAAGACCAGGATTCCACAGCCAGTTGAGTCAGATGTGTGCAAGAATCAGTGTGGTATGCTCATTGCACTTCAATATTTTCTAAGAACTGGAAACACTAAGCAAGTGCATTTGCTGTAACAGATGCCTGAAAAATCAATCTAACTCTCATCTACAATCTAATAGAATAGAAGTTAGGAATAAGAGTTGGACAAGACACTGCAGTTTTAAAGGAGCCTACTGCTTGTACAGACAGATTACTGCTTAATACTTTTAGTGTGTGATCCATCTATTGACCCCTTCTGGTGGTAAGAAAGCATGCTGCAGCACAGCTCATATTAGAGCTATATTGTTGTTCAGATCCAGAGCTGCCATTCAGCAGGTCACTAGACGTTTCTCTTCTACGTGTTTTCATTTGCCCTGTTCTGTTCTAGTCAGTACTGCTCTACTCCTCAAAATTCAGGCCAGAAAAGCCCAAAATTTAATTCTTTTCCACAATAGCCTCTTATATATTTTGCTCATGTACTTCAGTTTTTATTCACACAGAAGCATCAGAAGAGCAAACTTAATGGAACTACTGTGAGAAGGTTTTCACACAAATATTGAATGATAGTTTGCATACTGTTGGAGTTACAGTAGAGTTAGAAGTTTCTGTCGTTATAACTCAAGAAAAATACTACAACATCATACATGGGTACTATAAGGAACAATTTCTGCACTCAAAGGCAAGGGATGTAGGCAAGCTATTTTATGCTGTGGATCTTAGTAATTATCAGGTATTACCACTGGACCAGTCTCAGGCTGCATTTCTTTCAGCTGTGCGAATGTGTGCATGAGTACTTGTATGTGTACTTGCACGCTCCCTGAACTCTTTAAAGCGTCATGTCTCAATACCTCCCTCTTCCATCCACACACCAAAAACAGCCCCTCTGAGCAAAGCCTCACTGTGCTGGAGAAGTTTTTTCTTTGGCTTATAGTTTCTTGTTGAAAATGCAAATAAATAAGAACTTAAATAGGCAAAACAGTGTGATGCAGTGATAAGCAATTCATACCATCACACCACACAAAAGTAGACAGGAAGGAAAACAGGAGTTCATCAGGTTTTTACGTCTTAACAAATCAACATCGATAAAGCCAAAATATTCATCGTAAATGTGAAAAAATATTTGCAGTCCATGAAATTTGAATTACATCTAAAACATTATGAAGAAATACTCCTCTGTAATACCTGGAGGGAATACAGTGTTGGATACTCTTACCCTACTGGATATTAAGGTAGCTAGAAAATTGGATTCATTTCCAGAAAAGATAATTGATTGACCTCCATGCTTTAGAAGTCACAATGCACTTTCCACTGAACAAGAAACCAGCTATAAAACATGATTCTCCAACAGAAAATCAAAAAATTGATGCTCTTCAGATTTGGCAAAACTGTACTCCAATTTTTTTATTAAAAAAACTGCATCACTTCACCATCAGTAAGAGAATTAAGGTCCTATTTGCAGCAAAAGTACAGTAAAACAAACTCACTAAAACAGAATTCCCAAGAAATTAGTATTCTCTGTATTTTTTAATGTGTACCAAATTTTACTTAATTACTGCCTTATGTCTTGTAGAAAGAGATTAAGAGAAATAATAAAACCATACCTCATATAAATAGTCTGTTGAGTGATACTTAAAAGCTGCAAACATCATCTTTTTTGTTTTGTGATGTATTCAACACTTCATTTGTCTAAAAAAAGAAAGGATTTTGTCTAAAAATAAAATATGAATTATTTAATCCCCTCTGTATTATACAAAAATGATAAAAGAGAAAGCTGAAATTATAATTTGCCAATAATAACTTCCTAATTTCTGCTAGCACATGCACTCTGGAAGGAATTTCCCTTAGAATACTGCTACCCAAAGCATTCAAGCATTCAGTATTCCTCCTCTGGAAAAATGTAACAGACTAATTACAGACCATGGACAGCTGATTTTAATCTAAATGAGCTGGGGTTTTCTTGGCTATACCTCTTGCTGTTACAGTTAGTTTCACAGAAAACTTTTCAAAACATTAAGTGAATGTAAGCATACAAAGTAACTCCCCTGAATTAGGAGAGTCTTAAACAGTAATTATGAGTCCCGAACTCATCTAATTCATTTATATGGATTCTAATTTAACAATAGCACTTTAACTATGTATACCATTAACTTTACATTGACTTACGTAAAAATAAGGGGACCTTTTAAAATCTATGTCAGTTTAAGAAGGAAGGGGATTGTACTGGCTGGTTGTGAGAAAGAGGTCCTGCTGTAACACCAGACCTCTAAACAAAGCCTCTGTTGGGAACCAGGAGTGTGATGAAAACTATTCAAGGGCAGAGATAGGATATGTGCGCAAAACAGGTTATATTGCTGCTCTGGTATGCGTGAGACACTGCTTGCGGTTAATTACAATCAGGTAGGGGAGTCAAAGCTAAAGTAAGATAATTTTTTCCAAAACTGTATAATGTAAATGAAACAAAATGTTACTCCATGAAAGGTAGAGTCAGCAGGGACTCTTGGGACTCAAGGTGCCAGCATCTGGCACTGCAGCCATAAGTAATACCACATGACACCAAAATTGCTTAGGTAACAGTGTGGGAAACACTAAATTTGGTTACAAATGTAACAGACCCGGGACCAAGGACTAAAAAGTGATTCAGCACTGGTTGTTTATTTGGGATGCATCTGGGTGGAGAAAAAGAGATGCTGGGGTGGTGAAGAGGTGGGTTCAGGAACAGAAGAAAAAAAAGGGAGGGAAATAAAGTATAAAAACAGGCAGAGAAGAAAGAGGGGGTCTTCTGATGGTAGGAGTGTACGTGATTGCAGACAGTGATGAGGCTGACCTGAGGATCCAAACCATCAGGGACACCTTGGATAGTCAATCCCCTTGGACAACCTGCTGGTCTCTCCCTCGCTTCCACATCCAAAAGACTCGCTGTGAGAAGGTGGTGTAAGACAGGATAAGCTTTTAAAGAGAGGCAGACTTGTACCTTAATACTAAAGTGCAGGAAGAAAGGGAAGAGCATTAAAACTTATAGTGTGCCATTTCTAGGATTTCTTATAGTAGTATAACTGTGCATCAATACTAAACAACAAAATTACAACTATTACTTGCAATGATATAATTGTGAATTAATACTTCTAGTAATAATAGTGTTTATTAGCCACTTAAAAATATTCTTAGCTTCTTAAAACTGAGTTGCTTAATCAGTAAATACCATGGCCATCTCCATCAGATACACTTCACAGTCTCAAATTTAAATAGGCGCGGGAGCTACACTCGTCTATGTAGGTATGAGAAAATCAAAATGTAACTTAAAATGGTCATGTTTTTAAAATAAATAATAGAACTACACTATCGGTTATTTCTGACAGCATGTTTTTAAACCTGCGGTTTGCAAGCTCGGGGAACAACGCGCAGGGAACACGAGGATAACGTACGTCCCAAAGGGAGCAGAAAAGCCACCAGCCGCCGCTCGAGCGACGGCCCTCGCCACGCGACGAGGCTGCCTCAGCGACGCGGCAGCTCCGCCGTGTCCTGCCCCTCCCCCCCCCGCCTGGGGGGCGCGAGTCGGGCCTCTGATTGGCTGCCGCTCCCTGGCGCGCGCAGAGCCCAACGGTTGCGTGGCGGGAGGAGTGGCCCCGCCCCGTAACGGTCGCCTTGGCGGCGGCGCCGAGCCCCCGCCAGCGCTGGCGAGAGCTATGAGCGCAGCGCGGTCAGACAGGGGGGGCTCGGGCGGGAAGAGAGTTGTCTTGAAACTGGGAGTTACTCTTGCCTTCACGAGCAGCACAGCCATGGGGGGTCAGAAGCAGACTCCACCTAATCTCTAAAAGGAGATTCGTGATCATTGTTTCAGGGGAAGATATCAGAAAACTTATGTGATCTTTAAAGGAGAAATAAAAATACTTTTAAAACAATACATACAGTTAAGTAAAGAAAAGAGTAACTTTGATCTTCCATCTAACAGTAGCAGCTTGTATGGAGAAAAAGCTGAAGAGACAACTGTCAGAGTCCAATACTCTCTGACCAGGTTCTTTTAGATATTCCAGCAATGGAAGGCGTATGAATTAGATATTCCACATGCAGGGTGTAATGTTCAATACCAAAATTTACTTCTTTGAAGATATTTGATGTTACTTGTGTTTTTTTGATTTAGCAGAGTGATACAGCAATATACTGAAATCACAATGCAAGTGTAAGTTACACTTAACAAAATATAGCAATTGCAATGTACAGTTCAATCACAATGCCAGTGTGGTTCCCATTACCGGTCTCTGTAACATGCTTACCCTCATGACACTGGGCATCCTCCATCGCAGGGAAAGAATGTGTGGGTTGAAGACAAGCTCAAGTCCACTGCTCTCTTCGAAATTCTTTTATTAGTTCAGGTTTTATATGCTGTGTTGGGCTGAGCCATGTATATTTCCACCATGTTGGTCTGGCCATCTCTGGGAGAAACATTTACACTCGTTGATCCACTTGACTGGTGGCAAATCTAAAACAAAGGTCACCCTCCGGTCCCCTTCATGTTGAGATAAAATCGGTCTCTGTGCAACAGCTGTGGTTAATGAGTCAGCCTACACGATTCCTGAGCTTCATAGGCATCCCGCCCTTGCCCATCTCCTCCGAGCCTTCTTCCATTGTACGGGTTTATTGCTTATAACAAAATAGAGAGAAGGTTAATTTTTAAAATGATTGTGTCTAAAACTTTTGCTTTTGCCAACCCCACTGTCTGTGACCTTGTGAACTGAAACAGTAATGAGAAATAGAACAGAATTTAATATCCAGAAATGCTTGCCTTTCATATGCTCAAAACCTGTATGAAATGTCATTTTATACAATGAACTGTAGACTTTGTGGAACAGGTCTTTTTTCAATTGGCTGCCTAAGTTGTGCCCATCAGCGCCCAGACTGATGCCTTGCTGAACAGTCAGTTTAGCGTTAAATTTCAGCTTAGGTCCAGGCACTAACTAATCCCTGTGTTGATATGAAAGATCATGACTAGGTGCAAGAATTCCTCTTCCTCCAGCCCTGATTGCTTTTACACAAGTCGCAACTGCAGTTGGGCTCCAAATACAATTCTTTTGCGTGCTGGGATGGCTGCCTCTTACCATCTTTATCACCACAAGCCACAGTAGTGAATGACCTTACCTCCTCCTTGTATCTTGCATGGACATCCATAGAGGATGCGTCACAAGTGCAGATATGTGTGGTAACAGTGCAGCAGATGCATTCAGCTTACTACTGTGATACTCTCAGGATTCTGGAAAACTTGGTTCTTGCAAAAACTCTTTGAAGGTTGCTAAAGTTTGATTTCAAGCTAGTTACTAAAACCCATATGAGGATAGATTTCTGTGGGGAAAATAAAGTGACACTTTTCACTCTTGTTTAAGAGTTCCATTGTTTTTTGTATTTCACAGTGGGTGAAGAAGTTAATCTGAAAAATGGACAAATGCGGTTTTTACTACTACAAAAAGACTATTTTTTGTCTGAGAGGATAGATTTAGCCCTTACATTAGTTTTTCGAAACACAGGCATTCTGCAGATGTTTGCCAGCAAGTGAATCTAGCTTAGTAGAAGCTGTACTGAAAAGAGAGGGTATGTTTCTTCAGGAGTAATGATCCTATCAGAAAATTACTAATCTTAGAAAATTGCTATGCAGCCTCCATAGAAATGTACTAAGTAACATCTGATAGGAGTCTTCTAGCTTTTAAACAGTTACAGGGTCCAGCTGGAGATCAAAGGGAAGAGTACTCCATGCTGCAGGCTCCACCAGTGGCAGATCCTATGAAAAATGTAAATGCCACTTCCTGATTGTTGTCTTGGTGTTCATACTTTCAAAATGTATTTTGGTACTGTTGTCTCAGAAGAAAAGGAAGAAAGACATTTTTCAGACAAATCCTTGGCCCAAAGAGGTTAATAACTTCAAGAAGGAGTAATACACAGAGCATTGGAACTGCCAATAAAGTATTTAATAAGTGTTGTTTTCCAAGTTGGAATATAGACAAATATCCATTTTTACCCCAAACCAAGAAACTAAAGAACAATATACTGTTATTATGCTGTTAAAATAAGAACCCTGGCATCACATGCAACTCTGGAGACTTTGAAGGGTATAACCTGAGGCAAAATTATTTATAGGTTGTTTTGATTCTAACTTACAGAGAAATGGGTAATTGAAAAGGATGCCACTGCAGAGAAATGCCTCCAGATAGCAAAGGCTTTGGAAGTATCTGGAAAAGGTGAAAACAGCAGCAACCACTAAAGCAGATCAAGTAGTACTTCATGTCTCAGGTCAGCAGCTACTCAGACAAACTGCTGTAATTAAAGAGACAGAGACGTCCAATGAAGGTGGTATCTCCAGTTTCACTTCATCAGATCAAAAACTTAATGAGATACATGCCCTGCAGAAGAAAAGTGGCAGCAATTCAAAGTTACTCCATGACTTTTTTTCCTCAGATATACCTAAGATATGGGTATCTCTATGTATGACTTTCAAGCAGACTGTACAGCTGATAAAAGGTGATAAGTAGTATACTAGTTTGTTGTGATTAAGGCCAAGAGTGCAAATATTTCTTCTCTAGGTCACTCTCTGAACTCAGGCAAAACCTTCTTTCTTGGAGGATGATTGGAGACTATGTGAAAACAAAGCCGTAGCTTTGGTACTCACTGGGCAATCACATATTTTACTTATACAACTGCATGTAACATCTTAAATGGCTGTTTCGTGAAGGAGGCACTGTCAGGGTAGAGTGTGTGAGAAGGAGGAGAGGAGAAGAGAGAGGAGAGGAGAGGAGAGAGGAGAGGAGGGAAAGAAAGGGAGAGGAAGGGAAAGGAAGGGAAGGACAGTGAAGGGAAGGGAAAGGAAGGGAAGAGAAAGGAAGGGAAGCGAGAAGAGAAGAGAAAGATGAGAGGAGAAAAGAGAAGAGAAGAGTAGAGCTGTTGCGTTTCTCATTCTAATCTTTCACAATGGAGATGCTGTTTTGGATTGCCTGAATAGATGATGAAATGTTTGGTTCTAGACCTCAGCAGTGTGAGGGCATCTGCAGCTGTGCTCTTTTCTCAACTTCATAAAACCTGTCTTTGAACTCCCAAAAGACTGGAGGAAGTATAAGGAAATACTTGTGATTTGGGGGGAAAAAAGTGTTTTGCTCCATAGCTGCTTTAAGAGCAGAAAAGACTAAAAATATATGAAGTTGGTTTTCTTGCGAAGGGAATCAATTCATTTTTTTTCAGAGAGGATTTATCTCCTTAGATATTTAACACACAATGGAGTTATGCCTGATTGGTTCTCTCAATGTATGTTAGCCCGGCTTGTACAAGTTATTCAAAATCTCCATAGAAACATAAATATACAAAAATTTTTGGTGTGATTCATCAAGAACTTTTATAAGCTAGCCTAAATGAACAAAACAAGTATAATGTAGACTTTGAAGAGAGATTTGCTCATAGCGAACTAAGGCATCTAGAAAAAAAAAAAAAAAAAAGAAAGGATAGCTACACAATATACTTTATAAATACCTGAGTAAACCACATTCATTAAATCAAAAGAATAGCTTCATATGATGTCTTTTAATCAAGATGCTGCTTTGAATCAATGTAACATGTAATTATATTTATGTGGAAAATGAATGTTGAAGGGGAAAATACTTTTTTGTCTCAGTCATCAACAGAAGGTTGGAAAATTCGACAGAAGATGCAACAGTCACAAAGAGAAAAGTAGGTTGAACTCAGATGCACCTGCAGTTTGTGTCTGAGTTGTGTGTTTGTACTTCATTGGTGATGCTCAGATAGTGAAACGGAGTTGTGAGAAACTGAACACATTACATTGCTCTTTTATTTGTTTTGTATTTTTTACAGGTTTAATTGACTATTGCATTGATTGATGAGGTAGCCTTCTTAGTGTTTGCAGCTAGCTGTTTAGGGGCTAGGAGATTTTCATTCTTACATAAAATGTGAAAAAAAATGAATCAGAGTAAGAAAATCTGGACTTGTTTCAAATGTTTGAGAAGAGCGAGGTAAAAGTTTCAGTTCTGATTTGACTGACTTATACAGTCTTATATGTAAGACTATAGAGGACTTGTACAGTTCTGACCCTGCATATTTGACTTACAGAGAGTTAGCTAATGATGAGGAAAAAACATGATTCAGGATCAAAGGATTATTCAAATTGGAAGGGACCTGGGGATCTCTCTAGTCCAACCTCCTGCTAAAAGTGGGCTCAGGTGTGAGGTCAGACCAGATTGCTCAGGGTTTGAAAAGCTCCGAGGATGGAGGCAACACAACCTCCCTGGGCCTCCATCCCCTCCCTGCCAAACTCCCTCCCCTCTGAACCTCTCCAGTTTGAGCTTTGCCCACCATCTCTCGCCCTCCTGTTGGGAACTGCTGTGGGGAGCTGGCCCTGCCTCCTCACTCCCTTCCCTGTTGGTGCTGGAGACTGCTGCAGGGTGCCCTGAAGCCATCCCTGCTCCAGGTTACTCACCTCTTACTAACAATTTAATCTCACTTTCCATACCTAGCTAAAATTTTTTTAAAGAAAGATTTATTTTTATTGGTCAGTAATATTTTCAGTTTTTTTGCAACTAAATGCAGTGAAAACACTATGCTTGATATTTCTTTTTGCCAGTAGAAAACATTCTATGTAGAGATGTTTATTTAAACAAATAACTGAAAATGAGCTTGTCTGGATTCTTTGATTTTTCCCTTTTATTTTGTTTTCAAATAGTGAGTAATGCTTTTTTAAATGTGTGACTATCAAATTTTTATTGTTATTTCAGGGCCTTTTTGGGTGGAAACTGAAATTCAGTAAATTGTACAAAAACTTTTATGTCTTTTTTTCTTGTGCAAAACCACTTTTGGAATTTGAAAATAATTTGTTAAAATAAAGGAGTTATTTGTGGTTAGTGAATTGAACGGTTTCTAGTTACCAGGTTCTTCAAAATATTGGAACTAATAATTCTCATCTTCATATATGATTTTTAATCATAAACTGTAATAGGAAAAAAGAATTCCTGCTTTTCAAACTCATTAGCTTTGTAGGATCTATTCAGTGATCTGTGGTAGCTGAAGAAACTGGAAAAAAGAAACTTTTCTATATTTCAAAGAAGCTGCTGCTGACAAGAGCTGTCTTTGCATTTAATTGCATTTCGTTGTAAGTGTTTATGAAATAACTTCATTCAGTAGTTATATCTTTTAATCATCTCAGGAATAAGCATGTGCTTAATTTTATTTTACTTAAACTATTTTAACATTGTTTGGATCTGTAGGTAGGTTGCCAACATGACTTACTAAATCATACCTTTTCTTTTTTTTTTTTTTTGAAAGAAAATGCTTTAAATAAAATCTCCATCAAAAAAGTAAACTGGTTTTTAGCCTGTTAGCCACTGTTAACCACTTAAATGGTCAAATTGGTAAGATGACTCTAGCTTACCAGTCTTCCTTTGCTGAATGAGAATCTAATTGTGTACAACTGTGTTTATTAAGTAAAGCATAATTATATTCTATTTTACATGATCATTTACTTGGCCATCATTCTTCTTTCTAACAAAAGGGAGCTTTTTAGCTGCTTGTGCTGGACTATCATTAAAAATTTAAATAATTTCTTTCAAATTTAAGTTCTTTAGAAAACAGGCCTGCAGATAAAGGATATTGATAAAAATATCAGAAAGATAAAGTTAAGACCTGTACATCAGTCACATCAGTGCAGAGATTTGTCAATATCATTCTTTCATTGTATTTCTTATCATTGCAGGCTTATCTCTTAACAGTCTGAAGTTAAAGGTAATTTACATGGAAGAAACTGTCCAGAGGATAAATAAGACTCTTAAAGCACTTGTCTGACCTTTGATTAAGATTTTTAGATGAAACAAAGCCAGAAGGTCTTTCCTCTGCAACTAAATCATGTAGCTGAAGTCATCTGTTATTGGTATGAAACATATATTTAATTGATAGTGGCTAACACTCTCAGATTGAAATAGCCTTATGTAGGTATAATTGTCTCCCATACCTCTTTATCTCAGCATGCAGAAGCAATTGTACCCAGCTAAGGATCTGAAATCCTTCAAGTGATCTACTTTTTTAATGGACATCTCTGGTAAAACATCTTGGTCTTGATAATGTCACTTAAAAGCAAAGATGTAACTGGAAACTGTGAGCCTCTCGGTAAGAATATAATGGCAACAGCTGCAAAGTTTGAACTCCTGATATCATCGAGACTACCTTGATCAATGGAAGTTTTGCCCAAATATGAGCTAAATGTACATGCTGAAGCAGCATTCTTGAAACCAATGGGAATGCTCTTAATAAATGTAGTAGAAGGAGTTTTAGCTTCTTTTGTATCATTTAATAAATCTACATTTCTCACTCTACTGCAAAATCATCTATCTTAAAAGAATGGCTCTTTGGTACTCTGAAATCTGCCATTTTTGCCTTTTGTTATGCTTATTTCATCAGTTGTCCTGCGTGGTGTCAATATTGGTAGTCATTTCATTATTGCCAAAGATGCTAAATTCTGATAATCAAAAAATTATGCTAAAATGCCTATTTAAAACATCAGCCTGGGAGTCAACTGGCAGTCAGAGATTAGAGCTGCATCAAATAAAGCTGACATCCTGTCTCAGTTACTTATTGTTACAATATTGAGCTTTTGGCATTTCATCCATACTGGTTCTGCTATTTAATGCATGGTTCTCAGGGAGGTTTGTGGTTGGTATAATTCTGTCTTCTAGCTGAAAATGAAAAAAGGCTTTATCCATGACATGCATTACAGATGCATTAGAAGTTTGGAAAGCAACTGTAAGCATAAGTAGGTGAATGACTAGGTGTTGTTATCTAACCATCTTTCATTAAAAATACATGGTTTCAGATGATATCAACTGATAAGTCTCTGAAGCACAAAAAAAATCTTGTTCATCCAAAACAATGCAAACTCTTGATATCTGCACCCTCTGGAGGATGCTTAAGAATGGCTTTTCCAGAGGCCTCTGCACCTCTGGAGACTGACTAATGCACTTCCTGGACTTTTCATCTCATGGGCGCATTATCTTTCAGTAACTTGTTATTTGGCTGAGGGGCCTGTCTTGGTTTTACATTGATCCGACTTAATTCTTTTACCTGGTTTTCCTTCTGACTTACAGAAGCACAAGAGACAGAAGCATCTGATCAGACATACTGTAGTGATAAAGGGGACATCATGGAAAGGCAACTACATTTCCACATGCACTCTCTTTGTTTCTTTTAACTTGATGTTTATTTGCAATTCGATTAAAAGCCAGAGAGAAAACAAGCAGTGATCTGTCCTTTTCAAAAGACACACTGCACAGTCCGCCCACAAAAATGAACTAGGTTATCCTCATTTATTCTAAGATACTTTGTTACATTATATATAACCCTTTACATTTATGGCATTCTCCTTTCAAGTGTAGGGTGGAAAGGCAATAGTGAAGAGAGCTGATCTTACCAAATTAGTTCTGGACCATTTATGTCTTAGTTAGTGAGGGTTACCCCATTTGATATAGAGGCATAAAAAATTATTCATTGTGACTGGAATAAAACGTTCATGTCAGTGATCCAGTTTGTACACAATGAGATAGTGTCATTTCCCTAGTGAATAAGTGCTTGGTTTTGAGGAGCCAACGTTAACTTACAGTGCTGGAAAAGAAAAAGGTGATTCTAAGAATCAAACCATTCTCTTGTTCCTAGAGAAACCCACATTATTCCAGAGCGGTGATACATTGGGGTGAGTGAAGAGTTTATCTGGTAAACAGTAACTGTGGAGTCTTGGTTTTTAGGTTCAGTTGTTCTAGTTGCAACAGCTATGTAATGCACCTTTTAAATTGTGACCTGAGCACGAAGAAATGTGGGTTGATGAGATTAAGTTTATCCCAGAAGTAATCATGTTCTCAGTTTTAAAATTTGTTATGGTTTGAGAAATGAACCTGTGTTTTGCAACACTGCCCACACCTATAGTAATATTTCCGTGTTTACTTTTTAATAGGTAGTTTGGATTAGATTATATCAGGAGTGATTTTATCGTGCATTAGATCATTTTAGTCACTAAAAGACTGTGTCTTGGCAGAACATTTCAAACCAGAATTGCCAAGTTTCTTAATAACAATGACAAAGATAATAGTAACCTTTACATGAAGGTAAAATTCCCGCTTATTGTCAGGGAGTCTTGTGGTATTGGCAAATAGCTAGTGCTTCATAAAAGAATGAAAAACAAATAAAAATTCCACTTTGAAACAAGACATCTGAAGACTGAACAGGAAAGCAAAGATATTAAAGTCTGGTATAATGCTGTGCCACCTCCAGTGAGAACAAATGCCAAATCAAAATATTTTTACTTTTGAATCAGAATCATGAAAAAGGCAATAAAACTATATACTCATTTCAATTTCTCCTCCCCAAAAGTGGAAAATGTAATTGGTAAGTCTAGAAATAATATAGAGAGGTTAGCTAATGAAAAGCTATAAGCTATTTTTGAAAAATATAAACAACTTGATGAACCAGGGCACATAGCTAATATCTAGTTAGAGTGCATTAAGCATGAGGAAACTTTGTGGTCATATTCATTCATCACCAGATTTTGTAACAAAATACACATCCAAATATCACAAATCCTGCAGTGCTTGCAGAAGGGATTTCGTGAAAAGCTGCTGTGAATGTAATTGTACTCCACTAGGGGCTGTCATTGTCACACATCTAGATAAACAGCTTCCAGTTACAAGAGCAGAGGGTAGGTGGAAAAATCTCACAGGGACTGAAAGAGAAGAGTTTCAGCTCTCCAGGTATGCGCCCGAACGAGGGCTCTTCCTACTGGCCTAAGAAAACAGCTTCCCTGTCAGAAAAGAGGAGGTTCAAAAGGGGAATTGGCTTTGGCAATGTTCTCTGAAATTAAAGTGCAGTGCTTTCATGAAGTTTTGATGTATTTTCTTTGCAGTTTGATTTATTTGCTTCCAAAGTAAAAAGAAATCAATGTTAATGAAAGCTGTATTACTGTATTGCCACAGGAAGTCTGCAAACTTAAAGTATTTTGTCTTAACAGTTCTTGAATATTTAAAATTAGTAAGCTATCTTCTTTGAAAAAAACATGTGGGTGGGGAATGTGGCTGTTCACATGCAACAATAAAGATTTTTGCAGTGTTTTTGTAAGCCTTATTTGTTGAGGAGGAAGTATCTGCATGACCATGTAATCTTTCTTTATGATGTTTTTGGTATGAAAAATACTCCTGCCCACTAAGCCCTGAAAGTTCAAATAATAACTGAGTAGTGCCATCCTAATATTAAGAATGCTTGTTGAATTACATTTGCAAACTTCATTTTATGCTAAATAAAACAGGAATCAGGGTGATAGTAGACGATGACTCCAATCTTGAGACCATGGTGGAGGAGACCAATTTAATGTGACTAACGCTATGAAGATGTGCTAGCCTCAAGCTTCCTGGAGTCACATCAGATCTTTAGAGAGATTAAAAAATAATTTTTATTCCACTAATTTCTTTAAGATTGGAGTTTTATTATGATTCATTTTACAAATTGAACTAAGACATTCTGTGGCATGAGAATAAGGTATTTTAACGTATCACAATTATGGTAGTTACAGAAACTTGGTGAAAGCATAAGGCACTAACTCACAGAATATTTGTGTTTTGACTAACTGAGACATGAGAATGCTTTCAGTGAAAAACTACAAGGCAGAACAGCTGGACTGAAGTTCTCAGTGATATTGTAGGGGAGGGGCAGATTAAGCTTTTAAAATCTGCAGATAATGATGGCTATTGATTAAAAACTTAAGTTTATTGTCTAATCTAACTGTGAAACATTAAACAAAACATCATCAATAGCTTCAGTGATACTTCTCCTAAGGTTCAAAGACTACCCTATGAACTGATGTTGTCCCTCCCTCAGGCTGATTGTAATTTCATAGCTTTTTAATGCATCTCTTATTTTTTAATTAACTGTTATCTGTGATACATGCTTTTATGCTCTGCCTTCACTGGTCTTGGTTCCCTCCACTTGATTTCATTCTGTCCCTATATATGTTCAGTGCACACTGAATATACTATTATCAGTGCCAGCCTCAGAACAGAAGGGCGGTTCTTAAGTGTGCACTGTTGCAATAAAGATAATGCTGTGAAAATAGATGGCACAGTTACCATCATGGTTGCTTTATAGTCTTCTCCTGAGAGCTCATGGGGCACTGATTCCCCTTGAAATCTATGGAGTTGGCATGGGTACAGCTCTGTATCTGACAGCTTGCAAGAGTGCTACAAACCTTAGAAAAGGAAGCTATTAAGTGGTAGGATGCATGTGGTCTTAGAAAAGAGATTAGTCTTAATTTATAGGATTTCTTTCTCTTGTGACTCGACAGGCACCCAACACATTCCTACACTGGGGGCACTGCAAAAGGCTTAGCATCTCAGGCAGGTAATATTGATACTGTCAACTTTGTTTTTATAAACTTGGAGTGCATTCTTAGGCTCCAGGTTTGAAAAAGTATTTCCCATAGCACTCCTCTTTTGATCATCCTGTTCAACATGGAGGACAACATAAGGAGAAAGAAAATTCAAAATAGTAGTTTACAAAGACTCAATGCAATAGCATCTTTTTAAGTGAGCAATTTTTTTTCAATCTATACATCTTAAGCCATGTCCCATCCAAAATACTCATTGCCATAAAACTTTCTTTAGAATTGAACACTATCTTCCCAGACTGTTTGTGTGTTAGGATATGCTGTGACTAATACAGCAGTTATTTCCTGATCTTTAGTTTGTGTGCGTTTTGGAGGTCTGAAGGAAAACATCTTTTCAGTCAGTCAGGATTCTAGCTAGTCTCAGATATTCCTTGCTGGGAGTGCAATTACAATGGCAATTCTCTCCGTTGATTTGTCCGTTTGCTTGTCACAGACAAAGATTTCTAGCATGATAAAGGATAGTCAAATTATACCTTCCATTCTAGTGTCTGAAGCATCCTAACACCTTGTGAGTTTACAGAAACTTAAAAAAAGATGCAGTGTAATCCCTGATGCTGTTTTTCTATTTTCTCCTCCTTAATTCAGTATAAATTATTTGATAAAACATGTTTTATTCACATCAGATGGGGATTTGGTGACTAAGACCAAGGGACTAGCATTCTTTTGAGGGAAAAAGATGACATTTTTCTGTCATAGGTGTATAGATGAAGAAAAAAAATGAAGAAACCTAGGACACACTTTTCATTTGCTTGTCAGAAGCAACTGCAGCAATATTTGACTCATCAAACAATGCCAGGGATACTCAAGCTCAGTGATGGGATTTTGAATCTAAGGACAAAGCAATGACAGCAGTGACAACCTCCTTCTCGGCTGTGCTGCACAGGTATGAAGGTTAGATCTCTGTGCATACCAAATCCTGAACCTTCATGTGTTGATCATCTTGTGTTTTTATCACAATGGAGGCACATACATCATTTAATTTCAGTTCTCTATAGTCAGGTTGCCTATATAGTCAATGATAGATATACACTGTATATTCCAGTGCTCTGAATAGTTTGGGGGAGAAATCTCACTTTTTGCTTTGGCTATCTAAGCTGTCTCCTAACTCAGGCAAGTTCCAAGTATGAAGTTAGATGGAGCTGATATTCCCTGCAGTTCTGGGTTGCATTTCTGACTTGAAACACATTGTGCATCTGCCCTAAGAAACAATGTCAATTCAAAGTTCATGTCTGTCTGGTCCTCTTGGGCTGCTCTTGTCATGGTGCCACCTTTGTCTTCTCCGTCTTCAAAGCAGCCTCTGAAACTTTTGCCAGGATCTTCTAGGCAACAGTTCACATACAGACATGAAGCAGAAATAATGCCCTCCATAAAAAGCAGCACCTCTCAGTCCTAGTCATTAGAGATCACATTACCTGCTGAAACACAAACCATCTCTGTGTCTGGCTTATTGCTGGGAAACACTTCATATATTTAACCATTTCCTTCAGCAGTCTCAGTAGTACATTGCTCCACTGTGAACTGTGAGTGCAGTCCTTTACACAAGCTGCAGGAACTAGTACTAGAAAGATGAAGAGTAGAAAAGTGAAAGTAATATGCAGGGTGGCTGCAGAGAGGCTGGGAAGCTATGCTATGTGTATGTTATGAAGGAGTTACTAGGTCATGTAGACAAGGCAACAGGGAGAAAGCAAGGACTTTTTTCTACCGTTCAGTGAAACTTGCATATATAAACAGAGTGCCAATGTGAAACAGAGAGGTCCAAACTCAGGGAAGATGCAGCAATTACATCCTTACGGATGTAGCAAATCTAAAATGAATTGTTTGAAAACAGGTGTTACCTCTAGGTGAAGGAACTAGAAGAGAAATCCATAGAAGGAAGCAGACAAACACAGCACCTGCATGTGTTAGCAGATGCTGGCTGGTACAATCTATACTCTCTTTGATGCACACACTTTTCCAGGTTCTGGTGTGGGGACTACACCAATTAGGACTCTCAGACATTCCCTCATACACATTTCCCGCACTTACGAACTGCTGGTAGTGGTTGCTATTTTCTGCGAGTTCTTTTGATGACTGATTTGAGGCACTTGCATTTTTTTTCTCCTGCATATCCAGAGCTGAAGAAAGTTAGATATTAATGAAATTCTCAATAGAAAAGGCACCAGCAGGGCTACTCAGCTCTGATAAGCTGGCAATAACACTGAGCTGAGGTTCTTGAGAAGCTGTAGTTTTGTTGTCTCTTGGCTTCAGTGGCTATCTCTGACTAGCACAAAGAGCTTGTCTTCATAATAGGTCCACGATCTTCCATCCTTGCACAGCCAGTATCAAGTGTCTTGGGAGCTGTGTACGAAGAATCTAAGTGCTTCAGCACTGGCCATACCATTAATTGCTGATGTAGCCAGACTTTTAATAAATAGCAAAATAACAAGTTTTGAATAATACAGCTGAAAAGATCATTTGTCGTATCAGGTATATTGTGATATATTATCTCTCTCTTTGATGAAGCAAAAAAAAAAAAAAAAAAAAAAAAAAGAAGTCCCTCTGAAAATCTTTTAAGTATTTACCTTTAATACATTGGGGTAACAAATAAGATGCTAAGGCAAATCTGAGAGTCTCATGTAAGTTACCAACCATATTATTAGTAAAAATCTGTTTGCTTTACAATATGGTGGGTTTTTTACGTAGGAAGCCTACATGTGGGTTTACTTGTCTTTTCTCACTGAACATTTTTGCACATAACACCAAGAATAACATTATGTAATAAAGACACAATAATAATATTTGTGAGTCTAAACATTTAGACTGAATACTCTTTACTGCTTTGTTGCTTACTACTTTGTTGCTATAGTACTTCAATTATACCGGACAATCTACATTTACCAGGACAGAAAATTGTAACAGAGACAAAGAGATGCTGACAGCGAGGAAACCAAATCACCCTAGGTCGTAGAAGGCAGTATACCTCACAAGGTGAAGTTTTCATATGTCTCTTGCACAGGCAAAGAACTTTGCTGTAGCCTGCTGTAAATGGCTTGGATGATAGAGACGTGCTCTGCATCACAGAAAAGAACAATTTTGTCTGAGCTGGAGCAGAGAAAACTTCTGGCTCATGCTTTTGCTGAGGGAACAAAGAAGCACAGATGCATGTAGCCAGTCTCTGAACTTACAGGCTTCTACAATTATGGATGAGCAGTTTCCCTTGATAGACGGAGTTTTCAGAGACTTTTGACAGTTCTTCAGGGTGGTTTTTTGCCATGGTCAGACTCAAAATTTTCTTGTCTGAGCTGAAATGAAGTCACCTGGTTGACATGCAGGTTTCTTTTCCTGCAAAGTGCTGGATTTGCCAGGTAATGGCTTCCTCCAGCTCAGAAGACAAGCAAACCTGACTGCTGCCAGCTTTGTGACAAGACTGTAGTTCACATATCACCTCAGAAGTTTCCACTGTGGCCAGGAATAACTTACAAATGGGACAGCAGAGTGGCCAGTCTGAGGCTTGAGCAATTCCATCTCTGCTGTGAGGATGGCCTGCTCTTCTCCATCAAGCCGCGTCCTACAATAATGGAAGAGAAACACAGGAGAAGGCTCTCTCCCTCTGCCGTGAGAGTCAGCAGTTCCAGATGGTCGACAGGATGGGGGTCTTGGACAAATACAGCAAAGCTCTGAGGAAACGAGGGAAGCAGCTGGCTCAGGAGAATCTGATGTCCTGAAAACTCACTCTCAAACAAAGAAAAGAGTGGCCTGAAGTCTGGGAACACTAATGATATTGACAAGCAGAGATAGGAGGAGAGTGGGTGTGGATGTCTGAAATTTGGATGGATGTTTGTGGCGGACAGATGAGTGAACTTTTGCCTTAAACATTTCTTGGTACATAAGGTGCAAGCAAACCATAACCCCGAACAAGCCATCTGTTCCCAGCGGAAACAAGACTGAGCTGCTGCGACCCCTGAAATGGTCTCCCTGTGACCACCCGGGACACACCGAGCCTGTGCTGAATGAGACCACAATCGGGCAGAGACTTTGGGACCTGGACTGCAAATTACTGCCGCTTAGCACAACTTTTATAAAACTTGCTTAGCATGAGTAGCTAAATTTGCTGAAGCCTTAGGCTGCACTCCCTAGTTCTGAGAGAAAGGGCCCCAGAGCTGGTGCAGACTGGAAAGATAAGGGAGTTACAGGCAGTCTGCATTCCTGTGCTTCGCACTCCGGGAGGGAGGATGTGAAGGCTTTGAAATAAGGCCTGCTTGGGCGCTGGGACCCTGGGAAACAAAGCCTCCCCTCACTGCTGAAACAGTGTTAATTAGGGGGGGTCTGGATTATATCCTCTTCGTCAGGACCTTGGGAGATAACACCTACTGTCACTGCTGGGGCAGTGCTAATTGCTGGAACAACACCTGTTGGTCAGGGCCCTGAGAAAGAAGGGCAGAACCCGAGGAATCAAAACACATTTGTCAGCAGAAACCGCAACAGTAAAGATAAGGGAGAAAAGCAGCCTGCCTGGGAACAACGATGAGACCCAATAGGGAGCAGGAGATCCCAGACCCAAAAATTACTATTGGTCTGAACTACCGCGTGAGGGGTGGGAAACTTCATTTGAAAAAGCTATAATTGCCCAGGGATTTCTTTGTTCAGGGTCCCTCTTCGGAGGCACCCAACTCGAGCTGTAACTACTGCACGCGTGTCATTACAATTTATTTATTTAATTTGCCTTGATTTGGCTCCGAACTTTTCAGCGGGAACCTAGGGTCGGACCCTGCTCGAGTTGTAATTACTGCACGCGCATCACTAAAATTTACACCCAGGGTGAAGAGGACCACGGGACACCGCTGGATCCACGGGTGGTGATATCTCTTTCTCTCTCCCCCTTTTCTCTCTCTCTCTTTCTCTCTCTCCTCCCCTTTGCCTTTCCCCACCTTTTCTCCCCACTCTGTGGAAAATAAATTTAAAAGGTTGTACGATATTTGACCGGTTTTAGCGTCTTAATCTCGTCCTTGGGATCGTAACGAAACCCTCCCGATATTGGATCCGGACAATGTTGTACACTGAGGGCCTTCTTAGTTGCATGACCCCATCTAAAGCTGTCCCTCCAGGTAGAAAAGGTATTCAAGAGATCTGCTCGTGGTCAGTGCCAAGCTAGAACATGGTCTCTGGGATCACTCGTCCCTAGCTGGAGAGTCAGATGAAAGCAGGAACTGCCATGTGAAAACCCTTGTACGTGGGGTCAGTGTCCCATGCCATACCATGCTCGGCAGTGTAGGCAGGGATTGACATCATGATGTCAGGGAGCACTAACAATGCTTGTGAATTCCTTTTTTACAGGCTTGACTGTGCACTGAACTGCTTCCAGAATGATGAGCTTTTGATAGCCTCCCCTGGACATTATAATCCAAAATAAGTGCAGCCTTTTGCAATGCCTATGATACAATACACCCGGTAGCACCCTAATGGCTATTTGGAGTGTGCTCAGGAACCGTGCAATTAGCTCTGCAATTAAATGTTTCAAGGCCCTACAGTAGGAGTGGTGACCCTCAGGAGGATTCTGTTCTTCTAACTAGACATAAGCATTGACACATGGATCAGAGGTTATCTAAGTTCAGGAGATGTTCACATCAAGCTTTAGGACTGTGCCAAAGCTGTTTCTGCTGCACCTCCTAACTACCCCTCCAACAACTGCTGGTGGTGAAAGGCACTGTTGTCGTCAGACAGCCTCACACATACCAATAATGACAAACTATTCCTCTTCCCTTTGCCTTTCACTTCTCATTAGCTGTTCCCAAACCAACCAGGCATAATATGTTTATTCCCCTCCTCAGAAGCATTGAACGTTCATTACTGCTGGAGGAACCATGAGACGAGCCTGGGTGTATTGTTCTTATTCTAAGAGGCTACATCTCATATTTCAAAATATCTGTGAGTCTTCAGGCATTTTTACTCTAACTTTCTTCAGACTTTAGTTAGTCGTCTGTTTGGTTTCAAGTTCCACACCTGACGGAGCTCAGAGGGAGGCTTTGTTTGGACTGACATTAAAGTGCCATGAAAGATTAACCACTGAAAGGCTGCTCTTCTTTGCTTACTGAAGCGTAGTATCACTGAAACTGCAAATGTTGTAAGTGAAGCATGTTCCACGTTATGATCTTTAGCAAAACTCCTGTGGCCACTAGTGACTTCAGTTTATGTTGGTCTGTAAAATCTAATGACAAAGGTTTGATTGGTTAAAAACAATGACAACAAAAATGAAAAAAACAAAGCATAGGAAATAGATTCTGTAAGTACCTCAGAGCAAGCAGAGATTGCTTTGAGGAAAAGGTGCAATAGATTCTCCTGACAAGTATGTTACTATTAGCACCCACAGGCTTATATTAACACACAGTGCCTAATGTACTCTGGGGGACTGGCAATTTTGAGGATGTTGCTTGCTCAAGTGCCAGAGATAAAGCTAAAAACATATAGGGTGTTATTTTAAGTGCTGTTTTTTTCACCTCTGATGCCAATCCTTACCACTGGCTTCCAGACTGACCTTGAGTAAGTTATTTCATCACTTAAACTTTCAGGATCATGGATGAGAAATGTCATAATTGTTGCAAAGTGTTATTAGGTCAGGTTTCTGTTTATGGTCAAGCAAATGTCTTGGTATACTGACACCTCCAAAGTATTTACCATGTGGTAGCAGATGTAGGAAGGGTTCTGTGGCAATCCAGACTGAATGCATTTGAGATCACCCGGATTTTCTCCTGCAGTGAACTCACAATATGGTTACATCAGCACCCACATCCAACAGAAGGTTGTGTAGTTTCCAAAAACTGTCTCCAATACTGCTGCATTGTGTCTGCAGTGAAAAGCAACATTTGCTCCTGGATGCTCCAGCAACATGATTCAGTCCCAGTTCCATGTGTCATCTTAGCAATGGCTCCTCGCCTAAGTGCTAAGACTGACACCAACCTGAGATGGAGCCCTAGACACTTGTGTTTCAAGTGGCTTCTTGATGTCCTCTTGATTTCCCTCCTTTGGGTCTCCGTGAGTAGCACGGAGCACTGAGCACCATTTCCTCTGGGAGACTTCTGTACTGTCAGTTGAGTAGCTGAGTCAGTTTTCAGTTGACAAAAAGCAAGAGAGAGCAGCTTTGGTTAGCTCTTTCTACCTGCAACCTCCACTGACATCCTTATCTATATATCCTTCCTGGGCCTGCTTATTTCACAAAACTCATACTACTATCATTTTTTCAAGAAGGCCTGAAAAGTCAACCTTATAGAGGAATAAGGTTAAAAATCAAACATCAGCTCATTACCTTGTGATTACAGAGCTATCAAGGCTCAGCCATCATACCATGCCAAGTAATCCCATTCTGTCATAACCTTCCTGGCATTTTCATGTGTCATGTTTAGTGTTCCTATATTAGCAGGCAGCAACAGTAAATTATAAGATTAGTAAGCTATTTGAGTGAGATAGCTTCACACAGTGCATGTTTTGTAATGTACAGTGACAGCGGTAAAAATGATACAGCCATGCAAGAAGTGCTTTGCATAACACAGGCTGTACACCTTCAGAGCATAATTGAATGTTCAATTAGGACTACAGGGAGGGCAAACAAAGATCTGTAAGACTCTCTGCCATGTCTATCCTCTGCAACCTCGATGTGTCACGTCATGGTGTTGATGTCTCACCTTAATGATCAGTCAGAAGTATTGAGATTGCCAGAATTCCTGTGAAACCAGTGTAATGTCTGTTATTATGTAATGTGGCATTTCTATGATTTTGGAAAATTAAGGTAGGTTTTTTACAATGCCTGTTGTGTGGCCTGGGAAGAAGTCCAGTGGAGGTAGCAATCCAGTCAACTCCCCTTCCATCTGCTGAGCAGGGTGACAAGAACAGAGAATTACCATGAGAGAGAATTCTTGAATAACAAAAGTATAAAAATCAAATTGCTACACAAAGAAACAAACCAGAGAAACAAAAATAATGCTTCCTTTGTATTTTCACTAATTAAACAAAGTGAGAGAAGCAAGGCAAAATACCATCTAGAGAGGTTTCTGATATTTTTACACCCCTTATGCATTTATCGAACCGGAATTAAAGGGAGAGAAAGAATAGGTCTTTGATGCTTACTTCCAATTGAAAGGAAAATGAAGTAACTTCAGGCTATATCTGATATACTCTGCACCTGCTTCCTGTTCTGGAAGGCAATATTTGAAGGGCAAGGTGTTCTTTTTATGACTGAGACCCTCAGCCGTGAAAGCTGAGAAGTGTCCCATGATTGTTCATTAACACCAGACTCTGCCAGGGAAAGTCCATGTTAGTATTTGCCTTGAACTGAAATTAATGGGCAACCCTGAAGTTTCAAATGGATTTTAATGAAGTATTTTGTTATTTCCTCTTTCAGTAGCTTCATTTCCAGTATAATTATCAATTATTTAAGTTTTTACTTGTCACAGATAATGCCAATTTATCCTTATTCATAATGCTTGTCCCATAATAAAGCTGGTATTCAAGTGAGCTGACAGGCACTGAAGTTTTCTGTTCTTTTCGGGTAGACTGGTACATCCTTAAAGTATCTATCATGTCCCCAAATATCATTTGGACTGCTTGACACTTTCATCAAAGCTACAAGAGCCAGTTTAAAGCAGCAGAAACCAATCCCCTTTGAAAATTTTTTGGCAAGCATCCAGCAACAAAGAAACAGCTTACAAGAATACTTGACATTTGTGGCAGCTGTATTGTCCCCGAGATTCATACATCACCCTCCTGAACAATTATATTCTCCCCCTTTACATCAACTTGCGTATGTTAACTTATATGTTATATATATTATATGCTATGTACATGCCCTCCTGTTTTCTTTTTTTCTGAACTGACATTTCTTTAGAGAATAAAATAGAGTTTTGATCAAGGAACACAGAATCTGCATTTCTGCTGTGAAAAAATAAGCCAGAAAAGATTTCTCCAATATGATAATCATTTTCTGTGAGTAGTTATGTCCATAGCTGCAAAAGATGTTAAAGACACTAAAATCAGAGAAGGCAAAGATAAAAATCACCTTTAAAAATAAGTCAGCCACTCCATTGCCTGTTCCTTACACGGTATTTCAGTATGTTTTGTCTAGTTTTATATTAAGTGGTTTGTCTTCAGTTTTCCTCAGATGAACATTTTCATGATGATTCCTATTGATTACAGTAGTTCAGAAATATCAGTGCAAACCAGGACACCATTGTGTTGGGTTGTGCACATGCCCCTCATAACAGAGCAAACCCTGGGTCCAAGCATGCTTATAAGCAAAGCATGTTTTTCTTAGTCAGACTCAGGATTATATACAAAATGTTTATAGAGTTGAATCTGTTTGGGAGAGAAAAACATTTTTTAATATTACAACACACTTCATGTTACAGACTCAGCTCCCAGTGATTTGTGCTGTCGATTCACCTTTCACCTGATTTTTGCATCTGAAGGACAGTCTCGAAATCCCATGTCTTGAGATGGCATTTTTTACATGGCTGGAAGATTTATCACAATGCAGGACAAAGATGAGCCAGCTTGTTTTTTGCCTTAGCCTGCCAAAATCCACTCCCACTCAGTGCTTAGCTATGTGGAACTTGGTGACAATAAGCTCCACCTCTGTTTTTGTGACTAATTCTGTATTATTTTATCTGTCATCTAAATGAACAGACAAAAGAAAGAACACATCCTGAACAGTTTGCAGTTTAGGTTGGATATAATATAAGAAGGTGACACTATGCAAGAAAATGGAAATAGGAGGGAGAATTACTAGTATATGTATATTAAGCCTTTTATTAATAGAATACTGTTTCTGTAGACACAAATTTTGTCTCCCTAAATCATGCTCAATGTCACTACAGTCTATGAGTGGTCCCATTGAAAATCTTTGATCAGGAGTTGGCCAGACTCTAAGTAGCCTTGGGAAACATGCCCATCAGGAGGTGCTTTGATTTTGGTGGGGGAACATTGTCTCAAACAGGAAAAAAACAGTTTCTAGACAACATGACAGTCAAAACAGCAGAAACAAAAGTAACTACATCAGTGAATCCAAAATCCCAGTTGATGATATTAAAGCATGTGTGATACATCTCTGAAAGAATTGTCACCACAGGAAATGATCATAAAATCAGGATGTGGCATGGAACATCATAGGAATCAATAACAAGGACTATAATGTTGAGATGGCTGTAGAGAGGTCTAGTATTGCACCAGGGTTAAATGTCCAGCAACCAATACTCAGGAGCAAAATATAGTCAAAAGCCTCCCAAAGACACTTCTACCAGAGCAGACCAGTAGGAATAATTCCAGCTGTGAATCCGGTCTGAATACATCAGCAAAGACAACCTTAGCATAAGAATTGTTGAGTTTATGGATGCCTTGTTTTCTTCACACAAACCTCTTAAACTGTTAAGATGTTTAATGTAGAAATGTTCACAGAATCATTCAGGTTGGAAGGAATCTCTGGAGTTCTCTAGCCCAAACTCTTGCCCAAAACAAGAGGTCGGACCATGTTGCTCATGGCTTTCTCCAGTTGGGCCTCAGAAACTTCCAAGGATGGAGACAGCACAGCCTCGCTGGGCTCCAGCTCCTCTGCCTGGGTGTCCTCATGGGAGAAAGCCTTTCCTCATCCCTAGTCTGAACCTGTCCAGTTTCATCTTATGCCCACTGTCTTGCCCTCCTGCCAGGCACCACTGTGAGGAGCTGGCCCTGTCTCCTTGCTCCCCACCTCGCTGGTGCTGGGGGCTGCTGTGAGGCGCCCTGAAGCCATCCCTGCTCCAGGCTGACCCACCCAGCCCAGCAGCCTCTCCTCGCAGGGCAGGGGCTCCAGCCCCAATGGCTTGGGGGCTTCCCCAGACCCACTCTGGTTTGTGGACGTGTCTCCTGCACCACGTCTCACACCGGTGGCAGTATCTGGTATGAGGTGTGACAAGGTGTGCCAAGGCTCAGCAGAAGAAACTGTCCCTGCCCTGGCCTTGCGTTGGGCCATGCCCCTACTCACACTGCCCAGGATGCTGCTGCCTTTGGGTCTGCCTGGTGCACAGCTGCCCCAGCTCCACTTGCTCCCACCAGCACCGGGGCTTCTCTGCAGAGCTGCTTCCAGCCTCCTGCCCCAGCTGGTGTCACTGCTGGGGCTCTGCTGTCCCAGTTCAGGGTGGGTGCTTGTCCATGCTGGATGTCATGGGGGCCCTGTCAGCCCCTTCCTTCTGCCTGCCCAGGGCCCTCGGGACGGCAGCCCAGCCCTCAACTCGTCCCCACAACTTGGTGGCATCTGCAAACTTGACGAGAGTATGCTTCGTCACCTCCTCTAGGTCGCTGTAGAGATGTTAAACAGGACTAGTCCCTGGGCAGACCCTTGTGGGACCCCAGCTGGCACCAGCCTCCAGGCAGATACAAATCCATTAACCACCACCCTCTGAGCCAGACCATCCAGGCAGATATTTACCCATCTGGTTGTTCACCCACCCAGACCATAACATCCCAGCTTGGATACAAGAACATTGTGGGAGAGAGTGTTGAAAGCCTTGTAAGCTTAATGACATTCCTCCTTCATCCACAAATCCAGTCATTTTATCACAGAAGGCAATCAGCTGGCTCTGGCATGACTTACCCCTGGACAACCTATACTGACTTTTCCCCATTACCTTCTTTGTATGCCCAGAAAAGTGCTCCAGAATGACTTGCTCCATGACTTTCCCAGCCACCAAAGTGAGTCTGAGCAGCCTGTAATTCCTCAGAGTGTCCTTTTTACCTTTTTTGGAGATAGGTGTTACGTTTCCATTTCTCCAGTTGTCAGGACCTTTCATAGATTTAAGCAGCCTTGCAAGGACATTGGCCAGTTCTCTCAGGACCCTTTGATGCATCCCATTGTGTCTTGCAAGCTAAGTATTTACAGTTTCATAAAATCATTTTTTCTTGTGCAAACACATTGAGGGTTGAGGCACATTTTGGCATCTGATATCTGCAACATCCAGCATAGTAAACACATAGCAGGGCGAAGTAGTTGGAACAGGCCAACATTACTTCTTCAGGGGAAATGCTACTCCTTGATGCAAAAGAAGCAGGCAGAGAGGTGTTGGGTTGAAGGGTGTGCCCAGAATAAGGACCCTATATTTGGTAGAGTTTATGGCTTTACCAGCCTTTGTATATGACTCTGAACGGAGCATTTAATCTTTCCGTAGTTTAGCTTTTCTTTTGTAGACTAGCAATTTCCTAACTCACAGGAGCATGTTGAGCATAAATGCAGTAGAAATTAGGTGCTGCTCTGACACCATGGCAATGGAGGTCAAGCAGGGATTTCAAGCAGTTGTTAATAAGACTATCAAGCAAATATTCCTATATCTGGGGCTGTGTATCTTCCTCAGTTGAAAAAATCTGATAATGAGGCAGTACGATAAACTTTAATTCAGTCCTGGTCTCTTTCAGACAATAGTGATTGTTGTAGTTTGGCTCCACTCACAAACAATGCACAGCATGTTGACAGCATGACTTTTCTGTAAGAAGAGGAGTACAAGGAGCAGCTTACAGATCATGCAGGGACACCACATTTCGCCTGTCAGAGGGAGTCAGCAGCTGTGTGGGATGTCTGTCCTGTTAACATCCCTGAAGTAGTCAGTTTAGCCCTGTCATGGACTGCGTATGTTATGTACCGTGACTATCACTGCACAAAGAATACTTACCCATCAGCTCCATGATCTTCAAGGACTATGACTACTGCCTATAGAGAAAGAGGAAGGATTGCAGAAGTCACTGTGAAAAACAGACTGGATGTGGGCTTAGCCCCTTTTCACTGAATCATTTCTTCCACTCCAGGAGGAGAACAAAGATGGAAGGGAATAAGGGAGGAACTGCAGACACAATGGTGTGGATTCTGGTCACTCTGGCTTTTTTGCTAAGACTAGGCTGGGAAGGGCATGTGTCTTGCTGCTGTAGCCTGCGCACTGGCTAGCCTTCCGCCTCTTCAGGGCCGATACTGCTGGTCCCATCAGCAAGGCTGTCCTCCAGGTGAGTGGCTTGAGCTTCTGGGGTGGTAGAAGGGTCTCAGTGAGCCAAAACAGCTCTAGGCTGATGGCTGGCAAAGTCAGAGGGTGAAACTGGCCCACTGTCCTAACAACTACAAGGACTGTCATCCCAGTTGCTGCTCCTAGTGAGCAGCACAGGAAAGGAGGCTGAGGGTAACTAGCTGTGAGAACATAAATGCATGCAGCTGCAGGTGGCGGTTGTTTTATGCAAGCCACTAAATGCTGGGAATATCTTAGAAACTGTGGCAATCCTTACTAAGCCTCATAACACACAACTTCATTTTAAGATGCTGTTGATTATTTCATAATTAATTTATAATTAACATGAATGCATTCTCTTCCCTAAGAGATTTTGGATACATTATATTAGTTCTTTATTATTATATGTTATATATTTATATAGGGGTCTGCATCTGTCTTATGAGCATTACATTCAAGGCAAAATCATTTGCAAGATTTCATTGAAGTCTAGTACCTATAAAAGATGCAATCTACTGGATTTATTTTTTGTTTTCCTATGATGTTCTCTCACTGAGTCTCACAAATTTCTATTGCAGTTCAAGCTTGAGAAAGCAGGCTTTATGCATGGAAGCTTAATGCCATGAGAAAAAAAGTGCTCTTGCAAGCTTGGAGGCAACCATGTTGCCTTCCCAGGAGTTGAGAGTCCAATGGAGAAACCACTGGTTGCCCTCCCAGCCTCCCAGTAGCTTCCATAGGTACTTTGGCCTGCCCTGTTCCTCTTCCTTCCCTGTGCATTGAAGCCACTCTGGCCTTGTAAGGGAATTGCTTCAGTAACAGGTCCAGATGATCCAACATGTTATTTATCCTTCAGCTGCAAAAGAAAGTATAAAACCAACCAGTCCTTCCAGTCAAACCTTGGGAAAAAGTCTTCTTGGACTGTAAGTTTACCGATTATCTTAATACTGATTCCATGGGGAAAACACTTTGAGCATCCAAGGAAAGATGCCACTGCATCATTTCTGACCAGTGGTCTCAACCATCTGGTGCCCTGTCTCCAGCTGTGGCATAGTCTAGCACATCAGATAAAGGCCAGAAAGAAAAATCTGTAATATATGCATCTAAGTATGCTGTTCTCAGACAAATAAAATTATTTCAGATTCTCAGCAGCTTGACTGTGTGAACTTTGCAGAGTGACTTGCAGAGCCTTGGGTACACTAAGCATAGTTCTGGCATTTCTCCTGACAGCTCTAGGAAAGAGGTGAACAAGGCAGTACACAGGCATTCACAGGAATGTACATCTCACAAGCAATATCTGGAAATGATGGCAAAATAACACTATTGCAAAACTGCTTTTTCTAATGCTGTGTTTCCCATAGCTACTTGGAACAGAAACCAGTGTCAAGGGACCAGTAGTATAAAAAATCTACTTGCTGGAAGTCAAAGCTAATCAAATTCAGACTGGAAGTAAGGCATGAATTTTTAAAAACAAAGCCAATTAGTCACTGGAAATCTCACTTACCCTGACATTCTTCATCTTCTCCAGAACTAGAGACTTGCTTAAAAGAAGTACAGAAGTGCTTAAAGAGAAGGTGAAGGCTTGATGCAGAAATTACTGAATAAGTTTCTCTGAACTGCTCTGAATGGGAAGTCAGTTTCAGGCCTTTCTATCCTCTGAAGTTTTGTGCCAGTGCCATTTAGCAAACCATTTGCTTGGTGTCACGTAGTTATTTTTAAAGATGTTACTGTCAGATCAAATGCTGGCAAGACTGTATCTCCTGTTTAAAATCAGACAAATCAAGTTAATTCTTGCTGGATTACACACATCTAAACTAATGGTGACATTTTCTGATATCTGAGATAGGGCACTGGCTGTTGTGACTGTGTGACACCTGGGACCCACTACAGGTTTCAAGTGAGTGAGGTGAGTCAGTACAGGAAACTAAACCAGGATAAAACTGTTCACTTATTTTTTGGTGGGGCTGTTTTTCTGCCAGCTTAGTTGTGTGACCAAGCTGGTCAGACAAGCACCAATAGTAGTGAAAGAGCAGCAGCATGCAGAGAGAAGGGGGAGAGGGAGCAGTGCAGCAGAATAATATGACTCTCTCTTCAGCAGCAGCCAAAAATTGGAGTAGTTCAGATGTACCATGCCCTAATACTGTGAGCTGCTTTTCCTTAAGCTGACAAGGCAGCCATATGAATGTGCTTCCTGCTCTCTGGAGGAAAAGACGAGCAAGAGCTGATGTTATTTTTGTTACTATTTATTGTCTGTATCGTATAGGTGCCTCACCATGCATGCTGTGTGGGTGGCCACACCTCACTTTAGGATTACCCCACAGAAGACACTGCTAGTAGCTGATTGAATCAGCTTTGTACCTGCTAGGCATTCCTGGAGCTGCTTCTAATAGATATAATGGCTGGTGAGTCCCACCCTTTAATTCTGGCCAGGTGGAACTACACACAGCTTGTCAAGTGACATGGCATTCAGACACCACAATGACGTGGCAAAGCACAAACACATAAACAGACAGGGATATCAATCAGTTTCTATGGTCTCAAATAGCAACAGTTACCATGCTTTCTATATATGGCTCTGGTTAAACATTACCCTGACTGTTAATCATTTAACAAGAGCATGAGTTGACAACACCTTTTCTCCAGCAGCAAAAAGGGGGATGGAGAAGTTTCCTCCACCCCTGGTGGCTCATTCCTGCACACTGTGTCACCGTTCCTCATGCAACCGTAGACAGCACTTGTGAAATGATCTGGGTCTCTAATAAGCCTTCTCAAATAGGAAAAAGTGGTTAATCCTTAACTCAGGGGATTTGATAAGCCTGGCTTACAGCATCGCCCTGCAGGCAGTTGCACAGCACAGCCTGGAGTGTGGGAGGGCCTTGATGGACTAGCAGCAGGGCAGGAAGAACAGGGAAGCAAGAGCATCTCAGGTTAGCTTCATCACTGGAGTAAATATATCACTGAATCATCCCCTTTCATTGTCATGAGAAAATATCAAAAGATACTTAATTGTAGGACATGCTCTCCAAGTATTACTGCTGTGTAAATGACTATAATTATAATAATGTGCCACAAATCAATACAATAGTTCAAATACTGTAGTTACACAATGATAGGCTTGATGGCTGTGTGCTTTCCCAGTATGCAGCCTGCCGGTTGGTATGCCATCTAGTTTTCCCACCCTTCCATTATCCTACCAGTTTTATTTTCTCATTTTCTTACAGAAAAATTGTCTTGCCCTGAGTATTTCAGAAATTACCTCTCTCAGCTACTTTACTTCTTGGTTCGGAGTTAGGGACTGCCTCTTCCCTTTCAGTGTCTCTGTTTTTATGCATTTCCTATAGCTATCTTTCTGCTTTCAGTATATAACAGCTCTGTTCCTACTATATAGGAACCACTTCTCTATTTCAATAAAATGTCTAGTTTCAGACAGGTTTGCAAATGTGAAAGTCTGCAGCATAAACAGCCAAACATGCTGCATATATTTTCTTTATACATCCTAAACAGTTGTATCTTGAAGTTTGGACATTTTTGTTGACCTTAGGGGACTATAGAGTAATGTTGTGCAGGCCTGTAGGATGATGTCACAGGTAAAAGTTGATTTTTTTTGGTTGGAAAGGAAACTGAAATGTGACTTTAACAGACACTGACTTCAGTACCAAAATCAGCTAATGTAGACCTCAGCTCCAAGCCTTACCCCTCAGTTTGCTTTTTCCTAGGAGGCTATGGAGCTAGCCTGTTAGGCTTTAAACCTGCTGAGCACTCTGGCAAAGCATCCACCTAAGACAATAACTCTGTTTTTTGGTTCTATTTTAAGTTACATGCATCCAGCTACTTAGACGAGTCAGTGTTGGAGTTCCCAGGCCTGTTCCTGGCGTGGTTGCCATGGTCCTGGTTGTGCCCCCTGCCCTAGCAGTGCATTCCCAGCATTTCCCTTGTGCCATCTCTAGCATTTGTTGGACCCTCTGCTGAGGGAGGAAACTTGCAGCAAGGGAAAGGACAACACTGTGACAGCCAGCAATTAGCTCGCTCACTGATGCAGTTTCGTGCTTGGCTGAAGCTGCTGCCACAAAAGGACGTCTTGCTCTCCTGCTTCCTCCCAGACCCGGGTTCCTTGCACTAGCTGTAATGTAGCTGGAAAAAAAAAAAGCCACAAAAAGCCCAAACCCAAGATTAGTTTTCCATCTCATCAGTGAGAATGGTTAAAGAAGTACTGCCAGTGCAAAGGGAGGGAGGAATGTGAATAGGGGTGTGTGTGTGTATGCACGCATGTGGCTGCTTCTTGGAGGAGAGTTTAAGCCAGCTGTGAAACTGCATCCAGAGCTCTTGGGGAAGGAAGCATGTGACTGCCTGAGATGTTACGGGAACTTGAGTGCTATCTGGCATATCCACTACTAAACAGGTCTCTTTCTGCTTTGAAGGAGAGTGCTCCTTTCTATATGGAGGATTTGCAGACATGCCAAGAATCTGCTTGCGGCTTTGTTCTGTTTGGTGACGCCTGCAATTAATCTGGGCCTCTTTATTTTCTGCATTGTAAGGGTGGATTGGGTTACATTACAGGACAGTGTTAGCAACTTTTTTTGGAAAGGAAGTGGTTATAACTGTTCTAGTAAAGCAAACATTGGATCCAGCAAGTTTTCATGAATGTGTACATATGAAGGCATGGAGGAATTCATATTTTGAAAGAATATTTATTCATTGTTTTCATTTAATATATACAGTAGCATGTAAACTTAAAAGACTTTACAGAATTTAGCTATGCTTAAGACATTTCAGTAAGCAGAAAATTTAAGAAAAAATGCCAGACTTACTTAGAAGAGATGAGACTCTCTGGCTCATTTTCCAAGGGCAATGTTTCAATAATTGCCAGTTCCAATAATTGCACCTTGAATAAAAGGGGAAGGGAAATTATTACATAACAGCTACAGTTAGGGGAAAAGTTTTAGATATGGTACAAATATTTTAAGTATACTTAGTATCCCCTGAAACAGGTTAACAAATAAAGGTCTTCACAGACATCCCAGGGGAAATATAGAATAAACATGTATTTCCTAGGCGGTCTCTGAGTCGGGATGCTGACAGAAAAATGGTGACACGTATGTGATGAAAACAGCCCAGATAAGGATGGCCAAGGACAAAGAGACAGCATTACTTTGGCAGTCTGCAAACTAATTTTCATTTATCTTCTGATAGGGTCTTTTATTCTGGCTAGGCAGGATTAGATCCTACTCAAAACTTTGCTGAGTAGCTCACCATTTTCTGCAACAATGTACATTGGCTGCTCTCTGTGTCATGATGTGTATGAAGTTATCCATAGTTCAACACAACCTGCTAGTCATCATTTTGACTTGTGTGTAGAGTAGGAGAGAAGCCCTTCTCCATTAGTCTCTCTTTGGCCTTTGAAGGCTGGTTGTCCTACGCCAAGTGCCTGGAGAGCAGGCAATGCCCCACACTGATAGAGAAAGGCTCAGAAAGGATCACTTTAGCAATTGTTCTATATATCAGCTTTTCTTGATGTAAATACTGGCAGAGTCACATCCTCTACTTGTTCTTTGCAAATACACTGATGGCATTAGAAAGCCCAGGGCCTTTCTTACCCCAGAGTTAAACGGCCTCCAGGCTCTGATGAAGTAAGCTGACAGATCTGCCTGAGGAAGCCTGCACTGGGCCTTCTCGTGAGGTCCCTGATTGGTCAGCTGAAGTCTTTACTTTTCAGGGTGGCTAGCTGAGGTGTTTCAGAAGCACTTCCAGTCTTCTGATATGACTGTGAGGTTTCCTATTCATATATTGCATTCTTGAAATTTTTTTTTCACCCAAAAGTGGAGGCAGACTGGGTCAGGATGCACCCTGGAAAACACCAGTGCCTTTAAACAGAAAGCAAACAATTTTCTTGTTTACTAATAAAAGCCAAAGGAAGTTGACATTTCCTGCCCATTTCTGGTCTTGCTGAGATGAAGACATAATATGCATGTAGTAGTTTTTAGAGGTGGTAGGTGGAAGCTGAGCTTCAGAGCTCTTCCTAGATAGATATTCATGATAAGAAGCAATGCTCTGTACTTCTAGTCCTCTGCTAATACTCCATAATGTACCCACTGTGACTTAGATGGCCAGGTGGTCTGGTCTGTTTTCTGGACTGCAAAACCACAGAATTACAAACATCATTCCTTCACCTCTGTTAATATGCTGTATTGCCAGTATTGGTTTCTCCAGGTACAATCCAGATAGCTCCTGATTAATATATCCTGTGAGAGAAACTTCTTGCAAGGCTACCATCATCTCACTTGAACCCGATGTGGTATGCCAGTGGGGGACTAGAAAATTCAAGCTGTGTTGACCCTGCCATTCAGAACACACCAATCAAGAGCATGGCCCCAGGTCAAGGGAAGTGATTGTATTTCCCTTTGCTCCCTATACTCCATGCTCATCCGGTTGCAGCTGGAATACTGGTATACAGTTTTGGACAGAACAAGAGACGTATCAGAGAATTTCAGCAAGTCCAGTGGAGGACCACTAAGATATTTCAGCACATGACTTGCATGAAAAGGCTAAGGAAGCTGGGTTTGGTCAGCCTGGAGAGTAGAGAGCTAAGCAGGGATCTAATTGTTGTATTCAAGCACCTACACATGGGCCACAGAGAAGAGAGAACAGAGGGAAGACAAGAGACATCGATCGCTACTTATTGCAAGTGAAATTTTAACCAGATATAAAAAAGAAAAAATTTTCATTGTGAGGGTGGTCAGACACTGGCACAGAAAGGCTGTGGGGTCTCCATTCTTGGAGATGGTCAAAACTGAGTCACAACTCAACAAGATCGTTGGCAACCTGATTTAGTTGATCCTTCTTTGAGAGGGGGTTGGGCCAGAGATCTATGAGGTATTTTGCTACCTAAATTATTCTGTGATCTAGTTCTAGAGCACCTGAGCTGAGCACTATTCACAGTGGTAAGTTATTCTGGAGAGAGAGAGTAACCTGCAATCAGGTATTAAAAAGTATGACACCTATAGCATCCATAGCTTATGCATGATCTCTAGAGAACAAACAACTTTTTGCATCATTAGGCTCAAATCCTGAAAGTCTGAGTCTCCACTCGATTGGTCAAATGACCAGACAGGTAAATTTGAAGGCAGTAATACATCCATAAGAACTATTTGCCATCAATGAGTGATGTTTAATATGCTATCTTTGATTTCCCTATTTGATTTTTTATTCATATTCTCATGTTTCAGGTAGCAGTTTGTTGTTCTGCGTGAAATCAGGTAGAGGCTGCCTAAATGCACATTACTTTAGTCTGTGTAAAAGCTGTTTTCCTAACCTGAATCAATTACAAGTATGTCTCATTAGTTCTATCATTTTTATGAAGAAGCATGTGAAGGGCTATAGCAGAGATTAGAATCTCATTATAAACATGTATAAGAAATTACATTGTCATTGACCCTTTTCAGTGGTGTCCAGTGACAGGACAAGAGGCAACGGGTGCAAACTGAAACACAAGAAGGTCCATCTGAACATGAGAAAAAACTTCTTTACTGTGAGGGTAACAGAGCACTGGAACAGGTTGCCCAGAGAGGTTGTGGAGTCTCCATCCTTGGAGATATTCAACAGCTGTCTGGACACAGTCCTGGGCAATGTGCTCCAGGTGACCCTGCTTGAGCAGGGGGGTTGATCTCCAGAGGTCCCTTCCAACCTCAGCCATTCTCTGATCCTGTGATTCTGTGATATTATTTAAACCAGCTTGAAACTGATTTTTTCTGGACTTCTGCCCTTCAGTCCTCTAAAGTTTTGAATGGAATACAGTAGTTCCTGTTAAAAATAATCTCTCACCTAAAGAAGAACATGTCTGGGAAAGGTAAGTTAGTTGGCTGAAAAATTCTGTGGGGACACATCTGGGCATGCCCTATTGCTCTCAATCTATGTATCAGTTTAGCTTATGCTACATCCCATGAGGGACCCATATTTAATTGTAAGATTAAGAATCAATAAAAACAGAAAAGACTGGAAGCTAAAGGCCATAGGACTAATAAGATTGGTGAAATTATATATTTTTTCAAAAATGCAATTTTGTTAGTGCATTTTTCTGTGAATCAATATTTATAGCTCATTATCTTCCTTCTACCCCACATTAAAAAAGTAAAACATTCAAAAGTCCAGTTCTGAGCAGTAATGAAATTCAATAAATGGGTAATAAGTTTCAAAGAAATGGGAAAGATTAAGCTGATAACCATTTATTCAGCCTCAAGTGTAGTGCTGGGACAGGAAAAGGATAAGTTAATAAGCTAAAAGAATGTGAACCATATAAACAAGAAATAAAGAAAAACAACATTCCTAAATCTTTTTGTAGGTGTTACATATGAAGTCTGATTTCCTAATATGTGCAATGCTGTGAAACATGCTTGAGGAATACTATTTTTCAAAATCTTTACTACAACATTCCCCTTTTGGGTCCAGTCTTGTGGTTCTAATATTCACGGATATTAGCCAGCCTTTTGCCTTGGGCTGCAAGACCAGGAAATACATTATTTCCATGGTACAGTAGAGTGTACCCAGATAAACTGCGTAAAAGAATATGTAGGTGGGTTGTCAGGAAACACATTTCTTCATAATGACGTCTTTTAGAATGAGGCGTGATCACACAGAGGAAGAGCTGGAAATCCTATTATTTGAGGAATTACAACCTGAACTGTACAAAAACTTCTGAAAATATTTTACATAGGAAACTGTCTTTCACAGGCAGGACACAGAACTGTGCTGATGTTAGGGCCTTCTGGGAAACAGAAAGTGAGGTTGGTGAAAAAATAGTAAATGTCCTCCCCACAAACACCTCTATGAGATTTTGTGGTTGAACGGAAGTATGGGAGATCGATTACAAACGGGGCTATCTGGGTGTCTGGCTGTGAAAGTGAAGGGGCTCCGCAGTCCAGGCAACTGATAGGTGAAGTATTCTCACTTGTTTTCCTATTCTCTCTTTTATCTGAGTGAAAGTAAAATTTGTGATTAAACCTGTTTCAGGTGAACACACAATACATTTGACAATGCAATACATATGAGTTTCTCAGATGAAGCAAGTGGCAATTGCAAAAACATGCCTTGGTGAGTGTTACACATATCTGATATATAGAAAATGAAATTAATTTGCCATAGTGCACATTAGTATTATAGAGTCTTTTAAAGACTGTTTGGGCTACCAAAGATAGTGTAGGAAGTACTGTCATTTACTCAGAGAGTCCGTGCTATATTTTTTTCAACATTTAGGAATTACAGCTCGTATGAGATCTGGACTGCCACAGCCTTGCAATTATAAGCACCCGAGAGAGCTGACTTCAGCTCTCTCAGGTGGGTGTGCATTCCGCCACAGTTGTTGTTGCCACTGTGATACAGACATATCATGAGAGGTCAAGCTTGAGGTCTCTTCAAAATGTAGCTTCTCTTAATTGATTTGAAATGACAAGCAGCTACTCTCAAATGGCTATAGGAAAATTAATTAATTAAATCTTAAATAACCTTGTGAGGGAAGTGTGTTGTCATTACTTCTGTATTGGAGAAAAGGGGGACCTCTCCCTTCCTCCCACCCCCGCCCCGGTCACTGTTGTAAGAGAATTGCTCAAAGCCCAACAGGAAAATATAGTTTGGGAAATTAAGAAAAATACTCAAATCTTATTTATGTAATTTTGGATCTGAATTACCGAATGGTCTTCTTCCTCAGTGACATGGGTTCTGTAGCAGATGACAAGCATGTAGTAATCATTTGTATTTTTACTGTGTCTCAAATACCATTTTTCCTCTGACCTCCTTGTTTTGAAAAGCATATTATGTCCTTTTGTGGCCCATGCTATCAAGGCTGAGGTAAATTCAAAAGGCAAAAGGGGAAAGTTTGTACTGTGAATATCACTACCTCAGTTGCTCTTTCTGTATAAAGATGGAAAAATTCAGTGATTAGCATTTTTAACCCAGTATTTTCCATAAGGTAGAAATGTATTTAATTAATTTTTGTCTGTAAAGAAGCAAATTAGATTTAGATCCCAGATCACTTAGCAAAAGTGATAGTTTTTGTCACATGAGTTAGTCTTGTAGGCAGTCCTGAGAGCTGTATCCCTTCACTATGATAGTGAGTATCATCAGAGCTTGTGGGGGAAGCCCGGACATAGGTCTTAGTGGGTTATCTTAGTGGATACAGAGCGTTCCAGCTCCCCATTCATATTCTTCATTAGTCTCTAATTTCATGTAAATTAGTCTTCACCTAACTAGTTATATTTGCTCTCGTGGCATGAGGAAAAGCAAGCAGTTTCCTTGGGTCCTGTCCGTTGCTTTTAGCAACATGTACACAGGTTCCTGTGGCCTACAAATGCTGAAAAATCTGTTTTGTTTTAAGACCTAGTGTTCCTGGGTGCTGGTACACAATAAATGTGAAAACCTAGCTTGATGACTGTCTGTTTGCATTCTGGCATTTTAAAGCTGGAGCTGGTAAATATTGCAGCGGTATGTTAACCACTCCTTTGTCTGAGATAATTAAAATTTATAAGTAAATATCATCGTTTTCTCTGTTGTGTTCCTTCTTCCTCTGCTTCCTTCCATTGCTTCTCTTTTCTGCATCAGAAGACAAACACTTGACCTTATTTTTCTTGCACAAAAGTCAGGGATAAAGGTGATCAAGTTTAAACCAACTGCTGGAAAAAGCAGAAGCTGCCTCAAAGGCCTCTGTCATGTCAAAACTTCATCAGAGATATCTGCATTAAAAATAACTTTGCAGAGAAAATAATCTTATTTTTAACACCTGCTATGTTAGTGCACTAATTTATAACCTGGCCCCAGCAGGCTATTGTACCAATACAAATGCAAGAGCAATGTACTGCAGCAAGGGATTTGAGGACAGAGCGATTTGGGGAACTTCAGAAGACAGCGTCTCTGAACAAGAAAGAGGTTTGTGATGCTGCACCCTCAGGCCATTCAGATCTCTAGGAAGCGGAAAATAGCTGCAGGTAGCATTTTCAATCTCATAACTCTCAGGTAAATTGTTTTTGCTTCCTAAAGCCTGTGATTCTAGTCTCATGTGGTTACAAAAGAATCACAATTTCTATTTAGAAAGCACTTCTGGCTCTCCAGATTGCAGACTAAAAAGTGTCCTAAGTACAGCCTGAGCTTGGAAACCAGAAAGCAGAGATAGAAACCAAAGCATATTTACACTCGTGATCTTTAAGCCTGTCTTGTGCTTTTAGGGCAAATCTCTCTACTGATGCTTTAAGACTTGCTGTTAGTGATAATGAGTGCAGTCATGGCACACCCCTAATGCCAAGCAGTGTGATCAGGTCAGAATATAACTCTGCAGTCACTGGGAAAATACTCTGTGTCAATTTTTTTTAGTTTCTTCCTGTTAATTTTAAATTAAAACTGTACCAATTACTGCTTTATATAGTTTCTATCTGTGCAGATAGAAAAAGAAAAACAACAGCTAAACTCTGGAGTAGAATGGATTTTCAGAGCCATCTGGATAATGAAAGATCTAAAGATGCTCACATGCACTCCTTGTCAAACCCTCCTTGATTTCAGTAAGAGCTAGGTAATTAACCTAGTGAGATATTTTAGAAAATCCCCTTCTAAGACTAGCAAGCTATGCCTGCCAATCATTGCTGTGTATTTTCGTTGGAATGTTTTTCATCCTTTACTTGGTACATAGTGATTGAGAAGATGGGCCATTAATAAGTACAACCCCTAGAATAATGGGAATAGGAAGGTTTTCTGTGCTTCTTTCTTAGTCTCCTTGGTCATTTTCTTTTGGAAAGGAGAAGAACAAGAAAAGCACTGACTTAATTTAGATACACTGGTAACTCTAAGCATAAAGGCAGTTTGACTCTTGTCAAGAAAACTGCCTTTAGACTGAACATCTTCTCTGAAGAGAAGCCCATATGGATAGACTTCACCAGGAAAAGTGCTTTCTGTTACAATGGGCTTTGAGCATTATCATGCAAATGACACAGAAGTCTAAAACTGGATCCATAAGATCACCAAGCTGATTTGGTGTAGCAAACACATTGCAAAAGAAGAACAATAATTATCAATGAAAGGTGAACTTCTGTGATTTCTTCCCACATTTGCTTCCCACTGCTTTTATGCAACACCCTTCTTCTTCCATCATGTTTTTTTCAGAGATTTTTCAACAAAGTATAATATTCTATAAAACAAAGAGAAGCTTGAGCAAGTGACCTACATTGATGTATGATCTAGAGTTCAAAATAAGATTAAAAGCTCAAATTGCAACTCAGTTGTTTTATTAAAAAAACCCACAAATATCATTATTTTTTAAGCCAGCTCATGATTTCAGTGGCTTGACTCGTGACTTCATTGGTAAAATGAGGCAATGTATACACAGATGTAGTTAGCTGCATGTCTTCATTTTTTGAAAACAAAATTTAGATAATCTGCAGCATACTGCATTTGGGCCAGATCCAGCTTAGAAATTGTTCTTCCACATGTGGGCTTTCTGCATTGAGAATTTTGTGTAGTCTCCTGTAAACACACATGCATGATTTTAATAGCACAACTCACAGAATCATAAAGGTAGGCTGGTGTCTGAAAGGAGAAAAGTTCTGACACCAGTCTGAACACACCAGTCTCATACATCCTGATTTCCAAAGAAGACAGTTGAGAAACAGGAAATGCCCATCTAGCTATAACTTTTATTATTATTTATATAATGTCTTAGGTGAATAAAGTACTATATGGGGAAGCAAGTTAGGTTCCCACAGAAATTTGCAGTCCTGTCACAGGATGCAGCTTGGATTTCTAGGTAGAGAATGGAAAAGTGTCACAACATTCCTTGAGTCCAAAATGAGCAGACAGGATCCAAATCTGTCTTACCTTTCTATTTGCTTTTCTTCTGCTTCTTTCCTTGGTGCTTTTTCTCAGAGCTAGCAGCTTGCTGGCCAAAATCTTGTACACATATGTGTCCTACCTGTCTACAATTGCATTCTAGAACACTTTTTGCTGCTCCTTCTTACAATTAAGTACACTCCTTACAATTAAATATTCCTTGGACAAGCTGTCCCCTACACAGAGGGCTGTTTCTGGTTCCTTTATATTGCCAGAGTGGGTGAAGAAATGCAAACAAACTATTGCAAAAGAAATTATTGTGTGAAATTAGAGTATCTTTGCTATTCCACACTACTTTCTCCATTTCTTGGCAGTAATAGCACTGATGAGATTCAGCATAATCTTTTTCCCAAGCAGGCCCAGAGTATGAGACACAGAATCAGGCCCCAGCTGAAGAGTGGTCATTGTAACTAGAAGAGATCAGCATCTTGCAAAACTTTCTCAGGATAAGCTTTAGATTGTCATCTTCACTAGTAAAACATTTTCAGATTTCAGTTCTTACTTCCTCTCTTTCTCATTTTCTTTGTTCCCTACCAATCTGAGTTTCCCTCAAATCCCCTTTCACTTGTAACTTGTCCTATAGATCACTGCAACTCGCACTTCCTGCCTTTTTCTTTGCTCCTATTACGGCATTTCCATTCTGTTATGGTTGTCTCCGTGCTGAGTCTTCCCATGCAAACTTTCTGTGCTAGGAGACCAACCTGACAATCTTTAAATACACAAATCCCACTGCTGTGGAGATCTTGGAAGAGCAGATAGCCTGCTGGATAGCTGAGATGCTTCCTGGGTTGGAATTCCATCTATCAGAAGCAGAGCATTCATTTCATTTAAAAAACTGTGTGCTTCATTTGGACAGAATTAATACAGGAGGAGGACAGGACTTTGTTTCCTTTGACAAGTAAATTTATTAATGAAGTATCAAACCCTTATATGCCAGCAGAACACAGAAAGCTTGCACTGGGAGGAAAGTGATCAGGAAGGAAACCACTAGCAGTAAATGTGAATTCTGATGTAATCAAGGTCACAGAGGCATTAAGTCATATTTGTTCGAGCAGTTACATCAAGGAGGAAAACATTTTTCTGCTTGGCATGATCCTGCATAAAAGTTCTGTTTGCATGGTTTTTCCCCTAGTTGTATTTCTCATGTGACAACTGAAGAGGCAGTATAAAAAACTTCATGGTGTTGGCCACTGTGTAAATGTTGACAAGAGAAAAGCAAACAGCATTCAGGGAATCAGCTGCAGCTAACTCAACCCTTTTGTATTAATTGTTTACCCAGACTAGGTTTCGTGCCTTCTATGGAGAAACCACTTCTGATATTTTTATGTATGATCAATTCACTAACATAGATGCAGGTACCTGCAGAAATACTAGTTTTGAGAGAGGTGGACTGGTCAGGAGTTAGCAATACCCCCAGGAAAAAGATGGACAACATTTTAAGAGCTTGTATATATTTTCACTTTAGGCCATGATTATGGGAGTGTCGTAACTGCAGAAACTGGTGTGCAAAGAGATTTCAGATCCTGCACAGGCATGCCCTTGTGATTTGGACACACCAGAAAACTCTACAGGAAGTTACAAGATGTTTAAGGCCTTTTATGAGGAAGAAATTCTGCAAGGAAGCAGTAAATATATGCTTTTAAGTGCGAAAGACTTGCTGTAGTCAGAATATTTACTGAAGGCCAAGCAAAGAAGGTATTTACAAATGTGCAGTCTTTCAGCACAGGCTCTCATTGATGTAAAACGGCCACACAATCAGAAAGAAAAAAACAGGGAGGGAATTCATGAACAATGACAAATAACAGACATCCTGTCACTGATCCTCAGCCTAGGACTGCAGCTGCTGTGTAATATCTGCAGAGCAATAGTGCTAGATTCATTGTGATATGCTGTTCTGCAGTTACGAAAGAGCCCAAATGAAGATCACACTTCCACTATTTCTAGAGAGTCCCTCTAGGATCAGTGAAGTTGCTGAAAGCATTACAGAATAGCAGGGTGAAGGACTCCTCTGCTGAGTCATATTGGTAAGAATTAACATTTTCTGCCAGTCAGAGTACCCTTTTCTGATTCTGCACTGTGTGGAAAGCTGCTCCACTAGTGCAGTGCACTTGGTATCTCTTCAGTGTATCTCTCAATCTTTTTTCTGATCTGGTGGTGGGAAGATTGTTTAACAGCATAGTCTGAAATGCTGCCACTGCTCATACAGCTTCTACACTTTCTTTGCTTGAAGGACATATATAACAACATACTCTGTCATGGGAAACATCATGGGGAAACTCTGTGACCACCTCTGCAACTTGGGCAAGTCAGAAGACCTGGTGTCAGAACTGGAGATGTTTTAAGTAGGTGTTTCCACAGTGCCACAGGCCTCTCTCTCAGATACCTGTGTGCCAGCTATCAGGAAATTATGTTCTGCACTCCTTGCTTCTACTGGATATGAATACAACACAGTTTTCATCACCAAGCTCATCTAAGAAAAGCCAATGGTATGCATTTGGTTGCGATACTCGCACATTCGTGACTGACAGGTTTCACTATCTCTAATGTGGAAAATCTCCATCTGGGTCACAATCCATCACCATGCTCTATGTGTGAACACTGAGAGGCCCTCTGTGCTCTGCTTACTGCTGCAAGAAACACAGGTTTATTACAGACTGCTGATGACCACCAGTTAAAAGATTAGGACCACCTCATCAGCAGTCTCTGTGTAATGCAGACTCAGAGAACCTCGGCCAGTGAACAAGCCCTTATCTTCTCTGTCTGCACTTTCAGATCATTCCCAGAGATTAACATGTGTGTCCTGGGTGTCATTCCCTGAGCCCCTGAAACCCACTGCAGCTGCATTGCACAGAAGAGGAAGGGAATGATGCTGGCCATCTGCTGAATCAAACGCCAACCTGGCATTGACCTAGTCTATCTTCACAATCACAGACAATCTCTTACTGCGAAGGGATGGAGATCGCTCTACAGATATGAGACAGAGCATTTTTGTAAGCACTCGATGCTGAAAGCAGTAGAGAGGAAAGACAGCTTGTCTTCATCTCTGAATTAAAACAGCTGTTCTCTGTTTCTAAGTGCAACTTGGTCTGCTGTCTGAGTATCAATATTTTTTAAACTGTATTTATTTCATGGCACACAGAGCTTTAGTGAAACTGACTATAATTCTGAAAGAAAAAAGTGCCCTCGTGAATTTTCCTAGACTAAATTTTTGTGAAAAGAATGACCTTTTATTACAGCAAAGAGAAACTGAGATAACCCAAGTTTACTAATGTTCTGTAGTAGTTCCCATTTACTTCTTAGGTCACATCTACAAGTTGACCTTTCTGCTAGATCAGAAAGGAACTGAAATACAGTACAATAAGCTAAAAACAGGGCATGAAAGAGGATGGGTGCTCTCAGGGTTGAGGCATTGCGCTGGAGACTCTGGGTCACATCCCAATGTAGACTTCCTGTGTGACCCTGGAGAAGTCACACAGAGTGACTCATCCAATCTAGCTGTATAGCTGAAGTAACGCGTAATTCAAACTACTCATGCAAGTCACTGCTGAGGAGAGGAATTACTCACACTTATTTATGATGGGTTGTGTGCCTCACCTGTACACATTTCCCTCTCTCTTTCCATTTACCACAGAAGAAATCTGACTGGCTCACTCGGAATAGGTATACAGTTTGTTTGTGACTAGATGTAGGTGATATGGATCTGGGTCTTAGTTTAATTTTATTATCTATAAGTTTAAGTTTAAACTAAGTTTAAGTTTAGTATTGATAAAATTGCAGTTAAAGTATAGTTGTTCCCCTTGTTAATTTGCCTTCTGCAGCTAGATGGTGAGCTCTCTGGGAAGGGGGCTATCTTTCAGTACAGTGGATACAATACCTAGCACAACAGAACCCACTGGGGGTTTGAACCACTACTGTCAGAAAAAAAATACTGCCAACACTCTCTACGACTCTTGCAGTAGATGGCATTTATCTTCAGGTCTCAGGTTCTGGAGTCCTATGGTTGTATTAACATTTCAGGTTTTGCTTTAAAAGAAAGTAGGTTTCTTTGTTATTGGAGATTATTGAAAGGTAATACTTGAGAGTCAAACCAAAAAGAATTGAGATCAGTTTTACTCTTTTAAAGCATATGGATCTCAAGTTTTTTTAATCCTTTGGATTGGAAAAAAATGTAGTGCTCACAGAGACAGTAGCTTTCAGCCTGGTTCCTGCCTGTGCTGAAGGTGTCATCTCTTTTGCACAGAATGGGAGAACTCCAGCACTGTTGAGTCAGGATTGGCATCTGAGTAAAGATGTATGTTTGGAAAAAGTTGCCATTTGTGACTTTCTTCTTAAGGTCCATTCTATTTCAAAGGCCTTGGAGAAGGGAGAATGTTTTTCTGCACCACCTGTCACCAGCCCTCTGATCAGCTAGGCTTCGATGTCACCAGTGGCTGTGGGGAAAGACCATGTCATTGCAATAAGCTGTGCCTGTTTCGACTCTCTCCTTGCAATATAAATGACTCAGGGCATGTGGCTAGCGCAGCCCTGCCACAGGCACTGTGGCAGGATATATAGATTCAGTGCATCCTTCCCAGACATCTGTGCTGATGCAGCTCCCTTGAGGAAAAGATTCTATGAAAAATGAAATATATTTACCCCCAAATCTGATTCCTTTAACACTGACATATCCTGTTTATTGACTGAAACACACCCATGCATATTTACACCTGCTACTGCAGCAGGGCCTACACAGAGAAAAGCATGAGCTGAATACCATTCTTTCTTGTGGACCAGCAGTATATATACTTCCTATGGTACCACCAATACCGAGCTGCCCAGAGGGAGAGGACTATATCCTACAAATTCTTTTGGAGCAAGAGCTTTCCTTCTGTCCTTTGTCAGTGCAGCATCTATCATTGTGGTATCCCTATCCATGCCTGGAGTTCCTACCCATCAGCCACAATGTAAATAGTAGCTAAGAACAATAGTGAATGTTGTCTGTCTGTCTGGATTCCTCTGATGTGCCAGCTGGTGAATTTTCTGGAGTGCTCATGTTTGTAGTTCATAAAGAGCTGTGGAATCCTCACTTCTTAAATAGCACTGCATAAATCTCAAGTCATACACTTTTCAGAATTTTGTCCTCTGCTCAAAGTTTCATAGTTCTTATTACAAACAATGGCAATCATTCTTGCCCTGGATTAAATTGTAGATAAAACTCTGCAAAATACAAAGCTCACTCAAGTGGTCAGGATTAAGGATGCCATGCACTGCAGTGTCCACTGATGCTACTGTGACAATGATGGCACTGGAACCCTGAAGCAGTCCATGAGATAGGCCTGCCCTAAGCGGTGCATGACCAAGACACCATCAATCCTGTATCCACAGGTCTCAGATGCTTCTCTGTCAGGGGTGTTAAACCCCCAAGTTTCAATGTTCTCAGTGTCAAATGGAAACTCAATCTCCGTGAACTTGAACGGACAAATCAGACATTGAAACAGGCCCCATTTGGCCATGATCCAACTCTTGTGAAGGACAGCAAAATAGGTAAACTATTATTCAGGGAAGGAGACAGAACTGAAGGATACTAAGCTTAAAGGGAATCTGTTTGCCAGTTTGGGACATAGAGCTGACCTAGACCCTGCCCATGCCCTTAGAATTACATCTAACAAGGAAAATAAGATTACTATTGCTGAGATTATTTACACTGAAAAACATAATTGCATACACTTCAGATTTTTTCTGATGTTCCCACATACTTAACTAATGTAAGAGCTGGAAGGAAGTGGTCTCCTTGCCTAGTATCCATGGTGCTTATCACATAAGGAACAGAAATACGGACTGGAGATCGGTACCTCCTCTTAACTGTTAGCTTCAAAAGAAGCTTTTTGGTTGAAATCAGCAACAATGAAGACTGAGCTGAACAGCTCCATCTTACTAATGGATGTTGCTATGGAAATGTGTAAAATATGCGAGTTCTCAGAATTACAAGGGCACACATGGTAATGGAGGAAAACAGCCTGCCTTAAGCAGATCATGCTAGACAAAAATGTGTAGATCTGAGCATGACACTTATCCCAATAGTCAGTTTGTTGTCATTTGCTTGTTCTCTAACAGTATAGCATGAGCACTTCAAGCCGTAACCATTGCACAACCACATTACAACCATGAAGCTCCACTTGAAGCTCAGGCTCAGATAGCTCTGTAGGGCTTTCCATTGTTTTGCCCAGTGTTTCTGTGAGAACATCTGACTCTGCTGCTGGTAACTGAGAAGAAAGGAAAGATTCAGAAAGGTCAACTAAGTCAGTTTAAAATAGCAGCTGCAAGTTGCTCTTGTAGCCTAAAGGAGACAGAACAAAGGAAGCTTTCATAGGAGACAGGATGGAAGAAATTGTAATCTTTTTCTGTGAAAATCTGTATATTGCAAGAGTTATGTGTTTTTAGCACATCAGTCACATTAGTCCATACAGGTCAAAAAAACAGCTCAAAGTACATAACACACTTAAGGCTCCATGCATCATCAAATTGCCATATTAACGGCAAAATTTATTTTAGTGGATAAAGTGCATGCAATGCAGACACTGCATGTGAGGCTAAGAAGCCGAAATCCACCCTTAACTTTGGCCTGAACATTGAGAAACTACACCACACTACAGCTCAGGTCTTCCATTATAATGCACTATCATTTATTGGACTATGAGGGCAAGGGAGGACACCTATCTGTATTACACTAGCTCCTGCTCCTTTATGACCCGTGCTAGTGTTGGGTTTCCACGCTAGCATTTTTACCCAGAGGAAATAAAACAGTATGTAATGACAATAGATAAAAACAAATGGAACTTGAAATGTATCTCATTAATAAAGATAAATACATAAATGAACAAACAGCTCCATAGACTGAATACTTCTATTAAAAATCAATAATGGGAAAATACTTGATGTCTAAAATAATCCCCTAGGTTTTTACAATACATCTAATAAGATCACACAGTTGCACTGTGGAAGTTTACAAAGCACTAATTACAATACAAAAATTGGAAACCATTGTAAATATTGGTGAGTTTGTTCTCATAATGCTCTTGGACAACCTAGTGCCTCTTGTATGAGCAGAATCTCAAAGAACTTCAGGAAGGAATATATTTGGCAAAGGTAGTTTGATACTTTTGCTAGCACTGGAGCAATCATTGTACCCAGATCATCACACAGGGCTTTGTTGTATGTGGCTTGGGATATTAGCTTTGTTTTGCCAAGAAAGGGACTGTAAGCCAAAGGTGAAAATAGAAGAAGTTCTCCTATTACAAAGTTAATTTGTTAGATTACAGATTTACATTGAAGATTACCGACACAAGATTGTACACTGATACCATAAACTTGTTTTCAAATTAGCATCAAGTAAAGCTTGTGCAATGCTGAACACTGTTGCTGAATGCCTCTCATTGAGAAGGGTGATGGTGTTGGATCTGGAGAGAGACAGCTGGACCATTAAGTAAAATTTAACCAAGCACTGACTGAATTTGCTTGCATGAAAAAAAGTAATTTAGACTGAAATCATGGATCTCATTTATGGCTCTATAAATCAGATGAATGCTGTTGAGATTCCTTTCTCCTAATGGTCTTTTTAGATTATTCAAAAAACTATAAATAAAAATGAGACCTTAATTGCCATATTGCCTTAAGCAGTCCACTTAGCTTTGTATCTCAATTATCACTTCAGTAAAATGGGAATAATTATACCTACTTTCTTAACTGAAGTGCTGTGAGAATTATTTATTGTTTGTAATCAGCTTGTAGGCTGAAGAAGGATACCTTTTAAACATTCAGAAAGGGGAGGGAACAGTTAATTTTTATGTTAACATTCTCAAAGAAAGGAGCAGAAGGAGGAAAAGATGTCAGTTAAAACTTCCTTCCCAATGTGTGCTTCCAACAGGTTCCTAGCCCCAAATAGTAATGAAGTCAGAACAAAATACGCCAGGCACATGAAAATGATGCTAAGATACTCCTAGCAGAGTTTCCAGTTTAGAGGCCAGCACTGCAGCAGTGTTGACTCTGTTGACTGGTCATCAACTGTCAGGATCTCTATGGGAGACATACACAAGAGCATGGATTGTTATACAGGGAGAAAAGAAGGCAGCTCATCTGTTTACTATTGCTTAACACGGGTTTGGACAGTATTCTTTCCAGGCCTCCTTGAACACACCCTGGCAACTCTTGGGAACTCTTTTCTGTAGAGTAGTTATGAGATACTGTGGACAATGTACTTCTGTTAACAAGGTGTAGCAATATTCACCAACTGCAGAGCTCCATAGAAAGTAATACACATGCTATCAGGAAATAAGACATGATTGCTTCACCTGTGTGATTAATGAAGCAAGCTTCTGCATGTTCACACATCCTTATGCAAACAACGAATGGACAGAAGATCCTCTTGTCACAGTTAGAACTCTCCTGGACATACCAAAGTACAACAGCGAGAGTAAAACAGCATAGAATGCTAGGCAAGACAAAATGAATATAAAATGTAGAGATTCATTATAAGAAACTACCTTCTCACAGTCAAATTCTCTGATACCTGTACTGCAATATAAATTCTTATAGCATTGACAGTGCTCAGCTGTTGGTACAGATGGTATCAGTATAAGGTGCTTATTTGGTATATCTACGTGGCAACACAAATTGTTCTCAAGTTGAGGCTGCTTTTTGCATCCACACAAAAAAGTTATCGCTTAAAATTTACATCTGGTACTCAAGCTAAGAAGCTCTGGGAATACTGGGCCTCTGCCCCAAACCCAAAGCCTGGTGCTCCAATAATTCCAAATGGATGTAGGATAGTAGACAGAACTCAAAATTCAGGTCAGGGCATTTTTGCCAGTGTTTTGCTCATGTCATAAAATGCTTGCAAATAGCTTTTCTTCTGTGCCTTCTCACCTTTCCTGGAGCCTAGGAAATTAATCTGCTTGGTATTAGAATTCATGATCTTCCTGGCCACAAACTTAAGATCAATATGTTCAGGGGTTGCTGAAGAATAACCAAATTTCAACTTGCTGAATTCATGTTCTCTGACAATACAGCAAAATCAGGTTTTTTTCTAAGAGTTATTATTGTAAAATATGTTGTATAAATATGATCTTACCTTTAAAAATGTTTGTCAAAAATTTGCTATATAGATAAAAAAGGAAGGCAATAAAGTGTCAGCACTAATATGTCACCTACCATCTAAGAGGGCTTACCACACAATGAAAAAGCAAGGTCTGGACATGAGTTTGGAAAGCTTTATCGCAAACTTTAAAAGGTATGTTTCTAAAGACTACGTCGTAAAAGTTGATAATGGTGAATAGTTCCTGTTAGGTGACAGAATACCAAAGTTCTGCCCAGACAAGAGGACTGGAAACAAATCGTACTCCATTTTGAAGTGGCTGCAAATCAGTACAGCATTTCAGTTGTGTCCACAGAGCAAAAATGAGGTTTTCTTAGATCTGGCGTATTTAAAAATACAGCAGGAAAATGAAAAACAAATTGATACAACTTGGAGGAGAAGGCAGGAAAAATATGTTGGGCCTTGGGAAAGGAAGAGAGGTTTGTTTTCTATCATCTTTTGCACTGCTGACGGCATAGTTGGCACTGAATGCACCATAATCACAGCCATTATGGATACACAAGTGTATGCTGCAGATATTCTCAGTAAACCACTTAGGCCAATAATGACTCCTAGTGCAGTGCTTTGTTACACATTAGTAGAAATACATAATTCTGAGGGCCAAGCACTTCTGTATATTGCTGTGCTGGCAGGGCCACCCATTCATTTCAGTGAGAAATCCATGTCGCAGAACACTGATCGTGATTTGCAGTGTTTGGCAAGCTGCACTTGCAATGCTTATCACAAGCAGAGCACACACAAACACAAAGGCTTTGTAAAAATGACAACGTGCCCCAAACCCATGCAGCAAACGACTACATTTCCAAACAATCTTGCAACATATTTTTCTGAAAGACATTCTTACAACATATTGTGGTGACGGTCAAGGTTTATGAAGGCTCACATCTCCTTGGCTAGCTCCACTTTTCCTATTGCCTACTCATGCTGGCTCTGTAACAACAAAGCTTTTTGTTTCCACTTTTAATTTTTAATTCTGACCTCTGCTTTTTGTATTTGTTCTTTACCACGCTTCTATTTCATCGTCTCTTTTGGTACTGGATCCCTCTTTTGCTCTCAGCTGTGTCAGATGAGATTTTTGTCTCCTTTACAGCAGATATAAGCAAGATTGATAAAAATGTGCTTGAAAAATTCCAGTAGCCAGGAAAAGCTTTCTTCAGTACAGGCCCTTCAGAAGACATCTCTCTGAACCATGCGTCCCCTTAGAAACCTCGGCAAGCACCAGTCAGAGGCACGGTATGGTGAAGAGGTGGGGACAAGTTATGTGTACTGGGGAGGCTCTTAGTAGTCCTGTAGCGTGTAGGAACATCCCAGGGACTTCAGGGCTTCAGCTAGGCCTCCAGAGCTAAATACCTGCAGAGTCTACAGTTGCCGCAGTCTTCTCTTTGTCTGGCCCACCCCTAAAGCAGACAATCTCAAAACCTGTATTTTAAGTATGACTTCAGACATACTTCATTTTATTGTAATTTGTATCAGTAAGGCAGGAGTGCCTTGGCAGGCTCTCTTTAAAAATCAAGGACCTGCAAAGCATTTTGAAATGGGAAGTAAAGAGACTTTAAGTTGGACTGAAAAATGACTGTGTTGTATAATAAAGTTTAGCCAGCGTGTGCTTTTGACCACTGAACAGAAATACTACACAAAGCAACTGGACTGCTGGAAATTTCAGGATCAAGCTACGAGCAGTAACAAGAATGCAAGAGTTGATGTAAACTGTTGTAAATGAACATAAAAGTTCCTGAAAGTGAGTACTGGCAACAAGACAGATGCTTAGGAAGCAGGGTTGCTGAGTGGAGTTAGGTTACAGAGGTCCTCAATGCTCTGACGGTCAAATCAGCTCTTGGAAAACTTTGCTCCTAGTACTGATCTCACTGCTCAAGGTGTCTGCACAAAACGGACCAAACGAACTACTCCAAGTCTCTATCGCTGACATCTTTTGGAGTCTTCAGTCTCATGTTTTAAAGAAGGCATCTCCCTCTCTCTTATTTCAAGCTCACTTGCGTACAGTTCCCCAGCAGCAGAGCTGCTTCAGCGGCAAGATGGGAGTGGCCTGAGCAGAGAGAAGGCAGATTCAGGGTATGCTGTGTGATATTGGCAATATGTGACATCAGTATCTTCTCTCAGATTAGCTTGGCATTTGGGTATGTTCTGCTGCTGTCCCTTCGGTGCTGAATATAAGCACAAATCTTGGGTGAACAGGCTTTTCTAACTGTTGTGTTCTTCCGGGTTCCAAAGAGGATACATAATGGCAGAGATATACAGAGATATACCATGCTTTTTACTCTTGCTTCAAACAAATAGGAAAGCTGGATATTGGATGGATTCCTGTTCAGAAAAATGAATGAATTTAAAAGATAAAGAAAAGTGCAGCAAACTTTGGCAGTAAAGAGGGAAAAGACTTAAGATATCCTATGTACATCAGAAAATAACCCCAGCATTTATACGTTAAGCTGTGAAGCGGACCTCAACATAATAGAAAAAAATTACTTCTCACACTTGTTACTTAAAAACAAGGTTCTGTTCACTGAAGCCTATAGGTGGGAACCTGCAATGTCAGTGACTTTCTTACAAGGCAAGAGGAAGAGATTCTCTTTTAATAAAAAGATTTTGCAAAACATTTAGATATGCTTCAGGACCAGTAAGCCATCTTAAGTCTGTTGTAACAAATACTTAATATTCCCCATGTCTTGAAACTTGTTTTGCTGATTACAAAGTTCTGTGAAACTGCTGAGAATCATTTCAGTGGTCAACAGCCCAGTGGCATGCAGCTACTGAAAGTATATTTGTTTTCCAATTGGGAAGAAATAGAAGCTGGTAGTGTTCTCAATGCAAATGAACATAGAGGTTGCTTTTTTTAAGAACGGCATGATTTAAGATTAATGGTGTCTTAAAAAGGGATTTTATGTTAATTTCACAACATAAGTACCTCCAAACACAGACTGCTTTTCGTAATTTGTTTCGTATTTCTAAATGTACTGTCTGTACTTAACTTGTAATCTTGAGTTACTCCAGAATTATCAGAATAAAATCTGTGGAACTACTGAGCTTAAACATGTGTCTTAAGATGTGATCTAGAAAACAAATGTCCAGACCAATACTAGTGACATTGCTACACTGCTGTAGAGAGACTAGGAAATGAGTTTCTGAGGGGGTCTCTACACTCTGTTGTATTAAAAAAAACATAAATTGGTTGTAACCTTAATTCCACATCTTTATCTCCCATCCTTTTTTATTGCCTCGTAGTATCATGGATAAAAACTGACTAAACACTTCCTGAGGAACAATCTGGTCTCTTCTTAGTACCACCAAGTATGTAACACAGTTTGAGTAGAAGTGAAAAGAAATTATAATAAAGAATGTAGAAGATTTCACATGTCAGTAGCTACAAGAAATCTAACATGATTTTCTTAGTTCTTCGCAAATGCTGTTAAAAAATGCTGTTTAGCAACAGTATATATAAGGATGGTTGTTTGTGTTCATTGATCTGTTGGGCAAAGGGTCCCCATTCAATTACAAATGTATAGGTAAAGCGGGAAAGGATTACAGACATAAATGAATTCAGAATGATCAGTTGTGAAACATCCTACAATTCAGACATTGCAGTGGGATTCATGAGAGCAGAATACAATGTTTTCGTTTTTTCCAGAAGAAGGTACAGTGAGGTTTGTTTAAAAATTCAGAAAATTTCTAGGATACTTTGGACATGCAGCACGGACTTTTACTAAGATCAGTTTTTTGGAATACTAGGACAGGTTCTAGGCTAGTATAGTTGAACCTAACTCCATTGCAGCCAAGGTTCAATATTCCTGAAAAACTGATGGAGCATTGATTCATCTTGGAATCACCTTTTCCTGGGCACGTAGAACTGCTAACATGTTGCTTACTCTTTTGACTTCAGTGATATTTGGTCATTGACTATTCTATATTTAATGCATAGCAGCATATATGACTGCTTAATAGCATCCTATCCACTGTTGGACCCAGAATCTAGTTAACTGTGCTGATATCTATTCTTTAAATCAGAATATATTAACAGATATGCTAAAATATACCAGAGTTATTTATTCTGCTTTTCCCAGAATTAGATAAATACTGCAAAAAATGCTCACAACTGTACTTTTACATTTCATAACCAATTTACTTTTATTGTTCACACATGTTATCATACTGCCTTAAGGATTTAACTGTATCCATATAAAGTAGAATACTGTAGGTAGCAGATCTAGAAATACAATTTGGAGTACAATTTTCACTGGAAACTTGTTTCAAATACAGCTACAATCTTCTAGTGTGCTAGAAGCTAGATGCGTATGATCCTGCCAAATCCTGCCTGCAAACACCAGTAGCCTGTGCTCTTACCCCTTCTTAACAGGTTTCACTACAAATTCTCAGGGAGATGGGGCTCAGACCCTATATGGCGTGCCTGCCCTCACGGTGAGCATGCTCTCCCTGCTCACTAGGGACGGTGAGAAGCGCTATGGTCAGTACAAACCAACTTCTTTGGCCACATGGCCCTTGAACCAATGTATAAATTGCGGTTAGAATATTGAACCAGCCAGAGAAGTCTGAACATTTCCTTGTGCTTTTTGGGAAAATTGATTACTTCATTCCATTCATAGCTTTGCTGCCCAATGACAGTTCGTTTACCAGCTCCACTCTCATGAGTAGACAACTGTGAAGACACTCACTGGTGAATAAGTTCCTGTTGGAAATATTCTGCAATTTCTTGTGAAGCCACACCTGTACGTATCATCTATAATCCCCTTAAATGAGCCTCCTGCTCTCTCATGGCATTGAGAAACCAGTATACGTCACACCCCACCAAAAAGCAAGGTAAAGCTGTATCGAACATACAAACACACGTGCAAGAAAACTAATGGCTTAAGATCACCAAGTAACATTACCCATTCGGCTATATCTAATGTTTGAACCACTTACACAAAAAGGTAAATAAATATTTTTTGCCTGAGCAATGTTTCCTTGTGATTGAGAGGCAAAAAAAAAGAAAGGGCATTTTCCAGGACAGAGCATACAATTTTTTTGATTCAACTGCAACAGGTTCAGCTGAAGACAAAATACCTAAATTCTATTCAAGTCCAACTCCTTAAAGGTGTGACACAAGAAACAGAACATAGCACTTCAGTCTCCATACTCCATGATTACATGCCTGAAAAGAGCCTTTAACTGTAATAAATATCAGTGCAAGCCATGAAGAAATGGATGAGAAGATAAGATCTTGTAATAGCCCCCTTTGGAGGATGTGGTAATTTGTATACACCTGCTTCCTACTTACCAAAATTAGCCTTCACACCTTACACTGACTCCACAGGGTTGGAATACATGACACAAAGCAATAATGACTCATGATGATTAATGAACCTGTCCCCCATATTTCAGCTAATCAACTCTGTTATGATTTACTGGTGAATGATTGAAGTTCCTGCCCTTAGGCCACGGGCATAGCAGCTGTGTCTCCTAAATACTGTGCAACACTTCCCTCGTTCCTCAGAGCTCACTCAAGAGAAGATTCGTTCCAGAGCACAGTTTTGCCTACTACAGGGCTTTTTGGTAGACATGGACTTGCACAAGGACATAATCATGTACCAGTCCTGTGGTTTTCGCTTTCACTCTATGGGCTAAGTTCTCAAGCTTGAGAGAAAATGAGACAAATTCCTCAGCCACCTTTTTTCCCCACTTTTTTCAGTATGTGGAACACATCACACTCCTGAAAAGGTAAAATTCTGATGGATTCCACTGGTTCTCCCACGGTGATTAATATCACCAAAGTTGACACAACAGCAGCCAGCTGTGTCCACTTCCCTTCCTGGGAATACTCACTCTTTCAAATGTAAGCATTCCTGATAACAAACCAATTGCTGTTAAGAGCAGTTGATTTCAGAAGTAGTATATATTCCATTTAAGGGGCAAAAATTAGGGCTCCATTCTGTCATTCATTCATGCCAAATTAAATCCAATCCTGTCTGTACACAGACAAAATCTACACATAATGGCCATCTTTTGGGTTAATGTCAAGAACTGAAGGAAAACTCCTCAGTAAAAGCACAGATAAAAGACTATGAAGTTGAGCTATAGTACTCCTGCATCTTCTCTGAGTCCCAAGTACACACCCAGTTCACACACTTAAGAGCCTAATATTTGCAATAAAGCAACAAAAATCTGTTCTACTTACAGAAAGGAAAATGTACGTGGAATTTTATAAAATGATGATTTAAAAAAGGTCTTGGGTTACATATTTTTCACAGAGCTATCTCCTTTGTTATGGATAAAAGCTCAGCCTTGCCTCTCACTACCTTGTCCTTAATTATAGGAATATTCTATTGCAAAGAAATTTAAAAAGGCACTAAACTATGGGGGTTTGGAAATGGGCTTAAATGGTAAATAAAACTTGTATATATAACCTTCATTTCCGCATCAACTTTCCCCACTTTTTTCAGGAGTAGCTCATGTCAACCAAGTTGTAACAACACAATTAAGTGTCACCAAATTTGATCTTTCATTTGCAAACAAATGCTATGAAAATGTTAAATATTTTTAGAAACAGAAACTCAGATAGAGTCAGTTTTCTTGAGAGAGAAACTCAAAACACTGGTTTTAAACTAGTCTAGACTCAATATAGAATAGTCTTCTGAGCCACTTAATAACAGCTTGACCATGAAAGTGGTAATTAAATAACCACACCAGAAATACAAAGGACCACAATGACATCACAGGAAACAGCAGCTGGGGAATTCAAGTCACCACATTAGTTACATGTTATCATGGGTTCTAACTGGATGCTCACCTCTGTGCAAAGCCATGGCCAAAAATACTGTGAAAATGGACATAGCTTATCATTGATGATCTATGTGATCTGAGTGAACAAGGCAAGAATGGATGAGGCCCTGATCTGAAACTTCCTGCTTGAAGCACTCCCAATTATTTCAGCTAGTCTTGATTCACAGCATGCTGTGCACCTCCAAGTGTGGAGGAGTGGCTACGGAGGTCATAGCAACATTGACCAGTTCAGCATGGTCTGGACTGTCCTTTTAGACTATACACACATGTTCTGGGGCAGTGGATCTTCTTAGGTAGAGGGGCCTGCTACTTGCAACCCATTCAACAGCAGATATAGAGATACAGATACTCTTATTTGTGGGATGTGTGCCTGTATTTTATACAGTTAATAAGAGGTGCTCCTGCAAAAGAGTTTTGCTCTAATAATATTAGTGATGTATTTTTATCTCCAGGCTACACTGTAAATTCTCTTAATACTTTAATTAATGCAAAAAAGCAAAGGTTTAAGAATATTAATGTAGAAATTTTGCACTATTAGAAGAGAACAAATAAGTAAGTTTATCTAGAATAACATCAGCAGAAGCTGAAGCCTAATACCACTGTACTGTGAGGAATCTGTTGTTTACGTGCAAGCATCTTGCGCAATAGAGTAGACATATAAAATACACTTTAGAAGAAAGCTCCTTGTAACTCCTTGTGCATTTTGTATATGGATTTTTGGATGTGTGCAATGCTTAAAGCCACTTACTGGATTTTTTTAAAACTTAAGATAGGTGCTTAGCAATATAGAGAGACAATTGAAATGAAGATCTTCTGAGATATGCATCTGCATGTACAAAATCTAGCTAAGCAATTAAAAAAGTAAAAAAAAAAAAGCTTTTCTCCAATTTTTGAATTGCAGAGGGATGATAGGAATTGAGCATACAGGTGGAATATATGTCTCAGAGAGTTCTGTTTACTTGTATGTAACCTTTCTTTCCCTCTTCAGTCCACATCTCCATGCAAATTTTGGGAGACTGCATGCAAATATTCACAGTTATTTGCAAGTAGATCTCAGCACTCCAGGCAGGAGCACAGAGTTATTCCCAGATGCTTGGCAACTGTGCAGCAGTGAGGTAAGATAAAAAATAAAACAGCTCATACCTTCGCAGACACCGTGGAAAGAGACATTCCTAGTGATGCCTCTGACAGAGCAAGTGGTGTATGCTGTAATTCTGACCCTTGAGACATGAGTAGGAAATCTTGCGAGATGTCTTAATGACTGTATTCAATCACAAGGGATATCTTGTAGTCAGTGTGTTCATTGTGGACTTCTTCAGAAACTGCCAAGTTCTCTGCTTCAAGGTTGAACCTGGTTTCTAAGCCAGACATCTCTCTTAACCCACCTATTTCCTCCATTCCACTAGTACTGGAGTGTTTTGAAAAGTAAGGACCAAAATATCTTTATGACTTTGTTCATCTATCTGGCCAAAGCAGTTTTGCTTCCAGGCTCCCATGGCTCTGTTGGTGCAAAGGACACAGGGGCATTTGCACTGCTCCTGAATTAGCTTTCACTTAATGCAGAAAATACCTTCCACTCTAGCTGCCCTCTCTGCACCATGGGTTTACAGTGCTGGGACCTGGCAGTGTACCTGCTTTCCTAAGGAGTAATTTGTGTGTGGGTATCTATAGGTATATCCAGATATTTATCCGTATTCTTGGAGGGTCAAATGTTTGCTGGTGGAAGCATCAAATATGGATTTTAAATGTAGTATTCTATCCTGTCATAAAACATCACTGTTTAGGTCACTTCTCCTGTGGACTGACTGTCTGTTCCCACTATCACCTTTTTTTTAATTTCACTCTTTTTGAAAAGTTCTCTGTGTAAGTAAGTATTCCTATTCTTGGACCTCTAGCCCAATTGCTGTTCTGTTGCTCCCAGGCTCCGGGATGCTGCTCCCAAACTGCCTCCCCTCCGCCCTCCTTGGCCTTGCTGAAGGCCTTTGGTTCCTAACTTCCTGAACAACTTTCCCTTTACCTAAATGAAACCCACTAAGATTCTGAAACGGTGCTCTTGACTGCAGTAGTATTGATTAACAAGAATGGAACAAGTTCAGAGTAAAAAGGATTGGGAGGTGATAAAAAACAGAAGTGGTGAAAGATGTGTTTGGGTCCAATATTTGAAAAGAGAATCTAGAGAATCTTGATTCTATGTTTGTATTGGTAGTGTCCTTTTTAACTTGCTCTCAGCAAAATATCTACTTATGGGAGGTTTTTGTTCGCAAGAATGATTGTACTTATTGACACTCTCAGAAATTCTCCCATGGTTGTTGGATGAATTCTGCAAGATTTGTTTATCTAATCAATTTGCAGTTTGATTTGTTTCTCCTTCTTACAAAACTGAATTGTCCAAACAGGATGTTAGACCATTATGAGGTGATGTCAGGGGCCAATCATGCACTACAAATAAATTACGGTTAGAGTGAAAAATTCATGGATAGCCTATATCTGACTGGACAATGAATGATATGAACCTTCTCCTTCCTTCCACATGTCCGTTTTCAGCATTTCTTTAATGATGTGTTCTTATGTCATAAAAACAGATATATATTTTGACATATATCCTTTTCAGCATGTAAAATTCCATGGATATACCTGCAAACAGATTTAGCTCTTAAAGGAAACTAGATTGTTAATATTCCTTAAGCAGTTGGTTTTTGGAACACTGAAACAGATTATTTCTAAAACACAGTTAGCCAAAGTAAACAAGAGAAGGATTTAGAGATTAAAAAAAAACGCAAGACTCTAGGTGATATATATGTTGCTTCCTTTTATATCCCAGATATCATGGTCCATGAAGCATTCACATAAACTCCACAGGAAGAACTTCAAATGTGAGAAATATCAGATATACGCAGCTGTTTCTAACAGATGCTCTTACCACTGACCATCATCCCTTTTTCTTGGATCAACACACAAGTCTTGGCCATGCTTCTTAGCCTGTGGCTCAGCAGTAATTGAAAATACTATGGCCAGATGGTTCTATTTTTCAGGAGGTAAGGACAGCATCATACTCCTTAGGAGGATGTAATGACTTGTTTATAGGGACATTACATTTTTTAAGAGCAAAAGGAAATACTGGTGTGGATACTAGAGTTATGTGGTGGTCTGTGTATGGCAAATAATATCTTCTCACCTTATAGAGATTATTATTCTTGTTCTGAAAATCTTGAAATAAAAAATTAATGTAGAAAAGCAAACGAAAAAAGAGTAAAAAAGGACAGATGAAAATTGAACAGAATTACTGCTAACACTTCTTATTTATAACAAATCCCACACATCATGCTTATTGTTAATTGGAAACTAAAAAGAGAAACTCTTTAATACCCATCAGAGGGCAAAACAGAACAATCATGCTTGGGGGCAGACTTTGGAGAATAAGAACCTGTGAAAAATGGGAGACATACTTGAAGGAGCATTGGGATCACAAAAAGGAATGGAGTACACTAGAATAAAAAGAGGTTCAGAGAACATGAGGATGAGAAGACTGGGCAAGGCAGGAGAAAGGGACATTAAAAGGCAGGGAAGATTGAGCTCTACTGGGCCTCCACATTGAAGACAAGAAGAACTTCAAAGGAGAGTCAGGGAAGGGCAGTAAACAAAGGGTACGTACTCAGAATACATGAAGAAAAAGGCTGGGTTCCTGATCTAATTTATGTTTATTTTGCTGTGCAAGTGTATCAGGTCTTAGACTCTTTTCCAAATGCTAGGAACTGCAAAGGCCTCAGTCATCTTCAGAGAGTTCCATGGGAGACAGGCCTGGAGAGAAGACGGACCCAGGAGAGCTGGTTGATTTTCAAGCATCACTTCCTCCAAACTCAAGAATGGCTCATCCTGACCTGCAAGAAATCAAGCAAAAGTGGCAGGAGGCCTGCATGGATGAGTGAGGAGGTCCTAACCAAAATCAAACATAGAAAGAACTCACACAAGAGGAGTTAGCAGGGACAGATGACCCAGGAGGAAAACAGAGACACTGTTTGAGCATATGGGGATGGAGTTTGGAAAGCTAAAGGTCCTCTGGAGCTCAATCTGGCAAGGGATGCGAAGGGCAACAGGAAGGACTTCTAGAAATACAGCAGCAGCAAAAGGATGACTAGAGAAAATGTGGGCCCTCTGCTGACTGGGACACAGGCACTAGTGACACAGGACATGAAAAAGGCTGAGGTACCCAATGCCTTCTATACCTTGGTCTTTATTGGCAATACTTCCCCTTAGGAATCCCAGGCCCTGGAGACGAGTGGGAAAGTTTGGAGCAAGGAAGACTTATCCTTGGTGGAGGAGGATCAGGTTAGGGAACTTTTAAACAAACTGGATGTACACAAGTCCATGGGCCCTGATGGATGCACTTCTAAGTGCTAGAGATCTGGACAATGTCTTTTGAGAGGCCATTCTCAGTTATCTTTGAAATGCTGCGGAGACTGAAGGTGGTTCTGGAAGACTGGAAGAGAGCAAATGTCACTCCTCACTTCAAAAGAGCAAGCAGGATGATCCCGGGAACTACAGGCTGGTCACCTTCACCTCAATCCCTAGGAGGGTAATGAAGCAACTAATCCTAGAAATCATTTCCAAACATATGAAAGACAAGAAGGTGATTTGGAGTAGTCAGCATGTATTTACAAAGAAGAAATGCTTAACCTACCTGATAGCCTTCTATAACCAGATGACTGGTTTGATGGATGAGGGGTGAGAATTGGATGCTGTGAATCTCAGCTTTAGGACTTTTAAGGTTTGACACTTGCTCTTGTAACATCGTCATAGACAAACTGAGGAAGAATGGAATATATAAGTGCGCGGTGAGGTGGACTGAAAACCAGCTGAACTGCTGGGCTCAGAGGCTTGAGATTAGCAGCACAAAGTGTCCCTGGAGACCAGTTACTAGCAGAGTACAACAGGGGTTGATATTGAGGCAGTGCTGTTTAACATGTCATTAATGACCTAGAAGATGGGACAGAGTGCACCCTCAGTAAGTTTTCAGGTGATACAGAACTGGGAGGAGTGGTTGACACCCCAGATGGGTATGCTACCATTCAGAAGGACCTTGCCAGGTTGGAGCAACGGGCAGAGAGGAACCTCATGAAGTTTAACAAAGGCATATGCAGGGTCCTGCCGCTGGGGAGGAATAACCCCGTGCACTAGTACAGGCTGGAGACCAACCAGCTGGAAAGAAGCTTTGCAGAGAAGTACCTGGGGTCCTGGTGGACATCGACCATCAGCCAGCAGCATGCCCTTGTGACAAAGATGGTCAATGCAGCCTGGGCTGAATTAGGAAGTGAGTTGCCAGTACAAGGAAGTCATGAACGCGCTGGACTGAGTCCAGGGAAAGGAGCACAAAGACGATTAAGGGACCAAAGCATCTCTCATATGGGGGAAGCCTGAGAAAGCTGGGACTGTTAAGTCTGGAGAACAGAAGGCTCAGGGAGAGCTCATCAATATGTGCAAATACCTGATGGGAGAGATTAAGAAGAGAGCGAGACTCTTCTGAGTGGTGCCCAGTGACAGGATGAGAGGTAATGGGCACAAAATGAGAAACAGGAAATTCCACTTAAATGTAAGAAAAACCTTTTCTACTGTGAGAGTAATTGAACACTGGAACAGGTTGCCCAGAGAGATTGTGAATTCTCCATCCTTGGAAATATTCATAACCAGACTGGACATGATCCTGTGCACCTGCTCTGTGAGACCCTGCTTGAGCATGGGGTTGGACTAGATGATATCCAGAGGTCCCTTCCAATCCCAGCTATTCTGTGATTCTGCAAAATTGTTTCCTCAGGCTTTGTAAATTTGGAGGTAAAGTATCAGCATGCTTAAAGTATTGTACAGGCTTATAGGTTAGTGAGGATCACTAGTGATCCCTCACTAACCTAAAACGGGGGATCACTTCCCCAGGAAAATCTATAATTAAATATATATATAAAAAATATAATAGCATAAAATAAATATAAATATTATAATTTACAATATATAATTAAATTATTATCATAGATCTTGCAATATTGTAAGTGACATTTAAAAAAAAGCCCTTGCATATTCTTCTACAGAAAGATTTCTATGAAGATCAAAGGTACTGAAGGCTCTTTCCTCACAGATTTGTACTTTGAGGTTTTACCGCAAGATCTAGGTTAAACTTTTCCCACTGCTTGGACATTTATAAAATTTCTGGTGCCTAATTTTTCTGGTGTCTAATTTGCTGAGATACTGTACCAGACAAGAACTTGTACTGTGGCTAGGCTGGAACTGCATAAAGTTGGTTGCTTTATGTATGCTGATAATGGAGAATGTGCTGATAAGCTAGGCCTCTCTCTGTCCTCTACAAGCCAGAGTTTGCCTCAAAATTTGCAAGAATGTGCTCTGAGACTTGAATAAAATTCAGAACTCACTCAGGCAGGCAGACTGATGGCAGAGAGCAATTGCATAGACTTTGGAGCTTTCAAACAGGAGGAAGATGCAAGAAGAAGACAATATTTGCATAAGAATAAATATACTTGGCAATAATATCCACATTTCTTCGATTTTGTTCAAAGAAAATGAACAAAAAAGAATTTTAACAAAGGGTTACTTACAGAAATCCAACATCCTGCCTGGCCTTTGAGGCAGACTTTTCATCGTTTAAGTTATTATTAAAAACAAAAACATCATTTCAAAGACATGCAATTCCTATTGAAGCATACTACCTTTAAAATAAGGTATTTAACAGAGCAGTTTCAGAGTGCAAATGCATGAACAGGTGAAATCATTATGCACAGGTCAAACTTCCTCCCTCCTTTATTTCCATATTTTCAAAAAGGAAAATGCACACTATCAAAAGAAAGCTAATTTGTTCTTGCATTCATTTTGCTCAGAACCTCAACTAATCATTCTGACCAGAAGTAGTAATAGTACAGTGAATTAGTAAATGTGTACCTGGAAAAAATAAAAAAACCCACAGAAGCTGTGAAATAGTATTCCAGCAGATTTTAAACAGTTTTAACTGGAGTTCAGTAGACAATCTGTTTTGCCTTCTGAAGATGCAAGCCTAAATTTACAGTTTTCTATCTCCAAAGTTTATGTAAACTGTATTTCTCAACAAAAACTCTCATGGTTTAGGAGGAACCTGAAAAGTTTGTGTAGGTGTTAAATGCTTATGCAGAGATAATAGTAAAGAAAACTTTAGTGGTTTTGGTTTGGACAATCTCAAAACTAATATTAATATCACTACAGCTTAACACACTAATTCTTTTTAGCAATGATCTAAATATATATACTTTTTATCAGTTTAAAATTACATAAGATTCTTTGTATTTCATGACTTGCTATCCTAGCAGCAAGTCTCATATCTAGAAACCCTGCGGCCTTTTAGAACACTTGAGAAGGAAGTTGCTTTTTAAATTAATATTTCTCAGTCTGCAACAAAGCTACCCTCAAACACTGTTAATTAAATTCATAAATATTTTGCCAAAATGACGAATGAACTGAGAGCAGCACATGGGAATAGTGCATGGGAGGTTTTCTTTTTTTTTTCTTTTTCTTTTTAAACACAGTATCCCAGTATGTCCAAAGCATTTGATCAAATCTGCAGGATGTATCATGCCTCTGAGGCAACATGATGAGCCATCTTTGAGGAGGTGGCAGATTTGCACCAGCTTAGGAATACTGCTCTTTGCGAGTCATTGTAGTTCATACTAAGAGGGCAGACCAGGACCACATCCTCCATCACTTTAAACTAGCACAGCTACAGATGTCCCCTTGTTCAGGAAACCATATCCTTTACTCTTTGCCTCCCCACTAAGCTTACTATACATTCTCAAAAGAAACCTTGTGGCAGGGGTTGACTAGAGAACTATTTATATAGAAGACCTTCCCCTATCTAATTTTTCTCCACCAGGCTCTCAAAGAATCTACTGAAAGTATCTGGAACTTTGTATTTCAAGCCAGGCATCAGCCAGTGTGTTAAGTTCCATGCGCTTTCAAAAGCTTCTCATTGCTCTTATCAGCTTCAGATTCTCATAAGGGAGAAGCCCCTTATCCCCATATGGATGAGCAAGCAGGACAGAACGCTGTCCCAGAGGGCCTGGCAGAAAGCTGGCCCTTCTCTAAACTTACTTGGGCCAGCTTGGCATTTTCAACACACTATTGTTCAAGGACTTCTCATTCATCAGTATAATTTGCAGTAGCAGAGTAAATACCCTTTATGCATTGCATTTATATATTAACAATTATTGAACACATTTTACAGCTTACAGAAGATGCCTCAGAAAGGTTTGTTTACTTGTAGCCATTGACCCTAACAGCTATTGCAAAACATGTAGCATGTCAACATAACCTCCCAGGCAAATACCTTCTAGGACAAAAGATAAGTTTTACTACTTTAGCTCAGTACATCTTCAAAACTAGAAAAAGTTTTATACACTTTGATTATTTTGCTCAGTTTTCTATTGAAGACAGGCCCTTAATCTTCCTAAATTCACTGCCTTATCATATTTTAATGTGAAATACTGTTTTGCATAAGCTGTTTCTGTCCTGGAAGATAGATGCAGTTCAACCAAATAAGAATTCATTAAGTATTTCGGTTGGCTAATAATTATCTGGCTAGACTAGTCTTATGACAATGTCAAAAATTCAGTATTACAATTCAAATCATGGCTAACAAGTGATTATGTAACTTCTTGAGAGTGAAGAGATCTTAAGTCAATACAGATTTGATCATTTGACTCTAACTACAGGATCAGACAGAAAAATGAAAAGCTCATTGCCACTTTCAGCTACAAGTCAGACTGGGACAATTTGTGATAGATAAATTTGAATATTAAAGTTGTTTGCTTTGAAAAACCAATCATAAGGGAGTTTTGCTAAGAAAACACTAAAACTAGTGTAAAGGCAGGTTGCCAACTATCATAATTTAAGTAGGAACTAACAGGTTACAAATGCACTGTTGGCGCCAGAATGCACTGATTCTTATATGCAGAGTTATGACCAACTTATCACTTTCATTTTTAAACTGTACTTTTAACTTAAATTTAGTCAACAGTTATTCCTCCTGCCACAGTATGTGAGGTCCCAGCTTTTCCGGCAATAAGATGGCTTTAAATCTCCATATCCCAAATTCTCATACATAAGTAGAGCTCCCTCAAAGCCTAGAGCTCCCTCAAAGCCTAATTCTTCTAAAATTTCATAGCATTATGGTGACCAGATTTTTTTTTTAAAAAAAACCTGTGACTGAGCTCTGAGCTCTCTGTTCAGCTTGTGCTACTGGTCAAGAGTCCTGAGGATTTAACACATGTGCTATGGCTACACTTCTTCCAAACTAGAAAAAACTTGCACCTGACAAGCTGAGAACGCAGACAGGGGAGCACAAGTCACTTTGTGTCCTTCCACAGCATACCTGGCCAGATGAATGGAGTTAAATTAAAAATGGTTAATGCAATGCATGTTTGCCTATTACACCATCAGCAGAAGAGATGAATTGACATTTCTGACCTCAGCTAAAAATGCACATGAATTACAAAATGTTCAATAAATGTGAAATGCAACAGAAGGGCTAGCAAGATTCTTCACATGAATCCCCCCAAAAAGGGAAACATCTCAGTCAGAGGAACTGTTAATACATACTCTGATAAAATAAAGACAAGACTAGATACCTAGTAATGAGAAAGAGACTCTTCTTAACTGGGAACTAATCCAAATCCAGTGGAGGCTGTAGCAGCCACACTTTATTACTAGACAGGGCCTGGCAGCGGTAGTTGCTGGGTAACTGCTGGCATAGCCCAGATTCCTATGGCAGCCCACCTGACATGGGGAAAAACAGCACTTTCAGTTACTTCCAGGTGCACACCTATCCTGGAAATAGCAATCCTACCCTGCCGCATTCAAGCCCACTGAAAAAAACTTCCAGATTAAAAAGAAAACAGTAAAAGCTGCCAAGCCTTATCACCCTATTGGCTAGATCAAGTCACCAACAGGCTGCCCTGAGCCTTATCTTATTCTACCTGTTAGAGGACTTTGGTCTCCTCGGCTGCCGAGAGGAGATCAATGATCCTGCCTTTGTAGGCACGGCGACCATTTCAAAAGGCACCCACAGAGGTCTAACAAAAGAGGGGGGGGTGTAACAACCAACGAGCACTACAACAACACGCACATGCCCACAACCTGCTCCTTCCCCTGCCAGGACCCCCGCCCCCCGCGGCGACACTCCCCTCCCCGCCCGCGGCACGCCCTCCCCACGCGGCGGGGAAGAGCGCAGGAGCGGCGCGGCGCGGCAACGGATTTAACCGTCCTCCTCGCGGAGCGATGACGTCACCGCCCGTCCCGTGACTCACCTCCCCGCCCCCTCGAGGCGGCCCAGAGCGGGCGGGCGCGGCGCGGGAGTGCGGCCGGGCCGCGGCGGGGGGGCGGGGCGGTGCTTGCGGGTGACAGAAAGGCGGGGGCGGGTGGACGAAACGGGAGGCCGGGCCGCCGGCTCCGCCAGTGCGCCAGCGGCCGGCAGCGCGGAGGCCTCGGGGCCGGCGGAGGAGGAGGAAGAGGAGCAGGAGCAGGCGCCGCGCCAGCCCGCGCCACACGCAGCCGCCGACCCCCGTGCCGTGCCGTGCCGTGCCGTGCCGGCGGCGGGAGGCGCCGCGCCCCCGGGGATGGCGGTGCTGGCCCTGGCCCTGGAGGGACTCGCCATCTTCGGGCTCGTCCTCTTCGTCGTGCTGTGGCTCATGCACTTCATGTCCATCATCTACACGTAAGCGAGGCCCGGGAGGGGGGGGGGCGGCAGCGGGCCCTGCTGCGCGGCGCCTCCGCCGGCGCCCTTGGGAGCTGGGGGCGGGGGAGGGGGCCGCTGCCCTGTGCGTGTGTGTCCCGTCCCCCCCGGTGTGAATGGGGCCGCAGCTGCCGCCGCCCCCTGCGCCGCCGCTTCGCTGCGTAGGTGCAAAACCGCCGATTCCCGGGGGCCTCCTCGGCCCTGCCCCCCCTGCCCGGCCGGCGCGGGGCCGCACCGCGTGCGCGCACCTCCCCCGCGCCGCCTCCCCCTGCGGCGGGCCGCGCCGGCGGCACCCTGCGCCCTGCCGACCCCCTCCGCCCGCCTCGCCCCCTCCGCCGCGCCCCTTCCCCTGCCTGGCCCGCGCGCGCCCCGTGCGGGGCCGAAGCCCCGCGTGTGCGGGCGGGAGCGCTGGGAGCGCACGTGCTGCTGCTCCCGGGCGTGACACCCGCCGCGTATCCAGCCGTTCCCTGGTAGCTGAAAGCAGAAACCGCGTCTTCGAGTGGAAGCCGCTTTACGGGGTCTGCCTTTGCGTGATGATCTCTGTTGTCACCTTGCAGAGTTTCTAGCTAAGGTTTTTTCTTCTTGCTGTTGTTTGCTGATGCTCCCTCAGAGCTTTTCTGTTCGTGGTGATGGTGGGGGCTGATGTACATAGCAATTGTAAAATAGTAGCTTAGTATTGTGCTTTTTGACTGTACAAACAGCATGGAGCAGACCAGTCTAACACACTGCCCTGTGCTGACCAGCCAGAATTTTAGTTTTAAGTATCCTGATGAGGTTTTTGAGAAATAAGAATAGTAGTGGTGAAGACAAGTGCCTATGTGTGTATATACACACACACATGCATATCTGGACCCTTCTCCTTAGATAACTCTGAGAAGGGATGCCTTAAGAGTTTGAGGAGTGCTTGCTTTTCTGCGGCTGACAAAAAGCAGACTGCTGCTTGAGCTCAGTGGAGGAGCTGGCCACGTGTATGTGGGAAATGATTAAGAATGCACCTCTTTCTTGTAGAACACTTTTTTTGTTAACTCTCACTCAGATAAAAGTCCAGTCTTGCATCACTGGAGCTATTAGAAAATGCATGATTTCTGTCTGTTCTGTCTGTGCTTATCGTTTCTCCTTTCTTCCTGTTGCCCATGCATGTGATAGGTATCTATAATCAACTTCTGCCCCTGTTGAAGTGAAAGGTAAAGCTCCTCTTGAGTTCATGGCAACTGGAGTTTTGCTTCTACTATCTTTGGTTATGGTAGCCTTGTTTTTCATGTAAAATCACTTACATGAGCTCGAATCATTTTGCTGTGTTGTAGTTCAGTTACATATAGATTTTTATATTCACTCAAGCATTTGTATCTTCTTTTTTGAAAACTAGCTGTATGGGCAGAGCAGGCAGAGTTTTGGTAGTGGGGGGCTGTAAGAATGCCCTGTGTGGGACCTCTGCTGGTCACAGCTGTTCCTGGATGGCTTTGAAACAAACGAAAACAGCCAAAACTGTTGACTGACTGCATGTGGTGTTGCTGCTCACACACATTAAGGAAAAAGCAGCAACCTCAAGGGGCAGGAGACACAAAAGGAGGAGACACATGAGAGGACACACAGGAGGAAGCGTGTGAAGAGACCAGGGAGGAGAAACAAGATAAAGCTGAGGGGGGTGCTGGTGAGGATACAGCTGGAGGTGCGCTTTTTGGAAAGGGGTAGTCCCTGCCAGATGAGATGCACTGCCCGAAGGGCCTGTGGGTAAGCCACCCTGGAGCAGGGACACCCCTCAAGGGACTGCGGCAGGTGGAGGACCTGTGCCAAGGCAGGGACACTGCCAAAGAGACTGTGGCTGTGGAGGGACCTGTGCTGGAGCAGAGGAGGTACAAGAAACAAGGAGCAGTGGAGGAAAAGGAGCAAGAAGTCAGAAACAGGAGATGAACAATTACAAACTGACTCCAAGCCCCTGTGCTGCCTGTCACCTCATGGAAGGGATTAGAAGGGCCTGAGTACAAATTGCACGAAAACAAGGGAAACTGAGAGGCGGAAGGGGGGAGGAGAGGTGTTGGACTGACGCTGGGCTTGGGGAAGGGGGGAGGAAAGGTTTCCCTAAGTTTTTTGCTTAATTGTCTTCTCTGTTTCTCAATACCCAAATCAGTAATTAACATTTTGTACTTAATTTACTGCCAATTAACAGAATTCCCCAAATCGAGACTATTTTGTCCATAACAGTAATTGCGGGCAGCATCTGGACCAGGCATGGCCTGGGAGTGCAACAAGTCCAGAGAAACCCTGGAAAGAGCCTTGGCCCTGGTATTGGGAATTTGTGGTATTGTGCTGTGGTGTAAGGGCTGTGCTTGTTGTGTTGGGGGGGGGGGGGGGGATAGTTGCGAACAGCGTGTAAACAGTGGGGAAACAGAGAGTCCGAGGGGACCCTTGGCTAGCTCTTGCTGGACAGGAAGGCAGTGGGGAAGAATGGGTGTGGGTGCCCAGCTCCCAGCCCCAGGGGTCTGGAGCCAGGGCCACCTCCCCACGCGGTGCCGAAGAGCAGCGGCCCTGGCAGTGCAGTAGCTGTGACGCCCCAGGGAGTGGGTGCTGTTGTGCCGGGGGTGCCAGGGGCTTGCTGTGTGCTCCCAGCAGGGCTCCGGAGAGGGCGAGGGAGCTGGGCTGGCGGCCTTTGTCAGCATTTAGCAATTCCGAACTGGTGAGTTGGAATGGCTGATCTGTAATACTAGAGTACTAAGATAATGTTAAAAATATTTCAGCAAAGTTGTTCTGGCCTAAACAATTTGCATCCTGCAACTTTCCGTTGGTGTTTTGTATGTTTGATTTAGGAGAATACTCAGCGCATGCAAATTAAGAAGATAAACAGGATTATTCGTATGTTCAGTATAAGTGTTTCTTATTTGGAGTGCTGTCAGTAGCTGCCAGAGTTAATTTCATACCAGTAGTTCAGTTGAGGGGTTTATGCTGAATTTGCTTAAAAAAGGTGTGGGTTTTGAATATCTAGAGTGCTGTACAAGGTTTCCATTGAGGAACAATGCCCATTCCGACATACAGGATTTGCCAACATACAGCACTTGCAAAAATTCAAATCTGGCTCTTTTTTGCCACCTTGTTTTCCCTCCTACCCTTCCCCACTTTGAATAGTTTTGATATAAGTACAGTAGGTTTGGTGGGTCTTGTATTCCTTTAAAAGAAACAGGTGGGTTGAAACAATGAAATCTGAATAGCCACACTGTTAAGTCAAGTGGCAATTTTTATAAATTGTCTAATGCATGTGACTATGAAACCACTCAATTTGGTGTGCTCTGTGTAATACTGAGTCAGTGAAGTAAATGGAATGAACATGGGCCAAACAGCAGTCTGTATTGCTAATTAGATAAAATGCAGTTTGCATATATTTACTCTGTGTAGTTGGGTTGTGTCGTTTGAGCTGTTTCAACTGAATTACTATCCACTATGCCTGGCACAGGTTTTTGAATAAGACCCCTGTATTTGTATGGGCTCTGAAGTGGAGCGGAGCCATTTACTGATCCTACAAGAAGAGGAGTTTAATGTTGAGACTACCTAATATGCTAATTCTGAAACCAGCTAAAGTGGACATTCAGAACTAAAAATAAATGTATAGCTTTGTCTGAAGTGGAAGGCGATGTGAATGAGGTATTAATATGGAAAAAGACTTACAATACTGGCTAAAGTATTGCTTGGGGAAAATGAGGCGTAAACTTTGATATTTTAGTGGTCTGTAAAATAGTTAAAAAACTAATGATGTCTGCTGACTTTGAAAGATATGCAAAGAGCAGAACAGAAGGCTTTTTAAATTAAGAAAAAAATAAGAACAACAGCTAAAGCTGCTTTCCCAGACTTTTGCACTCTGGAACATAGCTCATATTTCTGAATCAGTGGCTGGCATAGTCTGTGGCAGTGGACATGCTGTTTTAGCTGTTTCAAAGTGAATGGTTCTAGTTTAATAATAGGAATTTTCTGAATGATACATGTCTTTTTTTTTAATAAAGCTGGCAAACAAAACATGCAGAAACTAGAAGATGCCTTATTTAGGCTTAATCTGTCTGATCTCAGTTTTCCTATTGTGTCTTCAGAGTTTAGACTAAAAATGAGTGAAAGTCTATATTTTATATTATTTCTTTTCTGAATAACTCTTGCTTCTTGTTGATGACTCTTTTAACTTGTACCAAATACAGAGATGCATGTTATAAATTTATTCTGGGATTGGAGAGAGGAAAGGAATGGCTTTTAAGTTAGGGAAGTTGAATTGCATCTTTGGTAACTTGCCTTCAACTTCAGTAGTGTTTGGTAAATCACTGAAGCTATTCATAGCCTGCTGCGTTATTTTCTGGGTCTACAAAAGTGGACAACTGGAATCCTGTTCCAGTATTGAGTGTCTGTCATTCCAGTCTATCAGCAGGGATTCTAATTACAGTACTTTAATAATACAAATTAATTCTGTTTTTTAAAGACACCTCTAGTAAGCTGGTATTGAAGTTGTTCATTGTCTCACTTCCCCAGGTGTAAGTGGGAAGCATAGGGCCATGTAATTTAATTGATAAACAGTTTGGTGCTCTAATCTTTTTTTTAAAAAAATAAAGCATCTGTAACTTAAACACCAGTAAATGAAGAGATCGTGAATTTGGTGTTCATGCAGAGTTTGGATGTTACTGGGCAGATTACATCTTATCTACTGAGTGGAACACAGGACTCTGTCAAAAACAAAAATGTAACAAAAAATCTGAATGTAATTAAAAGCATAATTAACTAATGGCTTTATCATGAGTATACACACAGGAAGCAACTTCTGATACACAGGCTGCACAGATACAGGAATCCCAAGTTTCCTGAAGTACCTGGATAACTTTAAAAAGCGTTCTAAGACGTATCTTCCCAACCTAAACAAAACATACCCTGGAATCAAACGTGTGATGTGTGAAATCTTTTTAATCTTTGTTAATATATATTACTGTACAACAACTGCGAGCTTTTGTTCTTAAGAAAATAACCATTCTGTTTTTCTTTGCCATTGGCCTTTTGACCTCTTTGTATGTTGATATGGCTACTTCATCCTTCATGTCTTATTTCTTCACCATGACTGTCAGCATCTGGCAGACTTGCTAAGGTACATGTTAAGAAGAGTAAAATTTAGGCATATTGCCATCATTGGGTTGCACTTTTCCTCTTTGGTTTATGCAGGTGATTCAGAGGTAGCCGTGTCACAGATAGGAATCACAAGGGGATGGAGTAGAGTTCTGATCTAAAAGGCGCTCTTAGGAGAATTCACCTATACATTCACATAATACAAGAAGTATTGTGCAAGTATTATGAGGCATAAGTGAACTGAAACTTGAATAGATTTTCATGGATATAGTGCACATAGTCATTTCTGAGACTAGAAGTATCCTCCCCTCTTGTTGATAATCATGTTCAAACAGAAAACTCAAAAGTGTGGTTGTACTGGAGCTTCTCAAGAAAAAGGTTGGAAGGCTTGGCACATGCAGAATTCTGGGTCTGGTTTTGGCTTTGTTCATCATTTTAGTTTAATCTTCATTGAACTTCAGTCATTTAGGCTGAAATTTCGCATGCTGGTTGTCTGCCTCAGGGTGAATAGTTCTTCCTGTTACGTAGCCGATGACAAATCTGATGTACAGTGTTGGTAACCTTCACAGTAGGTTGCCATCTGTGGTCTTGTATGTGTGAAAACAGGGAATAGAGCAAGCTCATCTGTATTAGGAATCTTTTCCTACAGGACTCTTAGGTAAAAGCAAGCAAAAAAGAACTCGCATCTTTGGCTGCAAGCTGGAACTTTAGAGAAGCGTGAAAAGCTAGAAAGTTGTGAGGTTTGTGTTTGATGTAGGGTAACATTTTTAATTACCTCCTTTTTCTCCTTGTAACCCTCTCTCCCTTTATCTAGGCATTGAGGATGGACCCTACTTTTTGCGGAAACCTTGTAAGGTGTTTGCAAGTATTGCATCTGTATATCTTTCTGGATTGCTTTTACTCAGCAACTGTATGACAGCCTGGTAGAGGGGAGTCTGAAGGACAGCACAGGAAAGTTGCAAAGTTAAGTATAATTACTGGGGAGGAACACAGGAAAAACAAAAGGACTGGGAAAAAACAAGTGGTTGAAACTTTCAGCAACTCGGAGGCAGTGGTGAGAGTCAGTTTTTCAGCACTGAGTGGGAAATCATAGAATATTTTAGGTTGGAAAGGACTACTGAAGATTGTCAGTTCCTACCATATGTTCAAAGCAGGGTGAACTTGCAGCAGTTTGCTCTATGGCCAGTGTACAGATAAGGAAGTGATAGCTTGTGTCTGTGGTAGAGCAAAAAAGCCACCGAAGGGATTCAAAAAGTTCGAGAGGTGAAAAAAATCACAAGGCAAAAAAATCTTTTGAACAGCATTATGAAGGGTTGGCAGTGTGACAGAACTTTGTTTCTGCACACTCGCGCACACAACCCCTCCCCCCACCCCCAAATCCCTAGACTCCCCTTTTCTTGTGATCAGACATGAAATAGACTAAAGAAGAGTGAATTGTAAGCTGTACAAGTGAAAGCAGAGGCTATCTTAAGGATCTCTTTTTTTAAAAAAGAATTTGCATGATTTATAGCAGGGATTTAAGAATATAGGGAGAGGCAGGCCATAATAAAGGTGATGATCAATGTGTATCTATGAAGGGGGGAAACATGCTTGACAAGGCTGATAGCCTTTTGTGATGAGATGACTGGCTGGCTGGGTGAGGGGAGAGTAGTGGATGTTGTTTATCTCACCTTTTGTAAGGCTTCAACACTCTCTCCAGTCACATCCTCGTAGAGAAACTGATGAAGCACATGCCAGGTAAGTAGAGTGTGAGGTGGACTGAAAACTGGCTGAGTTGCCAGGCTCAGAGGGTTGTGGTCTGTGGCACAAAGTCCAGCTGATGGCCAGTCACTAGTGGTGTCCCCCAGGTGTTGATACTGGGGCCAATACTGTTCTGAGTGGTAAGATTTAGAATGAAGGAAAGCAAAGCTGTGTAGAACCAGAGATCTGAGAGATAACAAGGTAGGAGAGAAGTCATGATGCTGAGAGCAGTTGGAGAAGGTCAATATTTTTAATAGTATGTACTTCTCTAAAAGAAGTCTAGAGGATCAGGAAGATAGAATACTAATTAAACTTTGAGGGGAAGTGTGGTATTGGAAGCTCTTAACAGGAATGATTTTATAGAATGCAGGGAACTGAAGCCTTGATTAAAGACTGTCTAGGACAGATTTAAAGGGGAGGAATTTCGGCTAACTGGATAGTATGCTCATTGTGTTGACGGAGGAAGAGGAAGTGGCATAGTAGATGATGTTGACGAGTGGGTTTTTAAAACAAACCATGTCTGCTTAGTAAATGGCTTGCATGGAAGGGGAAGATAGAGGACAGCAAGACTTAGAGTATGTAAGATGGATGAAAGATGGGAAGTTAATCTGGAAGTGAAATAGATAGGGTTACTAGAGCAAATGGATATCTTGGAGGGGAGAAAGCATGCAGGCTTGTATGTCAGATGAGGCTGAAGAGTGGATTGAGGAGGAGTATATTATGTGTTTATCAGCTTTCATATGGATATGAAGAAGTTAAAAGACACTGAGATTTTACAGAGCCAGATGTTGTAATAAAGGCATAATTTTTGACTAAGCTGGGTGTGTACAGGTGTTTAGATAGATGATGGAAACAGGTAAATTGTATTAAAGTGAATCTGTGAAATTTCTGTCAGAACCACTGTGTGGCATGCCAACTATGCAACTAGTTTTACTGGTTTACTAAAGATCCTGCAGTTTTTCCTTTTGTTCTTTTTTTAACAGGATTGCTTAAGGCTAGTTACTAGTATTAAAGAAATCACAGGATTTTTTTTACCTTTTATTTTATTTGAAATGAGGTTCAGTGGTTTTATGCATTCTTGCATTGAGACTGAAGATCGTGATTTAAAAGAAATCATAAACATACTTTATTGTGATAAATGTTTTGTTATAGATTTTAAAAAAAAAGCCTTTCATCTTGCTTATTGCAAGGTGAATAGTTTTGGGTTTTCTTAAATGCATTTCTTAGAGTCAGTGATGACCTAGGCTAGAATATACCTCCTTTTTTGTTTTTTTGGTTTTTTTTTTTAGTCTTATCTGAGTCAAATTCATGAGTTTGTGGCATGCATAAAAAAGGCTTATTGTCTTTTGGGCAAGTAAGGTTAAAACATGGTTACAATTGCAGACAAAGAGAAAGCCAAAATAAAGCATTGTACTAAATAAAAGATTAAGAGCATCTGAGCAGTGCTACGTGTAACTCTTTGCTTTGGAATTGCTGTTTTCCTGGAAGCAATTTTTGATGAATACTTGACAGATATCTCTAGTGGACCAGACACCATTCTGCCTTCCTTTCTTTATTTTTTTTATTAAAGCAGTCAGATAACTAAAAATACATATATTTTTTGCTAACTTGTGCTGTTAGTAGTTTTGGTTTGTGTTTTAGACCACTTAAGTTGTCATTCCCCTGTTCACTTTACACAACTGTGTTTTTGAAAACCTGACTCTGATTCCACTGCTGCCCCCTTCTCCCCCACCACCCCAAGTGCTATGCATGGAGAAGAAAATAACATAAATGAAGATAAACATTCATTTTTTTATTATTTACAAGTGTCCTGTTTTTATAAAGTGTTCATTTTGAGGGGTTGGTGCAATATGTTTGTGTAATAGTGAATTCCCAGCTGATTGTTGCTTTGCTTTGATAACGCTACACTTAATTTTGAAGCTGAAAAAATAATTTTCTAGTCATATGTGCACTTTTTCAGACAGCAAGTAATCAAACTGCAGAAAATGAGGTTTCAGTAAATTCCCTGAGCTGTCTTTGGAGGACATGCCCTACAGCCCTTTCTGCTAGGGGAAGAAATAATTCTTTTAGCCTCAAAACAACATGAATTTCTCCTATAAGCTTTGATAAAGTGTGAGATTTTGGTTTAAAAAGGGATAAATGAAGGAGATGAGCCCAGAAACTCATAAGAGCATAGATTTTTGGTAGCTGATGAGTGTTCGTAAGAACAATGATAGCAACAAGAGTGAAAATTCTTTCATTTGTTCTCACCTATCTCTGTGACTGGTAGGGGGGAAGAGAAGACAGTTTTCAGGCTGGAGGAGATTTCTTCTCCCTTTCTCTCTCCCCAGCTGTACTGATTTCACAGAAGGTGGTGGTACAGTGAATGGTTGGCATACTCCCATTAACTTTCTGAAATACTAATGAAGTGCGTCAAAATTAAGATAGCCCATCTTTTTTAAATACATTTTTAAAGTAGATATCATACATATGCTGGTACAAGTTTTGAGTTTTTTTGGAAAAATTTACAGGTGAAATTTACAAAAGTAATTTTTCTGTGTTTTATCTGTTCAGGACATAACAAAGTATCAGAGAAGTGATTTTTTTTTTTTTTTTAATTCTATATGGTGCCAACAAGAACTATTACTTTGCCTTGACCTTCTCTTTCAAAGATTTTTGTAATCATTTTCTTCTATTTGTAATGTTCCTTATAGAAAATATACCCAAGTTTTCCTAAAGACATTCATAGAGTGAGAGCATATACACTGACAGTTATGTATTCAAGGCAAGGTTTGTAGCTCTTTGTCACCCCAACTGGTGCTTAAAAAAGATCGTGTAAGTTGGTGTTTGAGTAAGATTTCTTCTTCTTTGAAATACTGTTTTTTACTCTGGAAACATTTGCATCTAAGTTAGTTGAATATAAATATGGGCTGTCATCCACTGAAAGTTAAGAAAAAAAATACTGGTATGATATCAGTTCATTCAGTTTGTGATTATCAGTGCTAAAATAAGTCTCTATTACTGACAGTTAACTGGGAAGCTTTTAGGGAGGAGAAGCTGGGAAATATTCTTGGGTGACAGGGATATTTGGCACAAAGGGAGCAGGATGAAGTAACTTGATAATGTTTATGTAAATAAATGATACATTATATTGTCATTTAAAGTTGTGCCTAATGAAGTGAATATGGACAAGCTGTTTTTTCTACAGAATTGGAAAAATAAAAAATCAGAAATATTGACATCACTCACACTATGCATGTTCTAAAGCTTTATGTTTAAAAGATTTTATACTTTGTGAGGGGTTAATTCTGTGCTAAAAGCTCACTGCTATGGTGGGTTTATCTGGCTGTGAGTTACTGCCATCCCCTGAAAATGCTTTCATAAATAAACCAAACTCTGTGGATGTGACTCTCTGAAGTTACATCAACATTCACTGAAAGGAGGAAACTGTATCAAAAAGCATACCTACTTCTATGCTTCATTTGCTATTAACTTGCTACTCAAAGGGATAATCTAACTCCCCCACCCCGACTCCTACACCTTGCTGAGCATTTCTGCCTTTCTGATCTACCTTCGGTGAGCACAGTGACTCATACCAGCAAGCTCTCTTTCTTTGTGGGATGGTTCTCTGTTGGATCAGCAGGCTGACTGAATTCGTCTTGTGGCCTTAACTGCTAAAACAACCACTAGGCTGAGAGTGTGGGAAAGCAGAAGCAGAGGAAAAAAATAGAATATTGTTTTAATGGGAGCCTGCAGATCGATAATAAGGAAAAACTGTGCCTTAATTTTAATGTTTACTCTGGCGTAGTGATGGCTGTGATGTAGACAGCTTTCTGTGTTTGTTAAACGCATTTCAGCTTGCTGAAATACAAAAATGTCTAGGCTTTGGACAGTACAAAGGGTCCCATAACTTTAGCTTTAAACAGGCTGACATACAATAGCCTGTATTTATTTCTCCTGTAGATATTAGATGTGGAGATAGTCAGAGGAGGAGGAAAGGAGTTTCTAGATTAAAACAGGGAGTGTTTGACCCATGTTTTAAGTTGAGGTCGGTAATGTCCTTTTCTGCTTTGCTCAAACAGTAATTTCTTTTGTACCTTTTTTTCTCGAACATTAAACGTAGTTAAAAAACCCTTTGAAATAAGAGTATGTCAAGTTATGGATTGCATATGGTGAACTTGCCTTTTGCAAAAACATGTTCAGCTGTTTGGAAGATAGTTCTTAAAGAATTTCAGCCATACATGAAGATTTTTAAAATGAGAAATGTCAAATCAGGCTAGATTGGGGGGGGGAGGAGGAACCCTCTCTTCAATATTTTGTTTTTATTACTAGCCATGAATTAAACTATTCCCAAAACTGGAAGAGCAAATTAATGTTGGGGGGGGGGGGTTGAGAATATTTAGCTGCTGAAAATTGTAATTATCACAAGTTATGTGTTTAGGTTCTTTCTCATTCTGTTCCTTCTCAGATCTGTAGTTCTGCATTTTTTTTTTTTAATATGGGAAAACCTTGACTCCTGCCATTTATTTCCTTTCATCTCTTCCCCCTCTACTACCTCCAGTCATGATTTCAGTGCATGACATTCCATTGTTCCTTTTCCTTTTTATATGTCTGCAGGGCATGTGTAGTACAGGAGAGCATTTGCCTAGAAAGTTAGTGAAATGTATTTGATCTGCCTTTTCCACTTTGTAAGTACATGATGAGACATGTATTAATTGCAGCATGTATTTCAGCACAAACTTCTAATCTGAGAACTTAAAATAAGGTGCACAAGAAGTAGGGCTGTTAAGTGCTGAGGTTTTTGTTGTCATTGGATTTTTTTGTTTAGGTTTTTGGATTTTTTTGTCACACCAAAACCTATGGCCGCTTCATTTCTGTCAGACAGCCATGACAGCTCTGTACTATGAAGTGGGCATCTGAGTCTTATCCAGCATTTCTTTCTTTCATACTTATCTACTTACCTCCGCTTCTGAGTGTTGCATCAAGGCCAAATGACACTTACTGTTTTTATTTATAATTACTGTCATACTAGAAGTGACATTAGTGTTGCGCCTTAAAGTCCTCTTTCACTTGTCCCCAGCTGTGCATTTCTGCTCCTCCATAATTTTAGAACTGCTAGATCAGTGGGTGGACTGACTCACTGCATGTTATTATGATCACTGAATCTGGTACAAGCCAGAGAGTGGTGTTAGTCAAGCTGCCTAATGATCTCACCACAGCCTTTTCAAACTGTGTACTTACAGAGTTAAACTGTCAGAATACTAACATTACAAACAGAATAATAGTTTTATGGTGGTTTATGTCTCAGCTAGGTCACTGGGATCAGACAACTGTCAGCACCGCTGTGAGATAAGCACAGCAATATGCTGGAAGATGAGCGAGATGAGAGAGGGACGACCTCTCTGCAGTAGCCTGTGGTTAAATTGGTTCAGCTGTATTGTAAGACTGCACTCTGGGGAGGAAGAAGGAGTGGGGAAACAAGATCGAGGTGTTTAGTTCGTGCTTTACAAAGAATTTTGGCGATTTGCTAAGAGGCATATTGCCACGGGTGTTTTTAGTTTTTGTTTGCTAACTTGTTTTGTAATTTTCAAATTCATCTGAAGTCTAGGAGGTCCTTAAAAAGGAATAATAGTGTCATAGACCTCTTAAAGCACTTCTAGAATTCTTTTATGTACAAGCTGGATTGAGCAGTGTGAGAAGTAAGAAATACTTATTAGTGTGTTGTTCAGGTTTAATTATGTCCTTGCAGAGAGTCGTCTTTCTTCCTTCTCTCTGCCTCTATACCCAAGTCTGTTCTGCTTCCTTTTGGTATAGAATAGTGCTGTGAGAAAGGCTATTCATGCAACCCCCTTCCCTCTTTGTAGCTGGCGAGCTGACTACTGTCTTGAACCACTGTTGACTCTGAGGAGTAAGATACAGTGTTATTAGATAGTTCATTGAAAAATGGTCAGATAGACTGTTTATAAAGTTACGACTGAGGTACTGAAACTTACTTCGTAGCTATCTGTGTCTTCCAGTATGGAACTGTTTTCATACAGTTATTAATGTTGTAGGATTTTAAATGGACTAACTTTAGTCTTTGTAAAGCAAGGATGCTGTAAACTGCAGAAACTTAAGGGTAGTCTGTCCTATTTCTCCTAGACTTTCCCAGTCTTCCTTTTATTGTATTGGCCAGTGTGTTGTACTTCTAGCAAATCTCAGTGTTTCTTCTGTGCATAAAGGTACCTACATTTGGAAATACCTTTACTTCTTAAATGTATTTCGTGTTAGGAAGATATGGTGAGCTTCTCTTACGTTTCTGCTCCTGAAGGAGGAGGACTATCTTAATGCTTATTTCTCCCGCTCCAAACAAAGACCTCTTTTCCATTGCTCCATAGCAGATCTGGCACTTGCCAAACCCCTCGTGAGGTGATTCAGCTCACTGACATTAAAAACTCATCTGGGGGCAGAAGATGATCCTTTTCAAAACTGGTGATCTGTTAGCTTACCTCAAGTGCCTGTGGATTCACAGCCTTAGATATATTCAAGGATTGATGTCTTCAGTGCTTCCCAGAACTTTTGTTTGTATTGGTTTGTAATATTGAAATATCTGTTGCAAATCTCTGATCAAAGTTACTTACCAGCTAGTAGTAAGAGGATTCTTAAAATAGCTGCTGAGGGAAGTTGAAATTGGTGAGTTAAGCTCTGAGATTTCTTTAAAGCTACTTTTAAAAGGAAAATGCTGCCACTCCAGTTGAGAGAGCCAGTAGTCTATCTACTGTAACATGCTTTTCGTATTTTTTAAGAGTACTCTCTCCAGTCCCCTCCAACCTATGTCCTTTAAACTGGGGGGTAGGGAATGTTTTCTTAGCCTTAAAAAAAAAAAACCAAGCAGCCAAACCAAAAAAAAACAGCCAAACCTTCCATTGCTTTAATTGGTACAAGTCAGTAAGAATTCATCAGGTATGCCGGATGTTGATTATTCAGTAGCCTGGATTTTGCCTTTCAAAATTTTTTCATTTGCTAAAAGAAATCTATGTTACGGTTGCTTTTGTGGGTTAATTATTATCTTGTTAAGGGATTAAGTCTGAACAAACTTTGCAGGTGCTTCTTACATAATGTAGGATAGTTGAACTATCATGACACCCTCATGACATTCTAGTGCTTCTCTCTTTCTCCACCTACATATACCAGCAGCAGACTGTTTTGGAGGAATTTCACACCTTCACTACCTAAGAATGTCAGGCTTGTCCATGTAACATATATGTAGGTGTGAAAGTACACATAGATACCCTAACTACTGGTCTTACATTTTTGCGTGCAGGACATGAGTGTCCTTAGTGCTCTACCAGCCTCTGTTTCATAGCTCAAAGTTCTTTATTCTTTGGCGTAGTAGTGGTCTTCTGCAGCTCACTGCATTAGGCAGAGGTAGAAAAATTCCTTAAAGGAAATGCATCTGAATAGCTAGACTGCTTTTGGGCTGATTTCAATGCAAAATAATTGCAGTATTGTATATGATATACAGACTTTGAAGAGCTTGCTACTTTTTATCATTTTCAACTGTCATACATGGTCTCTAGCTTTATTACTGCTAAACTAGTGGAGACCTAAACCACTGTAAGTTCATGCCCAAAAATATTAAGTACTTCATCTTACCTTTACTTTGTAGACTTTGTGCTAGGCTTCTGAAGGAAAGAAAACTAACAGACTAGTGAGTAACTATTTGTTAAAGGAAAGCAGGTTACATTCTAGTTTTCATAGTATTTCAAAACCAAGAGACTCTAAAACTTGCGCATAATCTGTAACATACAGAACTTCATTTAGAATATATCTACACTAACAATGTTATGTTGTCTAAATTCATCTTAATATTTTAACGTCCATTTTAAATGCTAGCCTTTAATTATTGTCATTTGTTCCTCATAATGGTTAGTCTGTTTCTGTGGTGTTACTAGGTTGTCAAGTGTAACTCTCTTTTTATTCTTGTTCAGATTATGCCACTTTGCAAATAGGTGTCCTAAGCATAAGATGATCGATTTACTGTTAGTTTTTGTCTTTCTTTCTGTTGAGCCTAATAGGGTATTGCAACAACTGGCATGGAAATTCTTACTCTAGTATCACAATACCATAGTGCTTTCAAGATGGCAGGTTGCCACTTTCGTGTAGTGTTATGAATAGAGTGTGAACTGAGATCTTATTTTTAAGATAGCATGTTAGAGGTGGTCCTATCTCTACTGAGTTATATTCTGTCAAAACTGTCTGTAGTGCTTCACAGCTGAACAGGCCCTCATAATGCCTCTTTTGCAGGATTTTTAAGGTTTCTTTCACTTTATACTATGCATAAGCTTTTCCTTACATAATTCAATTGGTTGCATAATCCTACATGTGAGCTTGATTTGTAATACGACATTCTGCAGCTCCACCATTTGCTGCCTATGCTCTATCACAATCCTATCTCAAATCTTTCAGTATCCTTTCTTCTCTCCTTGCCTTTCTCCATAAATACATTCACTCTGCCATTTGCTTTTCTTATTTCCTTTTTTTAAAGTCTTTTGCCCCAGTGCCTCAGACTATGCTGCAGGCATTGGTTTATTCCATTATAACTGGAGAGGTCTTTTGTTCTTGTTTTATGTCTCTTTTGCTCCTCCTGTTCTCCTGAAGTTGTGTTGTGGAGAGCCTCCCTTTCATTGGCCATGCAGCTCTTACTTGCTGCTATGTTTCTGTGAAAATTGTTAAATCTTTCCATCCATGGTACCTCTCTGAACTGTTACTTTTCTTATTTTGGTCTGACTGCCTCTTGGCTGTTCTTTGCTGAGTAAGACTGTTTTAGTTTGCCTTGGCAATGCCCAAGGTTGGGATCAATGACAGTATGAGGACATAGCTTCATCCTTTTATCTTTAGTCAGCCACTGTTTATTCTCTGCAACAATATTATGCCCCTGGTGTCCAGCTGCAAACCTGCTTTAAAAGAGATGCATGAGAAAACACATATGAGGGCAATGTCACTGTCCTGTTCCAGGCAAAAGAATCTAGGGAAGTAATGGACTCTTGTATTCTCTGACTAGATCTCTTTAAGCATAGCTACTGAGCTACAAATCAGGTGCATTCTTCAGGAGTTTGCTTCCTAGGAGTCTGACCTTTTATTTTATTTTTATTTTTTATTTTTTCTAATGGGAATGAAGCACATTGCATGGACACAACTGCACTATTGGTGTATGTATGCTTATTTTTTGAAACAGCATCTTGTGAATTTAAGTACAAAAATTCTAATTTAAAAATTGATGCTGTTGAGGTACATCCTGCTATAAAAATATTATTTTGATCTGAATATTGTGCATGTTTTTACAAAAGTATAATATACCGTAACAGTATAACAGAACTCTTAAAATAATGATATCCTAATTATTTACAAATGTTAAGTTTCAGGAAATACTTTTTTTTCCAGATCACCTGACCTTTCTCCCTCCTCTGTTTACAATAAATTGCTCTTTCTGGTTATCCTATTGTCATATTAGCTATGATTTTCAGCAGTCTGTGGAGGAAGGAGGTAAAACCTCATCACTTGTGGGTAGTTTGAAAAATAGAAAAATTTTTTCTTTAAAATGCTAAGCATCTTACTTAAAATATGAATTTGTAAATTAGTCTGAGAAATACCCAGTAATTTAGACTAACATGTTGTCACTATTTAATTGAAAAAATACTGTAGTAATTTTGACAAGAAATGTCTCATCAGTGATGCTGTTTCTATTGTAGAACTCCTCAACTGTTTAGTACAATTATTCGATACAAAGTGATAATCATCAGACTTCAATTTGTTAGCTTCTTATTTCGATATGCTTTGGTCATCACTGAGATTGGACACTTTTTTTTTGCTTTTAAGGTTTAAAAGTAACTTCAAATGTACTGCTGTAGGCAGGCCCCCTCTTTTTTCTCATAAGGCTTGCCTCTTGTATGTGACAAAATCATGGAAGCAGGCAAAATGAACTAACAGATATCCTGCAAACACAGACTAGCGCCGTGCAATTATGAGCTTCAAAGGAATTTGTCTATTTTTTTTCTGACTAATTATTTGATCTTGAATGAAGGCTGAATTTAACTGACCTAACTATATACAGTGCTAAGGGTGTTCTAGACATACTGTGACATACCAGCTGTCAGATATAAAAACAGCTGTTTTTCTACAAAACTAAAACTTCTGCAGCAATTTTAAAACTTCCAAGCTTTGTTACTTTTTACTGTCTTTTTAAATAGCATATTCAAAAAGAAAGCACACTGCGTTTCTTATTGAATAATATATGCTGTTTCCCTTGCAGGCGCCTTCACCTCAATAAGAAAGCAACAGACAAACAGCCATATAGCAAACTTCCTGGTGTTTCACTTCTAAAACCGTTAAAAGGTGTGGATCCTAATCTGATAAACAACTTAGAAACCTTCTTTGAACTGGATTATCCCAAAGTAAGTATTGCAACATTTCTTCTCCCCCTCCCCCCAAGTCATATTGGTGACTGGGGCTAGAACTACTAAACTTGATTGTACAGTGAATTTTTCTTCCTTTCACAGTGAATACATAGTTACATGTTCCAAACATTGTTTTTCCAAAAGCTGAGTATAAAGGGACATGACCAAGACTTGTGGGCAAAACACACTCTGCGCTTCACTAAGATTTTATTATTCCAGTGTTGTCTCTTATTGATAGCTTTATGAAATACTTATATTCTTGAAGTTCATGTGATGAGGAGACCAGACACCCTCCTCCAATTTAATACTTCTCTGTAACAGATGGCCTAAGAAAGAACCTTTACTGATAACCTAATAAACTTACTGATGGTTTTTGCTGACTGCTTTTCCAATAAGGAACTTGCTGATGATTCTGTGTACTTCACCAGTTGTTGGTATATAGTATAGTCCCGAAGCAACTTGTCAGTGTTGGAAAATAAATAGTTAATAACAGTTTATACTTGCTCTTGAACACTATTTGACTTTGTAATATAAGTGATAAGTCTGTCAGATGCCTTCCATGCTCTAAGAAGCTTACAATTTGAAGGAGCAATCTGCAAATGCTTGCTGCATCACTCACCACTTAGAGTGCTATAGTGGATTTAAAAAAGGACTATAACTTTTCCTTTGAAAGTCCTTAGTTTTTGAACTTGACACTGAACTTTCTCTTCCCCATTCTTCTCAGAACTGCTTCTGGCACTGCCACTTCAGTTGTAAAAGGTCAGAGGCATCTATAAGCTGTACAGTGAGGTTCCACTGTGTATTGTAACTGAGTGCTTTAAACTAATTCCTAAATAGGTAGGGCAAAAGAAAAATTTGGAACTTAGCAAAGCTGATTAGCTTTTTTTTTTTTCTATAATTATGTCTGAGGCATTTTGAAAAGCTTGAGGCACACTTTTTCTTTTTTTACTAGTATGAAGTACTACTCTGTGTACAAGATCATGATGATCCAGCTATTGATGTATGCAAAAAGCTCCTTGGCAAATACCCAAATGTTGATGCTAGACTGTTCATAGGTAAGTTGTGTAACTCCGTGGTGGGGTTTTCACAAGATATTGTTAGAGAGTCCTTCAATTATATGTGCAATATTTTAAAATAAACAGCTGTCTTGTTCTCCAGATGTTGGTCTGTAGCTTAATCATCTATTAGAGTGGGGTAAAGAAAGTGAGTTTGCATTTGGAATCTGTGACATAAGTTTAAAAAAAATTAGGAAGAATAACTTAAGCAAAAAAGTGACTTTCTCCTTCTAAATCTGGTATACAGCAGTTTGAATTAGATTCTGTCTTTGCATTGAACTAAGTATGCAGGAAGTGACTTGGAGTTATAACTCTATTTGAGCTTGATCTGCTACAACAATCCTTCTTTCCTCAACTTAGAGCCTGTGGGGCTATTTCTTCATGTTCCATTTTCATTAGAGACAGGAGGGAATACTTTCTGACCAGAACCCCCATTACCCTGGCTGACCTGAAATAAACTGAATGATATCTGGCAGTCAGGAACAAAAGGGTGTGTCTGTCTTTATCTTGCTCCTTTTCTTTTCCTTTGCTTCCCTAAAATTACCCTAGAGTATAATAGTCATATGCACAATCAGTAGTCCTAACGTGTAGAAGTAGAGAATACTTACCTTGCAGAATGTGGTAACTACCTTTATAGCTCCACTCCCCTTTTAATTACATTAACCTTGATACCCTACCATTTTGAGGAAGCACTTAATTTTTTTCCTTTTAAAGTCTCTGTATCATTATAGTAAGATCTGAGATACATATATATATACACACACAAGTGAAGGAATATTTGGTATTTAAATCCTATTCTTAATAGTAAGTGGACTTTTAGAATTGAAAGGTAAACTGTTGTTCAGTTAATATAACTAAATGTTTGGAATATGGAGTCTGGATTCTAAAAAAAACTCTGTATAATATTTCTAATTTTTAGGTGGTAAGAAGGTTGGCATCAATCCTAAGATTAACAACCTAATGCCTGGATATGAAGTTGCTAAATATGATCTCATATGGATTTGTGATAGTGGAATCAGAGGTGGGTGTGTGCAGTAATGTGCTGGCTGTTACGTTTACTTCTAAAGTAAGAATTCACTACCCTGTTACTACCTGTGGACAGGTAGTTTTTGTTGATTGTTTTGACTGAGAACAGAAATAAAAATGAAGGCCAAAAATCTTGGAAAATGTTATCATGAAATAAAAATGTTTAACCTCTAATTAAAGGTGTTAAACTCACTTAAAAACCAAAAAAGTTCAGACTGTTTTCACTGTACATAACATTGACTGAATTGCCTGTTAATGATCATTATCATTTTACTGAAACTTCGATGCCTCAACATATTGTACACCAAAATGTCCTGATATTAGTAATAGAACATGAATCTCAGTATCTTTATGCAGTAACTTTCTACTAATGACAGAATGGTTTAATGAACTATGTTTTTTTTTTTTTTTTCATTTGTTACTTAGTAACGCCAGACACACTGACAGATATGGCCAATCAGATGACTGAAAAAGTGGGTTTGGTCCATGGGCTACCCTATGTTGCCGACAGGCAGGGTTTTGCTGCTACCCTTGAACAGGTAAATGTAATGTTGTCTGGATTTTCTTTGCAATATACTTCTGACTAAAAATTGTATAATGCATTTTCCATCTTTTGTGTGAAGAAATACTTCATTACATGGAGAGGGAGCTTCGTGTGGGATTTTTGTGAAGCAGAAAGTCTGAATTTCTCATGTAACAGAAAGCAAGGAGCTATACAACAAAGTAATTAATACTATTACTTATTAAATAGATTTACCGCTCCTGGTTCTGTATTCCTGCATCAGCTTTTGCTTCAAGATCCAGTGCAAGATCAACATGCCTTTTCTTCAGTGAATAAACAGTTTAGTAAAAGTTGTGCAAAGACCATGCGTAGGAATAATGGTAGTGAAAGGCTCTAGCCCTCAAGCCCAGCCCTCCCTCTATAGGATACACCTTGTCTTGCTAAGTATTGTAAAAGGACTTGCTCATTGTCGAAGTTTTATCTTTGGCTACACAGAGCAGCGATTGCTGAACTGCTGCATGTAAGAGGAAAGAGACAGAATGTCTGTCTTAGCTATCATCAAACAACACGTAAATCCTAGTGACTGAGTTACTTAAAAGATTTTTAATACTATAGGTTTTAACATCCTGAGAACAACCTCAATTAATTAAAAATCAGATATCAAATTAACTATGGTAGTTTAATTTGCACATTCAACATACAGTCAGTGTATGAATTTGTAAAATCACAACCAGCATCTCTATTAGACTTCTCAAGATGTGTCTAACAAATGTCAAAAAAATTTTAGATGACACTTCATAGGATTACAGAATATATTTTTTTAGGACAAGTACTTGGCATAACCAGTAATGTTCTGTTTTCTGACTACTTGTTTCTCTTAGCTGGAAAAAGTACACTCACTGGAAGGTTTAGACTGAGCCACTGGCTCTTCAGAAACTTGTAAATTCTTGTACATGTGCACTTGTTGCAAAATTCTGAAATGTGTGCTTAGCGCTGTGTGTGTGTGTGTGTGTGTGTGTGTGTGTGTGTGTGTATTTGTCATATAAGTACAGGTAGCAATAGCTCCAAGTGAGACAGACCCTACAGGACGGGCCATTTTGAGTCAGACGTTGTATTTATGATAAATTGACTAATAGATTTCTGAGTTTTATTTAAATTCAATACATCATTCTCAATGAGGACAAAACTAAAAAAATAAATCTGTATCTTGTGATTGTTTGTGGCACTTCCTTGTGTTCTGTGATCATTCAATTCATTGTTTCATGAAAAATGTCCGAATGGAGGAACCCTTTTAAAGATTATTTATCAGGTCTTCTGAATTCTTGGACTATGTACTCTCCCTCATTCTCACTGAGTTGATCAATTACTAAGCTATAGCAGTGGATGGTTGCTGTCATTAATGCAGAAGTAAATGATGTGCTGAATTCTGTGCAACACCCAAATTGCTCACTTTCTCCCACTTTGGCATAGGGGAAACCTTTAAAATAGTTCAAGTTGTCTTCCAGAATGAAAATGACCTTAAAAGAATTGCTGCACTGTGGGAGAAAGATTCAAAGTTAACAGGGCAGCCAATAGAAAATGGTTTGGTTTTGAAAGTCTTTCCAAGTATGCCATCATAATTGGCCAGATCTAGAGTATTTTTTTATCAAACCTTTTTGGAGAAATATTTATAAAAAGCTGCAAGTGGAGTAGTATTTGCATAAATACCTGTAGAGTTTTAAAAGTCCTATCTATTACCTTTTTTGCAGGTTTATTTTGGAACTTCACATCCAAGGTCATATATTTCAGCCAATTTAACTGGCTTCAAATGTGTAACAGGAATGTCATGTTTGATGAGAAAAGATGTCTTGGACCAAGCTGGAGGACTGATAGCTTTTGCACAGTATATTGCTGAAGATTATTTCATGGCCAAAGCTATAGCTGACCGGTAAGATGATTCTGCAGTAAGCTTATTTCTTTAAGTACAGTTTTAATCTGATTAAAAAATAATAATAATAATAATACATACTATAAATAAGCATTCAGTTAAATTTCAAGTGTTCAACAAACATGCTTCTGACATGCAGTGACCTGCTGATATGGCTTAATTATTTCTCAAAGAATACATCATTGTTAATTTCTTGAGGAAAAAAAGTGTCTGAGAACTGAGCAAATACAGTGATACTTGTTTTCCAACAAAGACTTGATAAAATATTTTATATTTGTTGCTTGTAATAACCCATTGTAATAGTATGGCACATAGGCTACAAAAGTTTCCTCAGTATAATAATAACATGAGGTGTTTGTAATGAAAATGATCTGTGCATCTCTTTTTTTGGAGGATACTTACTTTGTGCATTCATTTTCAGGGGCTGGAAATTTGCAATGGCCACACAAGTTGCAATGCAAAACTCTGGTTCATATTCTATTTCTCAGTTTCAGTCCAGAATGATCAGGTAAATTTTTTATCTTTACTTTCTCCCCTACCCTCCCATTGCCTGCTTCCCGTGTGAATAACCCAGTAATTATGAGATGGAGAACCTTTCCAAAGCTAACTTTGATCTAATGTCTGGAACACTGAAGTTGCAATGGGCATTTTGATGTACCTTTCTTCTTTCTTGGGAGAAAAGCACTAGCTTTTAGGACTGATGTAGGGGCAGTTAGTGTACTACTTAATATTAAAAGGTATTAATTTTTTTAAAGTTTTCCTTTTTTTTTTATGTGCAGTATGTTTGAAAGAATTTTTACAGTATTTTATTTGGAGGTGTAATTAAATGAGAGAGTAAATTAACATGTTCTCAACCAGACCCTCGTGGCTTATCACATGATGAGGTCTGGGAACAGGATATAGAGTAGTATATAGTCAAAACTGACTTTTTTTTTTTTCCCCCTCTTCCCCCTAGGTGGGCCAAGCTGCGAATTAATATGTTGCCTGCCACAATAATTTGTGAGCCAATCTCAGAGTGCTTTGTTGCCAGCCTAGTTATTGGATGGGCAGCTCATCATGTATTCAGATGGGATATAATGGTATTTTTCCTGTGTCACTGTTTGGCATGGTTTATATTTGACTACATTCAACTAAGAGGTGTTCAGGTATGTTGCACCACTTTCTTTTGAAGTTCCAAATGTTATTAGTGACAACTACTTCAGAAAACAACTAAGCCTGCTTACAGTAATGAAACACTATTGGCATCATCAAGAAAGTAAGAGGCCAAATCCTGTCACTTCTGCCCTTCTTCTGACTTCAGTTAATAACATGAAAGGGGGATAACAGTGCTCAGTTGTAATTTTGTTCTCTATATGCACCTGCTTCTACATACACTTCAAAAGTCAGATCACATGCTTTTCTCTCCCCTTTCTAGGACAGGAAAAATTCACTTTCTTTTAAATATAAGAATAGCAGCTTTGGGGGGATTTAGTGTATAGAAACTGTTTTTCTTGGTGGATTTTTTTTTTGGTTTGTTTGTTTTTATCAGTTGATGTTTTATGAGACCTGAGGTTTTTATATACCTACATACCTTTTTTTTTTTTTTTTTTTTTTTTTTTTTTTTTCCCTCCCCTATTCTGATATTGGGAAAAAATGGAATTGCAGAAGAGTCTTTGTCTATTCTAAAAACTAAAATCTTCCTATCACTAGAAGGAATGAGGCCTTAACAAAACTGATTATGGAGAAATATCACATAAATCAGAACAGCATTTGCTCTTCTAAAGTTGTAGGAGTTCTTCAGACTTTTCTTTCTACTCTGACCACATTCCATCCAAATTTGATCTATAGTTATCTGTGAATTCAAATTTATCAAATAGTTCTTGTCACACTAAAAAATATTCTTTAATACTTACTGGAAAAAAAAAAAAGTGAGTTCTTGTCTTAATTCTGCAGGACTCTCGCAGACCGGTCTAACAGTCAGCTTTTCTGATTACTCTTTCACCATGTGCAGCACATATATGGAAGAGTACTACAATACTAGAATAAGAGCTTTGTGCCTGCTCTTCTGAACCCTCTTCAGTTTCAGCTCTGCATGTGGCATAAAATTCTCCATGAAACAGAAAATACAGAGAGGCTATTCAAAAAGAAAGTGATATTATATCGTTACTTTTCTTTGAGCTAGCCTCTATGTACTGATGAGGTTTCAAACCTTCCAGGTCATTCTGCTATACTACTCTTGTTCTAAAGTTCTTATCTTAAACAGCAAAATTTTCTTGGCCTATAAAAAGGAACATGCGCTCTTGATAATGTAAAAGCTGTATGATAACCTTTAGGAAAGACTTCTGTATAATACAAATGTTTTAAATTACATTGAAATAATCAGTATGCTTAAATGTTTGTTTTTATATTCCCAGGGTGGTGCTTTATGTTTTTCAAAACTTGATTATGCAGTAGCTTGGTTCATCAGAGAATCCATGACGATTTATATCTTCCTATCTGCTTTATGGGACCCCACTATTAGCTGGAGGACCGGACGCTACAGATTACGTTGTGGAGGCACTGCAGAAGAAATCCTTGATGTATAGCCACAGCTTTGTAACTGTGAATGTCAGAAAGAGAAGGGGGGTGGGTGGGAAGGAAAAGTATTATAAATTGTTTATACAAATGCTTTTAAGAAAATCTACCTTCAATAGTTTTATTACTTGTATGTTTTGGTATCTGTTCTTTAATTTATTTTTGCATGGCACTTGCATCTGTGAAAAATACATCTGTAGTCTTGGCCAAATGGTACCTTGCTCCTATGTACAAAAGGAAATTGAGAGAATTGGTTCCAGCATCCATTTTCTGTATGGATGCTCTGCAGTAAACTCTAAAAACAGTATCCTTCTGGATATGAACAGCTTCTTGCTCCATAGTGTGCTAGTCTAGCAAATCCAGGGGTTGTCCAGCTGGATTGCACAAGGCTGCATCTACTAAAATTACAGAAAAAATACAACTGATTTCTGTTAATATCCCACAAGATTGAGCTCGTAATAGGACTTTGGGAAAGAAGCTCTCAAATGCTCTATGCCTACCTCTTGTAGTTGCTGCAGAACAAAATGAATGAAAAGGTAAATAGACTTTGCAAAAACAAAAGCTAAACTGAAGCTGGAGTTTTGTGTTTATATGTATATATGAAATATTTTTGTGTCATTGCAATGAACCAAAAGTGGACTGAGTTTGATAGGATGAGTTGGAAGGAATTATTGGTTAGGTATATGTTGAAGGCATCTTTTGGCCAACTCCAATCTGGTTCTGTCTTGAACCTTGTTAAGCACTGTGCTGTAATTAGACTAGCTGGTCCCCTTCACTGTTCCCATCCTTTTTTTAAGGGGTGTTTTTGTTTTTCCTGTGAATGAGTGTTTTGATAGGGGGCGTGTGTGTGTGAGCATGTTTGTGTGGGGCACAGTAGGGGGTGGGAGGGGAGCAGAAATACATTTCAGAAACATTTCACACATGAGCTATTTTCTTACACAATGTCTTAAGAATGTAATTTCATGATGCAGGTATTTAATAACTTTTTAAAGTGAACATACATACCTATACAAGTCATCAGTAAATATTCAATTGCAGTAGATGTTGTGAATATATTAAAGGGCCAGATGAGTTTGCTGTTACTGATTAAAACTGTAATCTTAATTTAAATATCAAACTAAGTCTACTCTTGGCTCTTTGCCTTCTACTGTTAGTCTAGCCTTTAAATTGGATCTTTGTATTCCCGTGGTATGACTAAAAGGACTAGATTATAATGCATGCTGTGTTTTCCTCCCCTCTCTGTTCTCCCCCCCCCTGCTCCTTGTAGCTTGCTTTCCAATCTCTTTGTGAGACTTCTTAATTTGTGGTGAACTGGACTTGTTTTGTTTGAACTTTTTTTTAATTAAAAAAAAACACAGCAAAGTTAGAGAGGGATGTTGCATAAGCCTTTTGTTTTCATAATTGTATTTATGCTGCTTTCCTTTTCTTCAGAATGGAATAGCATATTGTCACCATGAACATGAGCTGCTAATAGCAAGGCTGACAGTGTCAACATGGCAGCTTTAAAAGTTGGACCGCACTTCTATGACAAAGCATAATGTGTAGCATATTAGCAATAATGATATGTATTTATAAAAATGGACACTTCTACCTTACTGAGCCAATCCCTTAACTGTCATATGCTACACACAAGTGTGTATGTACATGTCATAAGATACTCTGGGCCAAAATACTTCATCCACCTTAATATTTTTTTGCCTTATGATATCACTGAACTTTATTTTTAATGGGCATTTCTATATGAACAAAGGCTTTTGATGCATGCTGCATTCTTTTCATGTGAATCAGGAAAGAAGTCCTGAGGAAAGTTGCACATTGAAAGCTAGTCTAGTTGTGACCCACTAAAACACTTTCTTTTTAATATTGGTTTTACACAGTTGAATTTTGCTGACAGCGTATCTTCATTTGTTTCATGAAGTTTGATGCCATTCATTGCACTGCTGAAGTGAAGCTTAGCTTGCAACTTAGCTTTATGCTGATTTCTATGCAGGCAGTGAAACAAAACCAAAAAAGGCTGAACAGACTTCATTTACAAAAAAAAATGTAGGTAAGAATAATTGTTGTGTTAATGAGTGCTTTTGCATTAGTAGAGTCATCTTTGGCAAAGAAACTAAAGCATCACATAAGCAAATAGGTTGATTTTGGTATTGTTCAGTTCATTATGAAATGGAAATCAACACTGTCAAAGATTGTAGAAGGTGCTGCAACAGAACTCCTAGAAGTTTAAAAATGGCTGACTTTTAAAAAGTGTTGATCTACAGATATGTCAAATACACCATTTATTTAAAATCATTGTCTTGTTTTTTGTTTTGTTTAAAAATAAACTTTGAATACAATCAGTGTTTGGAATATAATTTCTTTTTTTCCTGCCTGTTGTTCAGTGACTGTAACATGAGAGATTTGGGGTTTAAGTGTGTATAGCAGTTTTGAAACAATTAACTTTTAATTCTTTATTGCAATAAATGGATGTGCCTTTTGGGTTCTTTATACCTGGAGAATCTGCTTTGGATTTTTTTTGCTGAAATGACTTAAACTCACATGTGCCTAAATCTTATTTTAAATTATGCTTAGGAATTAAAAAACAAAACAACCTGGATGGTTCCCTGTCTATTAGAACTAATCAGTCTACATTAAGACTGTAGAAGTACATATCTTCCCCATAAAACATGTAGGTCTTTCTTTTTGTGAGCTGTAACTCAACATGCTTACTTCTGTCTGCTTTGATATATTGTCTGAAAGCTGTTTTATTCATTTTTACAGGCCCCTTTTAGTCCTAACCCCTAATTATTTACTGATCAACTAATTTTAGGGTAGGTCTGAACTCCAGCCTCCTGAGAACTCCATTCTCAGGTTAGTCTTGTCACACAAAAGCTGTGACTAATTCCAGTTGTTGATGCTAAAGGAACCCAAGGTTTCATAGGGAAATCTGGATAATCTTTATGAATTTCTGTGGAGTGAATTAAGCTTAAATACTGTTCAGCTAGTCTAAATAATAAAAAAAACTTTGAAAGGAGTGGTAATTTACAGAGTGGCAATAATGTCAAACTTAATCCAGCTTTTGTTTCTAAGAATGCATAAAGTGAAGTCATTAACTAATTGCCATAGGATAGCGGATGAATCTATGACTTGAATATTCATAGTGAGGATGCAAGTTTAAATAAAGGTGCTTTCTCAGCACTTGAAATAAACAAAAGTCCATGACAAAACTGCTCCATGGTAATAGACATGCAAACTTAGCAGATGGAGATGACTTTCTTGGGGAAAGTTTTCATCTTAAGACTGACTTCATGTTGGGTTTGAAGGTGTCTATGATTCTTACTCCTCTTTTGGGACTGTGCTGTAACTCAGATCACTGATCTGCAATGTGCTTTAAAAAAATGTGTACACACACACACACACACACACACACACACACACACACACACACGTGTACGCACACACCTGTTTTCTGTAGATCTTGAGCATTTTGAAATTTGGCTGTTTTAAAGGCTCTCAGCTCCATTATACCACAAAACAAACTTCCATTGCCCACTGTTGGATAACTGAGGACAAATGATAACTCTTAAATTTAAAATTCCCATACTCTGCTTTTCCTGCGTATGTGTCTAGTCCTGAAGGTCTGAACTTCTGTAGTAAGGAAACAGAAGTCTTAATGCAGCACTTCAGGCAGTACTTCAGCTACTGTCATGCTTGTGCTATGACTCTGGCTACCCGTTCCATGCAGAAAGTTGCTGTTTACTGTCTTACAGATCTTAAAAGTCTTTGTTTCTACTTTGGAGCAGAATCTTTCTGCTGACAGCTGGCTCTTCTTTCTCAGAAGTCCTACATGTAGATATGTGTCTAAGTACTTCCTTCAAATGCATCTTGTTGAACTGCAAGCAAGCCAACCTATCTCAAATCCTAAAGCTTTATCAATGTCTAGCTATAAACTCGTGTGAATTTACTTCAAGTGTGTTTAATCTAAAGCTGCTTTTGAAAATAAGAGCTTTATAAGTTCTCTTCTGAAAATAAACTGCACAGTTTTGGCACAGAAAAAAGCTTCTCTAATTGTAACCTCTTCAGTGGATAAAAATATTTGTAATACTTTTATCTGCACTTAGCTAAGGTCAAAATAATTAGCTCTAATTAGTTTATTCTTGTAAGCTGTGATACTGTAAAAAAGCAAACTTCCTAACATTCTCCAACAGTTTTTTGAATGCTTTATTTCTTAAATTCTCATGAGATCAAGTCAGCTGCTACTTACATGTGACTGGCCAAAAATTGTACAGAGTATTATTTCAACTGGATTGGCAGACAGCTGCTTCTGGTGAGTGTATGGTTTCTTTTTTTGACTTTAATCAACTGCCTGTATTTTTGCTTGAACTGTGGGTGTGACTGTAGATGATAAATACAAAAGAGGTGCAAGCCATACAACTTGCAATTGAGGTTTTGTGGGTTGTTGTTTTGATTTTTTTTTTTTTTTTTTTGGTTGTTCCCTGCCCACTAGCTTCTCCCTGTTGCTGACAGGAAGGAAGGGCCTTAGCCAAACCCATGTGCCAACTGGAATTAACGTGACTTTGTGGCTATTTTTTATCCAGCCAACTTGCAGGTGTATGGCAGAGATCAGGCTTATGTTCTTATGGTTGTGCAGGAAGTCAGTAAGTTCATCAGAAGCATGAAATAGGAGCTGTCAAATCTTTTTCACTAGACTTTGACATGAAGTGAGTTACTGTTCTTGACTTGAGTTTTACATCCTCTGGGCCCGTGTTAAACTTAGGTCTGCTGACAGGATTGCAGTAACTTCAGAAATGATATCAAGATGTGCTAGTCTTTGAATCCTCCTACCCTTAAAATATGATGAGACTTTTCCTCTTTTAAGGGCTGCCTGTTGCCTGGAAGAGTCTCTTTTTGCATATTCAACAATAACTTGCTTTTGACAGCAATGGCTACTTCCTTTCTCTGTTGATACCAAAATGCTGGCAGAGATGCTGGGAGAACAGAAGACCTATACATTACATATTTAAAATGCAGTGACATATTCAAAAACGACTCTCAACCTTGTGAAAAGGAGAGAAAAAATGAAGACTCTATGAAGACCTTTGGGGATTTTGTCAGTGTAACTATTTTAGGAGAGGTTTATTTTATACATAAAAATATAAGCATAAAATAAAACCCTGTTAGAGGCTTTGAAGATGACAAGTGTTTTCTTCTGTGGAAGGACTAGACAGGTAAATAGTAGTTTTCTAATATCAAAAGCCAATAGTAAATTTTTTTCTTCTGTCTTAGTAGTGGTGCTTACAGCTAAGTGGGCTTCATGTAGTATCCAGTTTCATCTCTCAGTAAGTTGATAGAGGAAGACTCAAGCATAATGTGGCAGTGTAACTTTTTCTCAGGCCTCTTTATTCGTAAGCTTGAACAGTGTTTTGTTCTTTTAGCTAAGGTCAGTAACTCCCGCTGAGGGGGAACTCGGAGGTTATGCTTTCTTCACTGGCAGCTCCCCAAAAGCTGAGAAGAGCAAGGCACGTACTTTTGTCACTTGGCTCGTTTCTGTTCAGTTTCACTGGCATTTACTGTTCCCCCTTGGAACAACTGTTTTGTCTCTGAAGATCTTTGTAAAAGGAGTTTTTGTAGACAGAAACAGGGAGGAAGGGAAAAGAGAAGATGAGAGATCTGAAGTTAATACAGTGTTAAATTCCTCTATGACTTTAATCTTCCTGAGTGAAAGAGCACAGGCAACTCTGGGTGCTTCTGAAGCTTGCTGGGTGAAAAGAAAGTATATTACTGAGGTGAAACCTATCTTAGAAGTGTTTTTAAGACTTCTAGTTTAGAGAAAGACTGAGACCTCTGAAATGTTCTTTAAGGCTTGCTGTTGAGCAGCCTGTTTCTCTTGAATTATATATTGCTTTCAGAAAGACTCATTTCAGGGCTGTCATGTGACTGGAGTTTTCTACTTGCCAAAGGAGGAAAAGCAAGCTAGCAGGGGAAGCTGCCCATCCTGCAGCTGTGTAGCAAGACATGAGACCCTGTAGCTTTTGTCTTCTGTTTACAGATCATTCAGAGACCTCCTTGTTTTGGCTCCCCAAGTCCTGGAGCTTTCAGTTGCATGTAAACTTCTGCAAATGACTGGTAGGGTAAGGCAGGTTTGTCACCATTGGCTGAACCTGGGAAGGGAGCTACAGCTGGGAGGTAGATCTGGACTTTGCCCAAGTTTGAGAGTGTCTGAAGCCATGAGATGGGTTCTTTGAGGTGATGACATTTGCTCTTTGAATTGCTACTAGTTGATTTCTGAACAATGTGGGCCGTTGCTGATGTTGTGAGATTTGGGGACTCCATTTGTCTAAAACACACATTTTATTAGGAGAAGTGAGGCACAAAACAGACAATAGGCAAATGTTAGAGACAACATTGTCCTATGAGTACAACCTGTCTAATCCTGGTTGTGTAGAATATAAAGTTTATTACTTCTGCATACTAGAAAAATGAATTCCTAAAATGTTCACACTGTTTCGGGCATCATCTCCCCTGTAATTATGATCATAATTAAACTTGTGTAATTGTGTAAAATGTGTTCATTGATCACCGTAAGTCAATATAAAGTATATCTTGTCAGTATACAGATTGGTGCAGTGATCTCCTAAAAATGCATCAACAGTGTGCTAACTCTACTAGAAGTGAACTGCCATATTTGACAGACAGTACTTTACTAGAGGCAATCTTCATGTAGCCAGAATACAACTGCATGGTATTTTTGTCCTTTGCCTGTAAAACAGATTGCTTTTGTATGCAGTAGGTGATGGCTGGAGAGATGGTTTCATTTCATTTAATGCTGAAGCTGAAATGAGCATCAGAAGTGAAATTTGGCAATTCCAGCCCTCTGCTCTATGGTTAATTCAGAAGTTTGTGCATTTCTGCCTTGGGGCAATCCATTGCTATTGAACAGTGTACTCATTCTTTACCGTACAATCATTCTTTATGGATGTACAAAACAATAAAACCAAATCCATAAAGCAAAAAAGATTCTACTTGTACATAGGATCTATTTTAAGGCTGGTTTTATCAGAATCTTAACAAAGTAGCCTAATCCCAAAGGCAGGGTTATTACCACGGTTTTACACAGTTTATACACTGAGTAGACCGTGTAAGACTGACACAGCTGATGCTTGGCACTCTCTTACTGAGGTAACATCTCCAGATATTACTAAAGGGAAAATTGCTAAAAGCAATTAAAAAAAAAAGCAGGTCTGTGCTTAGCATTTCTTTAGAAATACACAGATTATGTGGAAAGTCTTACTATAGTATTCCTAGGAAAATAAGGTGTCTTTACCAGCCATCTCTTTAGCAATGTTTTAGGTTCTTTAGCATTTTTCTCCACACTTAGCTGAAATCTATTTTTTGGAGAGAAAAAAAGTGCATCATGGCCACCTCCCTCTTGAGCTGGTCAAACAAACTTCATCAGTTTGCCTATGAGGATGTTACGGGAGACGGTGTCAGAAGCCTCACTAATGCTGAAATGGATAACACCTACTGCTCTTGCCCATCCACCTGAGCCAGTTATCTCATCGCAGAAGGCTGCCAGGTTGGTCAGACATGATTACCCCTTCACAAACCCATTCTGGCTACTTCCAATCACCTTCTTGTCCTTAATATTTTTGGAAATGATTTCCAGGATTAGTTGCTCCATCACCCTCCCAGCAATGAGATGAGACTGACTGGCTGTAGTTCCCCAGTTCCTTCTTCTTGCCCTTCTTGAAGATTAAGGTGACATTTGCTCCTACCAGTCCTCAGGCACCTCTCCCAGTCGCCATGACCTTTCAGAGATAATCGAGAGTGGTCTTGCCATGACATCAGACAGCTCCCTCAGCACCCGCAGGTGCATCCCATCAGGGCCCACCGTCTTCAGAGAGCTGGGGAAGGCACCAGACAGAGGCGAACCTCAGGGCAGCCGTGGTTGACAGGTACACTCCTGAGGACATTGACAACAGGCACTTGCAGGGTTTCCTGGACTCCTTTTTCTCTGTTAGCAGAAGAGCTTGTCTGTGTTTCAAGGCTGGTAGCTGCCTGCGAAAGAAATAGCAGCGCTCAGAAGGAAGAGGTGCAAAGTGATGCTGGCTGCACTGTGTCTGCAGCTGTGGGGGTGTGCGTGTGTACTGAGGGGCAGCATATAACCCAGCGTCTGGGCCCTGGTTTACATGGATCTAGGAGGTAGAAGTGTGCCACAACTCTATTTCCACAGCAGACCCACTGCATCCAAAGTGTATGTGCACACTGTAAAGAGGGAGCATGTATGTCAGAGTAGAGTACCTGACATACATACCCGATGCATTTGAGGCCTCTCTGATAACATCCCTGTTGTGATGAATGTCTTTGAGTCCTCTTGATGGCAAGTCTTAGTTATGCAAGTTAAATTATTTTATTGGCTCCTTCTAAATTCCCACAATTTTCATTTGCATAGACTTAGTGCATGACTGGTCTGTTTCTATTTAAGTGATCTACCCCAGGCAGCTATTTAAAGCATCTGAGTAAATGAACTCTATTGTTTTTGCCATGTTAATTAATTGATTGTAGATAAGTTGGCTGTGGGGGGAGCTGACCATTCTCTGATACTGCCTAACAGCAAGAACCAATGATTATGCAACTTTTTTCCCCCACTTTTTATTTTTCCACTAGATTTAGTAAACAGAAGAATATCAACTCAGATTTCAAACACTTCTTTGCTTTTGGCTATTGTGTACTGTTTGAGGACCTGGACGGAGCTGGATTTTGAGGACTTTGAATGTCTGTTGGACAGAAAAAGAGCAGAAAGTACTCCGAACATCACTAAACTGCCCTAATATGGCACCCAGACTAACAATAAAGAATGTAACCATTTCAAGAGTGTTACATAGGCAGTCTGTGCTGCTAGACCTTCATGAGCTGTTCTGGCTGCATTATGTGTTAATGAACAAATAGGTGCATTCAGCTAGGGAAATCAGCATTCAAACCTTTTTCCAAGCATTCAGATTACAAATCTGAAAGAGTTTTGCCTGAGCGTAAATGGGAAAAAGCATTCTATTACTCTGAACCAAAAGAAAATTATCTCCTTGATCTAAAAAAGAAACAATACAAACATATTACTCATTGTAATCATTGTCTGTAGCTGCTGGCTCCATCCCTCACTCCTGAAATAACCAAAAGAAAAAGGAAATAAATGGGTTTTGCATATCCCTGATATATTCCTGTGTGCCCGATGGCACATATTCTGCCTGTGCTCATAGAGTTTTGGAAAGTAGTAGTCTTTTCTGGGAGAGGAAATCAAAAAACTGTCCCTCAGGTGAAACTTTCCTTTTTGCTCTGCTTTCCCTCTCTCTGCCATCTCTCTACCAGTCTTTTCGCTTCCACCTTTCCCACTGTCGTCACCTTACTCCTTCCCTTACCTCTAGATCTTGCTCTGTTCCCTGCGGCTTCCCATTTCTTCCCTCCTTCTTGTCAGTGCTACTGCCAAGCCCAGCCACAGACTGCTCCCTGCCCAACGGCATGTCCTGGGAATGAGCATTGGCCTCCAGCGTGCCCTCCTACACGTGCCTGGTGCAGGGACCAAGGAGGCTCTCCCCAGCTTTGCTCTTCTCTTCTGCTTTCAGGAGGTGCTGGTTTGCCCAGAAACCAGCCACGCATGCCCCAACTAAGTGCACTGTCCTGAAGACTTGCACGTGGAAAGAGCCTGTTGCTTGTTGAAGCACAAATGTGGAGGCAGCCGCAGCGGCCCTTTGCCCCCAGAGGCTTGTGAAAATGCAACAGTGACCTAAAGGACGTCCCCTCCATGCTTGATGATTTGTCTGTTTTCTTGGTTTTAGCAATTTGACATAATTTGCTCTGTAATTTGGGCCCACAAAAACAGGAGCGACAGTCACAAGAGCAGCACTCAACTCCTGCGCAGTGGGATGTCGTCTAGGAGGGAGACAGCCTCTTCTGCCCTCTGCACTGACACTGCCAATTGGAACCCAAAACCCAGAGGTGTTTTACCCAAGAAAGAGTCCCACTGAGAAAGAGTCTGCTGCAAATTTTACCAATATGTGAAGGAAAAACAGTTTTTGCCTGAGCTCTGCAATGGACAGCTAGAGAGCATCCATCAGTGGGGTGCAAGCCAGCTGATGCTGCCTGACATGCCTTTTGCCATGTTTCAGAGCAGTGGGGAAAACAGGTCAGGGAAAAGCAGGGAGAGATCAGTTGCTGTTTGGGTGTCAACTGTCTTGTGCTTTTTTCTTGTTATTCTGGTGTTCAGAAAACTGGTGCAAAGTGTTTCTGTGTATCTAGCACCTGTCATATGGTCCCTGAGATGTTAAACTCTTCCATTTTGGTTTAATTTATTTTACAAACAAAATCCACTAATCTCTGGCCTCAGGGCCAGGCTCCATCTCTGCCAGGTCAAAGCTTCAATTTTTTGCTGGCACATTTTCAGGTGAGAGGAAATGGAGTTTCTCTTCCCTCAGGAAAATACGGGACACGGATCGAATCTCCTTGGGCTGCAGCGATATCTAAACCAGGCCTCCTACACCAAGGGTGAACTTTCCATCCACTGGGCTATTATATTTAAAAAGGCAGCACTTCCACCCCTTTTCTGAACATGATTTTCAGCAGCAGAGGCAGCTAAAAATCTCTTGCTCCTTTTGCGTAAGATTTGCCCTGAGTGCAGCCAGCATGGGCGATAAGCAGATGTGTCTGTTGTGTGCAAGACCTCAAACCGGTTGAGGTGCAAGGCAGGACTTCCTGAGCCTGATGAGACGGTGGGAGTTGGTGGCAGGTATGAAATAGACTCTTAACAGTGGAAGTTTAAGTACCTGATGGCTCTGAGGCACTGGAGCAGTTAGGAGAGGCTTTGAGGATTAGTTAATTTCCAAATGCCCCTCCTTTGCCCTGACTGTGGTGATTGCTAAGCCTTTGTAAAGCCATTTCAGCACACTAAACCCAGTTTTAAAGTAGGTGAAGTAGTCAGGGTTGGGGGGGGGTTGGCTTTTTTTTCTTTTTTTTTCTTTTTTTTTCTTTTTTTTTTCTGGCTTAGCAATGAGCTCAGTGAAGGGTTGGTGGGAGGAGGGGAACTGCAGCTGCCGGGGACTAGATCAGTTCAAGCTGCTGTGGACTCAGACAGCAGTGCCTTCAAGGACTTAGTCTGACTTTCAGTGCACATATTGGTGTTTGGATGTTGGGCTCAGTGATTTAGATGTTTTACCAGTAATCATTAAAAATATAGTTTAGTCATAAAATATATTCAGTCTTTGAAATTTGAGTTGCATATGGAATTAGGTTTATTTAGCTTTAAACTAGCTAAGCAACATTTGCCATGTGTATTTTGTATTTGTATGCAATAAAGCATGCTTGTATGTGCACATGCTTGTGTATATACATAAAAACAGAAAATGTGGTGTTTATAAATCTCTTCTCCTGTATTTTCTATTAAATATGTACAATTTCTATATAAGTAAACAAAAAAGGTTTGCAGCTTGAGTGCTTGCCTTTCCACTGACTGTAGGTCATTCCTACTTGCCAAAAAGCCCTATTGTTCAAACATAGTATTCTTTCTGAAGGGTGCACAATATTACAGAAGTAAAGGCAAACTGCGATCTTAGTCTCGAACTTGTTCAAAGGGGGAAAAAAGGTGGTACGTCCTATTCCTGGAAAGCGTCATTATTTATCTAGAACTCACAGAGCTGGGTTCCTCCAATGCGAAAGAAAGGGGGACAGTGCAAAATGCTGCTGGTTTGAAATCTAGTATGTTCTACCTTCCTTGAACTGATGTGACTGACATAATAACACATGAGGCAGTGGTCATGCCCTCCCTGTGTCACATTTGAATGGTTATACAGATATTTACCAGCGTATTATTTGGAGTCGGTCTTTTTTGCTAAAATTGCTGTTGTCTAACAAATGCCTATATTGAGACTAGCATGGAATTTCCACAGGTCTCTGTTTTTGCAGTGACACCTTCGGATTAGGTCATGTTGCACGTCCCTTGGATTTGCTGTTTCAGCCACGTTGCCTGGCAGGGGAGGAGAACAAAACTTTGTGGCTGCCCTTCCGCCAAGACTGTACATGCAAGGTATGCTGGAGACGTCAGACGAAACCCCTGAGCATCGTTATAGGAGAGGATGAACTTTTCTTTCCTTGGAAATAAATGTGGTGAATAGAGGTCTGCATACCTACTGCTGCACTGCACTCATCCCTGGGATAAGGGATAGCATGGAAACCATGCTCTTGTACTCACCCTGTCCCTGAGGAGATGACGGCACTGTGTAAAACCTGAGACCAGACTCAAGTCCCTTCAGCCTCCTGGACAAGTAAGTCCCAGTGAGGAAATGCCAGGAGGACCCAAAGTCTCGGCTACACGTCACCACAACCTATGTGGTATAACTTGCTATTATAAATTTCACAGGACTGCATGGACCTGGGAGTGACAGACTGAAACTGAAAATTTTTCACCAGTGCCAGGTTCTGTATTATTTTTCATCTAGACTGTCTTTAGTATTGCCTTTATTTTCGATATTTGCTGGTATTGTACATAAAAGTATTTCAAATTAGTTTCGGTACTTTGATGAGCTTCGTGAATAGTGTTGTTTCCGTGCCTTTTTCTTGCACTGTTTCTTTGACAGCTGAACAGCTATCTAAGCTGGGAAGGCTTTCTGAAAGCCCATTCTTGCAACTCTGTATACGGACTTGTCCAGCCAACCCCCAGCTACAAGTTGCTTTGGCAGCAAGGCGTTTCTTTACATTTTAAGCTTGCCCATGGATACCGAATTGTCAAATCGCCTTTATGAAGACTGGTATGTCTCCTATGAGGCAGGCACCAGTAACAGCGAGAGCAGGGCTCTTCCTCTTAGGTGGGTGGAGGCTGGGTGTAAATCGTCCCCATTCGCCAGGGTCTCCTGCCTGGCGGCAGCTCAGGCGGCCCCTGCACGGAGTTTGCACGGAGGTGGAGAGCCGGGGGGGCCAGTGCCCTCAGCGGGGGCATGCCGACGGCAATCTGCGCGTGCGATAGCGCTGCAAGCCCGGGCTGCTGCTCTGTGCTCGGGTGTTCATCGCTGGCCCTTTTACCGCTCAGCCAGGAGCACAACCCTGTCGTTCGCTTTGTGGCTTTAGTAAGAGTTGAGTTTGGCCGGGTGAAAGCTGAATCAGATGGAGTGTACCGTGGGATGCAGGGGAAGTCGCTCCCAGTGAGGTGGATGTGATCCAGGGTGTTGCTGATCGAACGGCGAGGTGCAGCGTTTCAGCAGTCCAAGGCAAACAGTCATTCCTTAAGGTGTGTTGCTTTGACCTTTTAATTACAAAGTAAGCCCCTGTGTAATCTGGAAACTGCACAGGGGATTAGAAGTCACAGGGACAGGCTGTACAAACCTATCAGCAGTGTGGGCACGCTGAGCCAGTGATAGGTTTGAGGATTTTTTTAAGTCATTCATCTTGCCTGATTTCAAAGCAAGGAGGAATGACGGCCACGATTAAAATTCCCATTGCTGTCCGTGGACAGACTAGACTGAGAGCTGGCCTCAGGGCTCTGCTGAGGAAATAACCCCTTTCCTTAGAGATGGTGCAATTGCAGGGCCCACGTCTGTGTGAGCCAAGATGACGGCATCCTATATGCAGAAAATTGCACAGGTCGTGCTGTGGCAGCTGGGTGACAGCTGCAGACGGCTGCGTGCTAGCGGGGGGCCAGATGGGGTGGGCTGTGAGGGGAAGCCGGAGCCGGGTGCCGAGAGGAGAAGCAGCAGCCTCGGCAGATGGGCAGCCTGCCCGTGTGACCGGCAGAGGTGCAAAGGGGGGAGCGAGGCACTGTCACCAGTTACCCCCCCAAAGTGCTGCTGCCCGGCTCCATCTCCCTGGAGCCTCCTCAGTGAGGGCAGAAAGGGCAGCCAAGTGACCCCCCTCACAGCAAGCAATGCTGAAGGTAATGCTGCTTTCAGAAAATTACGCTCTTGGAGACATGCTAAAGAGAGTAAGGTTTGTGGTAGTAATGCAAGACCTGGCAACATTGCCACTTAGGGGAAGCGCATATTTTATGCTCTCTGCCCAGTTCCTTTTGCGGTGTACGCGTTACGCACTCCCTCTTTACAGCCTGGATAAGAAATACCAGTGCTCAGAAGAGTTACTCCAGCTCAGCTGTTTTGTTCAAGTCCAGTTCCTCCAAACTCTGCACATCTCCAGGGAAGTGCCAAGAGCTGGCACTAATCCCCACAGCTGGAGAGGAGGTTCACACCTCCACAGAGCAGCCGATCAGTCCGTGAGATTTCTTGGGCATTACAGAATTGCCTTTTAGAATATGGAAACTGTATGAAAATGCCAGAGGAAAGAGGATGTGATCAGCATTAAGAGAGACAGCAGCTATGCTGACTACAGCTGGGAAATTGGCTAGTCATGCAACACCTGCGCAGAGCGGGTGTCTGGAGGGCAACTTCTTGTAGTGAAAGTCAATTACCCAGAAAGAATCAAAGAGCAGCAAACACGTGTGCATGTGAGAAGTGTCCTACAGCCAGCTCTGCCTGCTGACTGAATACCACCCTGCGAGCAATACTGTGTTGCAGCCTTTCAGTAGATGGGAAAGTGGGTTGCTAACCCATAACTGAAGTTGCTTTCCAGGCACTAACGAAGAGGGATAGGAACACCCAATTATACATTTGCTGAGCCTCATGACAGTCGGCCAGGGTAAATGGGCCAATATCCAGTTACCTCAAATCACCATAGCTAGAGATGGGATCTTTCTATAGGCTCTCTACCAGCACAAAGCTTCTCTCATGTTTTCTCTGCACACAAATGCAAACTGCCAAGCTCACCATCTCAAATGCCTGAGAAATGGGAGGAGCTCAGATCTGAGGCTTCAGCAGAAGGCAGGATAGATCTCTTGAAGCTGTTTTTTCTGTGAGCCTAGATGGTGTCAACTGCTGAAAGTCTATGGCTGGTCCTTGCCTTTCCTGGCTGAAGTGCCAGTTCTCTGCCAGCACTGACTCGTTTTGGCTTCCAAATAGAGTAGAAAGAAAAGCAACAACATCATCTGCCTGAAAAAGGAAGCCGCCTGTAAGTCGTTACCTTTAGCGTCTTTCATCTTGAAACAGTTCTCAGCCTTGTCCTCCTTCAGTCTGCTAGTATGGTAAGGCAGAGCTGACAGAGTGAAAAAACACAGCATTGTGTCAGAGGTGAAAGTATTTGGGATATTCACGTGTGGATGCTACCTGCAGCATGATTTCCCAAGCTGAGGTATTCTTGCAAAGAAATTGTTTCAAGGAAAGGTCAAAAGCACAAAAAGCTGCAGAATCCTGTAACTTCCTGATGAACTCAGACCTGGCAAAACCTTCTGGATTGCAGCCCAAAAGGGAACACTTGCAGCTGCTCAGAAGTGCAGCAACATTTGACAATCTCATTTGGCGGGGGGTATTTAATAAAAAATGTCCTGAAGAAAGCTCTGGGTCAGATCCAAATACCTGCGATGCTGAATGTGCTGGGGATTCAGTTCAGCATTTACTACCACGAAAATCTGGAAGCACTGCAAGCAGGTTATCCAGTTTTCTTGCTCCCGTCTCTCTGGACTATAGATAGTCATGGCCAGTGACTAACTTAGCTATTGCATCAGTAACGTAGAAAACTCTCCCTTTCTTTCGAGTTGCAAATGGAGATGGAGAGTCTTTTTCTTTTGACACCTTGCCCTGGACAAGACCAGTTTATGCAAGCAGAACATCGTATCTCAAACATCGTAGGAGTTGGTTTCAGTTTGCGAGAAGGTCTCTCCTGACCTGACCAGCTACATGAGGGTCTGCCTGCCCTTTCCTGCATTGGTATGGCTGTGCAAACTGCACAGTTATTGTCCTTCCATGTATTATATTCTGGTTGTGTATGATGGCTATGGAAAAGCCCATTATAATTTTGTAGATGGTGCAGTTTTGTGTTTGGTGTTGTGCCTCGTCTGAAAATGCAGTATTTGTATTTCTATCTGTATGTAAAAGCACGGCTGGGGTTTTGCTGGCTTTCAAAAGAGGAAATACCTCACCCTCCTTGTGGTTCTTCTTCCCAGGATCTCTTCCTCTGAAGTAATGAGCACCCATAAAATTCACTGGAGAGAGTAATGGAAGAAGAAAAACAAAAGTGTACTTATTTTGTAGGGCAGTTGGTAAAGTTGCTGTTTTTCCAGCAGCCTAGAAATCCTCTATTCCTGCCACCTCCCTTGTAAAGTCCATGTCGATGCAAAGCAGTTAGGATAATTTCCTGACCTTATGGAGTTAAAAAAGCATCGCTGGAAAGATGTAGTCACATGTAGTCAAAATCTAGCTTTAATGAAGTGGAGAAAATTGCAACTCCAGAAACATGGGTAGAAATCCACCGCACAGCTGCTGTGAAGATGGCTGAAGCCAAGGACAGAAGAGAGCAGGGTGGCTCCTGCCAGCGGTGCAAAGCTGAGCGAGGGATCCTCATGGCGCAATGTGGGACCAGCTTCTCCCGAGGACCAGGAAGAGCTGGGTAGCAGTCCCCAAATCCAGGCGTCAGAGACCTTCTCCTTTTCCTTCTGAGCTCCAGACTTCCTGTCCTGGGTGTCACCAGTTAAATGCTATGACACGGGGTTTTTCTGGATGAAACACTGCTCTACAGACATCTACACTGTATTAAATTATATGTTATTGTACAGGGACGCCTAGGATGCAGGGATGCATATTGCACATGATAGAGGAAGGTAAATAGGATATGTAGATTTGTCTCTCTGAATTTCTTCTTTGCATTTTGCATCTATTGGGGGCCCATGATGATGTTTTACAGTTTCAGTCACAATTTTTCAGTAGAAATACCAGGGTCTGGGGAGAATTACAAATTACACAGTGTTTGGCAATTGCAAATGCTGTGAGCTGGCTGTGGCCTGGCCCAGCTTTGAGAGATTGGTCCTTGCGTGTGTCCAGCATGGTTTCAGAGTTACTGAGTCAGTCTCAGGTGGCAGAAACTGGGAGTGCTCAGAAATGAAATGGGATTTCAGAGCATCCATCCTTGGTTTCTGTTACTAAGAGCTGGACTCCAGCTTGACAGGCTGAGAAATACATTCCAGTTTCTACCTGGCGATGCCTGCTCTTGCCCTTCTTACCATTTTTTTCCTGATTTTTTTAAATTTTCCTTTTTTCTTTCTGTGTTATAACCTTTAGTCTGAATTTTAAGATCATTTCAGATTGAAAAGTTTAACAGGTTAAAATGCTGGATGAGAATTTACTTTCTATCTTTATGTAAAGCTAAGTGTGTGTATGCCTGTGTGTGTATGTGTGTTTATCAATCTATCTTTATTACATATAAAGCACACATAAAACACTATACCTGTAAAATACATCTCTAAAAAGAGATTCATCTCTTCTTAATGCACCAAAGTATCTGACTGAGTAGTCCCTACAGTGAGAAGCTGCTCAGATTTTTGCTCAGCTATCTTGACTTTTTCCCCTCAAGAGGTTAGCACCAAGTTCAAGCGGAGGCTCAGCAGCTCGGTATTGAATTTACCCCAGAAAGCACTGTGGAGGTATATATTTGCCCCTGTCGGTGTGTGTACGTGCGTGCATGCGGGAGCCCGAAGGATTACGCAGGCAAATACCGGGTGTACGATGGCAAGCCATGCCCGATCAGGGTTACCTTGCTCCCCTTCTCGCCCCTGGGCAAAACGGCAGCGAGGAGGCTGCCGACCGCAAAGGCTCCCACCAGCCCGGCAGAGGAAAGGGCAAAGGTTGGTGGACTTTGCCTTGCCTCCTGCCCACGAGGCTGGGGCGGGTGGCGGGAGCTGGGGTGACGGCGGCTGGCGGGCGGGCGGCTGGGCAGCCTGCCCCGTCGCGGGACCCGGCACCGACCCGTCCCCGGGGCGCCCAGCACGGGGTCTGCCCACGACGGGGTGCAGGAGGGCACGCGGCTTGGCTGCTGCCGCCTGTTTCCAGAAGAAAAAAGTTCAGTACCAGGGAGCCCAGGAAGAGCTCCTCCATCCTCCTTCAGCACAAACCGTGTGACTGACGCTAATAAACCGCAGCAGCAGGGGAGGGAATACAAGTCTAGAGCTGGCCGTGGTTTCCCTGGGGCAGCGCACACAGCTGCTATGCGTTTATTTGGATACACCACTCACTGAGTGCTGACCTCCACCTCTGTAAGTGCCCTCTCCTCTTCCTCCTTCTGCTCTTCTTAATCTCCACCGGTGTGGTTCCTCTTCTGTGGGTATGGAAGAGCTCAGAGATGATTTATTCCCCACAAAGCACTGCCCAACACACAGCAGAGCGGGCATGTTTTTATTTTGCCCTGGGGCGATGCATGTTATGGAAATCCTGCAGAAACGCAGGCGTGTAATAAATGTAAGAGAGTGAGTTACAGCATGAAATGTAGTATGAAAGCATGTGGTTAGCCCTTTTTGCAAGGCGAGACGCAGGATACTACTACGGACTAATGGCAGCACATTTAACCCTAGTACATGTTGCACTATTTTTGCTGACAGTTCGCAATCAGCTGCATCTTCAGCTTCCGACTTGCTCCGTTTGCCCTGTGCCCAGGCATGTTTGCTCTGTCCTGCAGACTGCTTTATACGCCTACCGTCTCCTGCAAATGTTTTGTCACACCCGCAAACACACATTGTCACTCTCTCTCTCTTCCCCCCTCACCACTCATCTCCAACCTCCTGTTTCACTCTGACTCTCACAACCACCAGCACCGTCTCCCTTTCACGCATTTGTTCCTCTGCGCTGTCCTTCCTTCCAGCTCATTCGCTGTGTCTCCTCACGCTCCCCTGGCTGGACCCGTTCGGTCTCTGCACTCAAGGAAATGTGCCGTTCTCCCATTTGGGTTTCGAAGCGCTGAGCCCCTCACCCTGGCTGCAGCGGGGCTCTGCTGTTAGCGGAGAGCAGGCAACGCAGAGCAGGCTCCCGTGGCTGAGGCAGTTGAGAGAGGGTCTCTCTTCTTTCCCTCGTGCTCTGCAACATTTCCTTTTCCTCCACCAGCCCAAACAGCTGGGCTTGGAAAGGAGCTTTACCTATATCATTACTTGTGCTGTGGTGGTGTCTGGAGGTCCTGAGCGAACCCCAGGACCTTGCATAATGTATATGCATAGTGGAGGTTATTTGCTTTGAAGAGCCAGCCACAATGGCACAAAATACACATTTGTCTCTGCGCTGGCAGTTCACTTACCTGCGTTTCATCGGGGTGTAAGGAAGAGTTTGGAGAGGTGAAAAACCCTCTTTCCTGTACGCTTGGTGTAAAACCAATGCCTCCTCCTCTCAGCGATGAAGCCTGCTGTCTGCAGACAATGTTTCGTGATTGTCCGGGGACCTGAGCTTTAGCTTTAATGGGTGCTGTGATTAACCGATTCCCCGTGTGTCATCCAGGAAGATCACAATTTTCCCTCTGCGCAACAACTGCTAGTTGTGGCCATCGGGCCAGGCTGAGCTTTGGGAGTGGTGGGTTTGGCCTCTGACTCTTCCAGAGTCCCAGCGCCGTCTTTTAGGCTCAGAATTTCCGAGGGATGGAGGGTCCCAGCACCCAGTAGGATGCAAAATGCTGAAAAATGCATTAAGCGCGGTAGGCGCTGACTCCGCTGGACACCTGTGTGCCTGAAGAAAAGCCCACCTCAGCCGTGGCCGGGGGCAGAGCTGCCTTTCGTTGTGCTCGCCCACCGCCCGGGAAACCCTGCTGCCGAGGAGCGTCCTCACGGGGAAGGCTCGCCGCCTTGGTGTTGGGGCGGGAGGTTCAGGCCAGTGCTGTGGTTTTCCTAGGGGAACCACGAGCATAAGGATACAGGTTCTTGCTGGAAAGCTGGCTGAAGGATTACACTATACAGACAGAGACTGCCACCTCCCAGGGCTCGTACCGTGCCCTGCGTACCTCAGTGTTGTGTTTAGATAGCCACCAAGCCTCAAGAATGAGATGCCTGACCAAACACAAACATTAAAAGGACGTTTTCTGAAAATAATACCTATTCCATGTGGCTGAATCCAGAGCGATCAGTTCCGTATGCCACATCCTAAAGCAGCAATGCCTGCACACACAGTTGTGTTTACTGTAGTCTCATATGCACTGAAAAGGTAGTCCACCTGTGCTATCGGCTAGGGGCAGATTTGTTCACCTGTCACACAAGTTGTTGGAAATTGGTTCTGTGCGTAGAGCTGGGTCTTCTGGTATCGTCCACGCTTCCAAGGCCTCTGCTGCCTTGGAGGTCCCTACTTGTGTGACTCGTATGAGTTTCTCTTGTAACTGTTTGCTCTTGCATCACTGACTGATCACAGTATATATACATTTTTTCTATATAGAACTTTCACAACCATTTTTGTTAGTGTCTGCCCATTTACAACAGTATTAATGGGAATTATCAAAAGTCTTCATTTAAATTTAAATTCTCATAGGCTATCACTTACCAGGATACAGGCAGTACATGAATTGCTGGGTAGGGCTGTGAACAGTGGATTCGCCAGCGCCTGGTCTCCTGCAGCCTGGTACTTTGCAGGTCTCTTGTCTCTGACGCTGGAGTTCATGCTGTTGCATGACTCATGTGGGCTCGCTTTCCGGCTGCCCATCCCACGAAACTTGCAGGAAATTGGTGTCCTTGATACCTCTCCTTCTCTGTGAAATTTGGTTGAAATGTGGGGAGTGGGGCAGACAGAAGTGCATGCACTCTGAAGTGAAGACAGCATGAGGTTGGTTTAGTTGAGAAACTGAGCAAACAGGGCTGGACATGAAGGTGAGGATAGCAGGCTTCCAGCCCACCCGCCTTGGCTATCTGCAGCACGTTTAATTCACAGCTTTTTGGGTGAAGACCCTGCCAAGCAGGTGGCTGGGCTTACATGGCCTGTATGGGCAATTTTAAGATGAGGTGGATGCAGTGCTGTGGTAACTGAACCTGAAACCTGGGGATGACTGTGTATACGAAGCAGCAGATGTCTGAAAATGGAGAAGCAAAGCTTGCACAAAAAGGCAGGCTCTAAGCTTGTTTATGGCTTCAGAGATCACCTCATATATAGATTTTTATTGAAAACAAGAGTTTCCCCAGGTAGTTTCGGGAAAATACAGACTCTCTAGTCAAAGGGTGTTGATTTTGTGGCTTACACTGAAAATTACCACGGGCCTCATCTAAAAACCAAGAAAGCCGAATCATCAGCTGTGCTGTTCTATGTTTTGAGCTGTCCCCTTCAGTAAAATGTGGGTGTAAAAATCTGTCAGCCTAATTTGCCAGGTGCTTCACTTGCTTTGCAGTGATGCCAAGTGACGTACAAGGCGCAAGGCAGCAGAGACTCCAGCCCTCGCTGTCCTCCGCCTGGTTATTCCTGACTCCTCCTGACTCCCAGTCTGTCCTATAAATACAGCGACAGGAGAAATCGCAGCTGCTGGCTTTGGTGTGATGATGGAGAACGGACATCCAGTCTGGGGTTTACGGTCCTGGTCTGCGGCATTGGTGAACCAGGTTCCCTCTCAGACTGGGACACTAACACCCTGTGGGACTGGTCACTACCTCTTCTTACTACTTATTTTTTCCCGTCAGGATGCTTGGGGTTGGTACACCGGTGAGAGGAGCTGAACTGCTGTGAAGCTTAATTCGGTAGTGGTTGCAAGGGTCTCTTGACACTTTGCTGATGCCTGGCCTGTGACCAAGCCTCCAAGCCCATGTGCAGGTAGGTGGCTACCAGCTGGTTTGGAGGGCATGAGTCATAGTGTCTTTTCCTGTGTTTTTCAACTCCCACATGGTTCAGGCCGTGACTTCTGTTTTCCAGTGACTGTGGCTAGACTATGCTACCGGTGATATTGCAAAGGGGTAAAGAGCGGTCCTTCCTCTAGCAACCGCTCACCCAGGAAGGCTCCCCACAGGCTGAACAAACCTGAGTGGGAAACTACAAAGTATAAACAGACTGTGATAGCAGCAGTGAGCTTTTTCTTTTATTTCTTTCAGCCCAGTTAAAGACTTATCTGGATTTTGCTTTTAACCACGTGACCGTTTGGTTTTGATCCCAGCCTCCCCCTGCACTGAACTCTCTTAGCTTTGTGTGTTTGGAAAGTTTCACTTTTAGTCCTCGAGTGTCGCATTTGCCGGTAAATTTCAGAATGTGGTTTCTACGTCAGCCTGCGCTAGGCTGATGGTTCTCAGCCTGCTACGCTCGCAGGAGATAATCCAGCAAACAGGTTTAAACCTATTAACAGGTTTTTGTTTGCCACAGATGGGTCTTTGCCTCTGTCAGAAGACTTAAAAGTTCTGGAAATTGAAAACAAGTTGAAAATCACTACTGTGACAGAGCTACTAAAAATCCAGAAGACTCTAACACTGTCAGACCCAAACGTCAGCACTCAGATCTTGTGATCAAAAACGTATTTGCGTTCCTTGGTGGAGGTGCTTGTCAAAATGCAAAACAAAGAAACACCTTTGCTTAGCAAGGTGATCCTGTTGTGAGGAATTTCATCTTGAGCAGAGCAGTTTAGAGGGGGCATCAGCGGTGTTTTTCTCCTAGAAACCATCTGAAAGAGGTGCCACAGCTGGGACGCCTCTGCATCTTAGTCTTCGTTCCATGGTGATCAACGGGACTGAAGAACAGATGCAACTTCATGCCATACTTCTTTGCCTGACATCATAAAATACAGCTGAAATGCAGAAGTTAAAAGGCTGGAGGAAGCCACGGCCTGTTATGCAAACGGAGTAGTTTGACTTATGGTTTATTACACTACCTTGCACAGAGTGGGGAACCCTGCTTATGGATTTGGCTCTTTGAGTGGTCAGCATAGAGCAAACCAAGAACAAAAGAGCATCTTTGAAACAAAATGCAGGCATTTTCTTCCAGCTGCACATTTTCCAGGAGCTCCTCAAAAGCAGCCCCCTACTCCTGCAAAGTATGCAAGCAGCAGTATTTTTATGATTAGCTGATGCAGCCGCATTGACCCAGCTCCCAGCTTGGCTGCAGGTATGATGTGCTTATGTAGGATATCCCATTTAGCACAACTGGGGCACACCTGTCCAGGTATAGTCAAGTTTCTGCTGAAGGGGTTGGTATCAATTCACTTCTCTGCTACTAGGTATTCATCTTGTAGCTTCACATGTCCTCCAGAGCAAACCTGCCAGGAGCAGCAAGGCTAGCTTTCACTACCACTGTTAACTGTACCTTAGCGAAATGCATGACCCCACCAAATATCTTCTCGTCAAAAGCTAAAAGCCATGCTTTCAGGTTTGGACCTTGTCTGTTCAACACAGCTGTAATGTAACTTGGGACTGGTTAAGAAAGTGCGTGCTCTGAATTCAATGTAAACCAAGGTTTATGCTTATTTTGAATCTGCATGGATTTAAAGAAGCTTTACATCCATTTCGTAATGTCAATATGGGAATACTTGCACTGGTTTAACTAAGTAATTTTTAAGTTGCCCCTTTATTTAATCTACAGTGACTTGGAATATAAATATGATTTAGATCTTCTGTGATGAGAAGCCAAAAGGAAAACTAAAAATGTCGTATATTAAACCTAGTAACGATGGAAGGCTTTGTAGCTGCAGATGGCATGATCTACTTAGAAAAAAAAAACCACTAAAGAAAATCTATCATTTCACTACCAAAATGGTCAAAATCTGTAATTCTGTTTTGGAAGAGTGTCTAACCCATGGCTTCCAAGACCACAGGGTAGTAGCTAATTTTCTAATTTTGTGACCACAAATCTCATTTGGTTCATTTCAAGAAAATGCTTGCCCTGGGTGGCTTGCGTTTTGCATTTAAACCATCAAGAATGCACTTGTGGGCTGTTGTAACAATGGTTTTAATGACTGTTCTTTCTCTGATTCAAGAACAACTGTTTTGTCTAAGCAGACTCTACACATTTTCATTATGCTACTTTAGAATGCATTACATTTGTGTTGGATTAGCTTTTGCCAGAAAGAAAGCGAGAACCACAATGATGCCAGCTTGCATTGTGTGCTGAACTGCGTTTCACTTGTTCAAAAGCTCTCGCTCGGGGCCATCACCAAGGACAGAAACAACAGAGCTGTTCGAGGCTGTGCTTCGCTGGAGGTGTTTCTACGTGGAAGTCTGCTGCATATGCTGAGTTTATGGCAGGCTGGCAGAGACTCAAACTCTGAGGGAAGGGAGGGGAGGATGAACACCTTACTTTGGAAACGTGCCTTTGCACTGCTGATTGACTGCCTTGTTTGTACTGTGCACCATTTACACCAGCATAACCCATAAAAGCTGTTTTAAGCTTTGGATTCAGAAGAACAATATCATTCGGCATTTGGTGGCTCACACTCAACATGTTTAAAAGGCATCTTCTGCTCTCAAACCTGCAAAGGCACATGGAGGCATACATACCCCCCTGTATGTATGTAGATGTCCATCTGTAGTATTCCATCTATATGAATATTTTAGTTCAGTGATTTCCTGAATTCCTCCTGTCAGCTAGAGCATCTGATTTGGGGGGTTAAACTGTGTCCTGGCTGGAAAAGGCAAGAGCATTCAACCTTCTCCTTCTTCAGCTTGCATGGTGGAAATGGGATGGAAGGAAACTCGAGACAGGAAGAAGAGCACTTGCTCTTAGGAGCATAAAGAAAAGTCTGATTTCCCTTTTATTTACTCCAGATCTCTGACACTTTCATAGCAGTGGGTTTCGCACTGCTGTACATGACACCAGTGACAATAGCATCCAGCCCCCTGCCACTGTGGATTACCATGTTGTGTTCCTGCGGAGTTATGGGTCAGTAGTGTTCTGTTTTTCCATACTTATTCTATATTTTAGAGTTTCGAGATTTTATTCCGTAACTGCGAAGAGACACAAGATAGTAGTGTCCGCTACTTCTCAAAGGGAATTAGCAGCGGGCAGCGAGCTGAAGGGGTTTGCAGAGAGGGTCTGAAAGGGAAGGTGAAGTGAGCTTGGTGCCTAAGGAGGAAAAGGAAAATACAACAGATTGAAACAGTAAGGCTGAGCGGAAAGGGCCAGAGGTAAAGATGGAGTTGTCAGAAGCTGAGACATGATAGTCAATTAGCATTAGAAGGAGAGTCTCTGAACTTCACAAGCTGAGTGGCCTGGGAATGCTGAACTGGAGACAGCAAGGAGGAGAAACAGGCAGCAGCAGTCCTCAGCCCGGGCAGAAGTAGGCACCCACATTCATTATTTACATAGGCCACTTCGGCACTGGCTTCAGAGATGAAATCGGACCGCTGTCTCAGCTGGCGTAGCTTTTCTCCAGGCAGCTCTGCCAGCAGGCAGTGGCTGCTCTCTGCGTGCAGACTGACAGAAGCCTCCAATTCTATTTAATGAGCTAAACCATTAGCGCACTCCATGCTAGATGCAACACAGGTGTGAGAAATGCCGCATGAAAATATTTGCTTGTTGGCTGTGACCCTGTAGCATCCCAAGCGGCAGAGACACAGCATGTTTTCTCTTCCGTGGAGTATCCGCGTGTACAGAGGGCCCGGGCTGAAAGCAGTCAGAAACTGTCTGCCTTGTGAGCCTTGCATAGGCACGTATGCATAGGTAGGTATTTGCAAACTCTGACTCCCAGGATAAAATCTTTTCCTGTCACTCTTTTCTAGACTGTAGATCATAATGCTGAGCAGGAAGGTTCACATCTCTCTGTGTGAAATGGTGCTAAAAAAGAAACCCCCAAACCCACATGGTGGGGATAGCAGTTCTGTCCTAGTGTAGGGCACAGAGGAAAAAAATGTGCTTTTTTTTCCTTCTGTTTTTGTTTTAACAAAGCACAAGGATTCTTTCAGAAAAAAAAGGGAGTGAGAATCCTAGTGGCTAAAGTCTAGCAGGAAAGGAGATTTTTATTCTTCATGTGGCAAATTAAAATCTCCAAGCAACTGAAAATGTTCTGATGCAAATCATTCTAGAAGATCTCCCTCCTCCCTCAAAGACCATCAGTATCAGATTTTTCAGTCGAGTCTGATATGAAAAACAAAAACAAAAACAAAAAAACCAACCCTATACATTTGAAGCTAGCAAAGGGTCATGAATCCAGACTCCATAAAGCTGAAGAAATGTCTCCTGAGGCAAAGTAAGACACAAGTAGTTGATATTTACAAAGCTCTCAAGAATGAATTATTGATTGAATTTATAAGAGATCATCATCAATCTGATCTAGAAACATTTTTTACTTCACCTCTTGTGATATTAAACCAGCACTGAGCAAAATCATTACCAAATGAGTGAGCAGTCTGGGTCTGACACTGTCCTCTAAGTATTTCCCAGACCTGAGAAAATACACATCCTCCTCTGTGCTGATGGGATGCCTGCTCCAAACACACCTTTTGCTCAGTGAGTGCTTTTGCATAACTCTGCTCCAACCAGACTTGACCTGAGGCAGTCCCTGAGCTGGACTTTAACTGTCCACCAGATGTTTTTACAAAATCTTCTGAAATACTAGATGCAAGCCATTTTGAACATGCTCTCGAGTCTTCAGCCATGGTGGCTGTCTGGAAAAGAGCACATAGACCTTTCCCAGGAGGGGAAGAGAGACTTAACCTACTGCAGTGACTGGGTGCAATGTTAGGCTATTCTGACAGGCTAATCTGTACCTTTGGGGTATCCTGTGTATTTTGTTTGATACCCCTCTTCCCTGCAACAATCCCTGTTTTTTCCGGCATGCCCTATGACCTCAGAGAAACTCTAGCTGAATGGGCCTTACTGTATTAGCAGCAGTATAATTTTGCATTATTCCGGACAAATATTCTTTCTTTTCTGCCTCTCTGCCTCTCTGTTCCGGTTGCTCTATTTCTTGTAATTTCAAACCAACTGAAACATATTTCATTCTGCTGATCTCCCTTTTCTACTATCTCATTTTTGTGTTACTTATTTAGTTTGAAGCTCTTTGGAGGCAGGGAACAGCTATTACCTCATGGTTGTGTAACAGCTGACACAATGTGGTTTGTTCTTCATTGGTTTCTGATTGCTTAATTTAATAGTACTTTCATGATTAAGGCAGTACTTTTATTAGCAAGAATGGCCACGCTGGGAGCCTGGATAGCAAGGACCTGGACCCTGCACAGGTCGTTAATGACTGATCAAACCTGGCTGCTATTTCTGAGATACGAAAGCAGCTAATTATCAACATTTGTGTGTAACCACTGAGCATAAGCTGAGCTACTGTGAATGTCAGAGTACACACGCTTAGACCGTGAAAAGACTGACTTTATGTAAACATGCCTTCATTATAGGTGAGATAATACACATTATCTCACATTTCCATCAGCTAAATGCATGCACGCAGATAGTCACTGTACAGTAATGTGATCCTGTCTGGCCTTTAGTCTAACCAGCCACTCTCTGGAGAGTGAGAACAGCTTAAACAGGAGCTCTGCCTGATTTTACTTGGAGTTACGGTGGGAAGTATCAAAAACAGGGATGAAAGAAATACATTGTGCCAACTTGGTAAGCTGGTATTATTTACAAGCAGCTTACTGGGCTTTGAAATTAATAGTTTTTGTAGTATGACATTAAAATCGGCTTCAGATCAGTTGTTTCTGCTTTATTCTAAGCACATTATTCTATTCTGTCTTGCAGGTAGGAGAAATTGCAAATGGAATTTTTCATCATATTATGTCTCTGATCTTAGATGTCTTAAATTTGCTTTAGTGGCCTTTCATGTCACCATGCCAGGGTGTGTGTTTCAGGAAAAAGATCTAGGTCTGCAAAATCTGGAGAAAGGTATCTTTCGTTCTTGATTCCAAGACTGCCTTCTTGCAGAGCAGCAGGTCTCCACAAGTGGAGGGAGACCACTCACCCTAAATTACCTCTGCGCTAATGGTCAAGGGTCAGCCTCTTCCATTGCAGGCATGGTCACAGGAGCAGCCAGCAGAATTTTATACCCACTGGTGTGACAAACATAAGCCCTTGCTGCAACTGCCAGGAGAAGTAAGGTGCAAGTTTCCTTGCACCTTGATTATCTGTTTAATATTTGGGGCAACCTCAGTCTCTTTTTTCTGTCCTCTCTGGGAAGACTCCAGAGGTGAGTGGAGACAAACTTCGCTGTAAATTTTTTTTACTTTATTTTCAGGTAGTGTATTGTATTTGTCAGTCCACTTTGCTTCTGACACAGGAAAAGCTGTGAATAGATCTTGGAGCCCATAAGCCTGATTTATATGCCTACTTCTACCACTTTGGCAGCATAAAGAGAGAGTAAAGTGGGCTTGTATGTGATGAATACCCACAGAATAAAATTTATATGTCCGCAAAATGGCTTCAAGTATCCTTAATGCAGATAAGAATTGGATTCACAGAATCTGGGAATTATTCATAGCTCATGATATCTGTCAGCAGCAACTGTGATAAACTGCAGTAATTTGAAAGCTTGTCAGTGCTTCCCTTCTTGCCTTGGATACTTGATTACCTAGGGAGCTCCTTGAAAGTGAAGAAATGGTCTACTCAGTAAATAAATACAAGGACTCAAGGACTTCCAGAGTGCAGGCTTTTTTTTTTTTTTTTTTCCTTTTCTCCTTTGGAATGAGCAGTTGAGCAAAAACCTTCCTTTTACATGGTAAGGCAGGAGAAATAAAATATCACGGAAAAAAGATCCCAGCGTCCTGGCGCTCACAGCCGAAGGTCCCTCCTGTTTGACTCCCACAGATGCGGCAGCTCAGCGGGATGCGGTACTGGGGGGAGCCCCGGGCCCTGGACGGCGGCGGCAGGAGGGGGCCGGGCTGTAATAAGCAGTGACGCTGGGTCCCGGCTGGGTGGCAGTGACGACAGCTCCTGGGACGTGCTGAGCCATCTGCAGACATGGAAAGCGGAGGTTTGTATCCACCACCTTGGCCTCCCGCTCCGCTTCTGCCCTTGCCAGCAGGAGCTTCACCTTCCCTCTGCCTGGACCCCCTGCAGACCCCTGCTCACCTTGCTGCCACTACACACCCTCCCAAACCAGGGTGCCACCTTTCCACCTTCCCCACCTCACATGCTGTCCCTTCATCCACCTCCTCCCAGCACCTTACACCCCGTAATCCCACCTGAGCAACCCTGTACTCCCTACCTCCTCCTTCACGGCCTCTTTCTGAATCTGGGCCAGGAAACAGAGATCTTGGGGCTGGCCAGGTTTCCACGAAAGAGGCTGACGGGGATGCTCACCCCACAGGCCATGCAGGTGTTCCTGTGCCAGGGGCTGTGCCTAGCAGCAGCAGGTTCCTGCTGGCACAAGAACGTGTGCCTTAGAGCATGTCCTTTAGCACGTGCCCTGACTTTTGCAAAAACCCTGGCAAGGGGGTCCAGGGGCTGAGAAATGTGATTGCAAATTTCTCCTGCTTCTGTGCGTAGTGGATACCACAGTCATTTTTCCGTCTAGCTGCAGGCGTTGCAGCAGAGCCAGGGTGAGCTGAACAGGGAAAACGTTAAGATGAAGTCTGGAGTGACCTTCCGTGTTTCCTGACCATTAAGGGAGATATGTGGCCTGTTTCTGTGCGTGTAGTACTTGGCACAACAGGCTTCCCAGTACTACTGCAGAGCCACACATTAACCTGCCTTGCACCTGGACGCTCGCGACGTGTGGCACAGCAGGTGTGACGCCCAGGCCAGCAATCCCACCAGCCACAGCTTCCTTCTTTCGTAGGACAGCAGCTCTGAGCTGCCCCCAAGACCTCCTATGAGCATCACACGGGTTTGTTGTGATCCTGATACCTTCACACAGAGGGGTTCGGAAATGCAAGCTTGTTTGTGAGTGGTCCTGGATGCGACCGTCCTTGGGGGTATCAGACTCGCCCCCCTCAAAGCTTTGCTTTGGGCTTTGAGACCAGCACGACGGGAACACCATAATCTTTACAAGTGTGGCCTACATGTGAGTAGGAGGCAGATGCCTGTGAAGTGTACGGTGGAAAGTAGACCACAGAGTAAAAATAGGTGTTTGGGGTTCTTTTGTCTGAGCTGCTTCTTCATAACTATCAACCCAACACAGAGTGAAAGAGGAAATCTGGCAAAATACTTCTTTGTTCTTCATTATTCCCACAATGACGGCTCTCAGCATCTTAACTGGATGTGAGGAAAAAATGCTTTCTTTAACAGATGAAGAAGAAATAGAGTTGAAGGAGAAACAGATGATGCTACGGCCTTGTTCAGGGGTCTAACCTGTGATGGACAGCACACACCAAGGTGTTGAAAACAGGAAGTTTGGATCACACTAAGCAAACAAAATATTTTAAAACAATTTGGAAGGGAGTGAGAAATCCACATTTCTGCTCTCCAGAAAGCACAGCTTAACTTCCCACCACGGATAATGGGTTTGTCTACAACTCTTGTACAACTATGCCATTTCTTTCATTACCTTTGGTAGTGCCCTTTGTGGGTACCTATGTCCCCACTGCTTGAACTGATGCAGCCCAACAGACGTGCAATTACTTCTTGGCACAGTAAAGGAAAGCCCCACCTGCAAAAGCACTTATCTGACTTGGACCAGTTGACTTAATGGTAATGGGAATTGCTGCACTTCGAAAACAGTCTTATCTCCTCTCTTTTTTTTCAGCATCAGCATTTTACCTGTGCCTCTAGACATGTGTCTCGCAAGAACAGATTATTAACAGCAAGACCTTTATGCTGGCTTGACACCTCCCCAGCATGGCTCAATACCATGGAGGCAGGATGATGCAGCTTTAGCAGGATCAGTGACTTAGCAGAAAGTTACTGGGGGGGAAAATACCCATTTTCAGCCTTTGGCGAGTCTGCAGCCCAAGAAGTTACCAAAGAAACACTGACAATGCAAAGATCAATCCAGGAACAGCAGCAAAACAAAGCCATCTCCTGCGACAGCTATGGTATGGTGTACAGTGCCAGATGGGCACGGTATATCAAGCAGATGGGGGAGAGCGGAGATCAGCAAAGTCTGTTTCAGCACCAGGAAACCAGACCTGCTCCTGGCCGCACAGCACGTACGCCACCACCGATCTGCAGCAGCCGAAGGTAACGCTGAGATCCTAGGACTGCTTCATGTTTGTCCCTGGGTAAAAACACTAATGCCCAGATCATTTACCTTGGCAGGGAAGGACATGTGCTGTTCCTCAGCAACCTGCCGTGCCTCGCTCCCTGCAACCCCTCTGCGGTAGCGACCAGAGCCAAAGTGAGGTCTGGTTGGCATGTCAAGCAGCTCTTGGACACCAAAGGCACTGGGTCTCCCTCGTATCTACTTGTGTTTCAGCACCAGCACTGCTACAGAGCTTGGGATACTCTATATCCCCATCTCTGTAGACCTGCTGCGTCTTTTCCCATCACGGCTTAGCAAAATGCTGGTCATTTGAAGAGCAAAGGCTGGGTGCCTCTTCCTCTGCTCTGCATTTCCACAGAGGCCCCCTGCCCCTCTGCTTCGGATCAGCTCACAGAAGGGCTCCCTGGCCCAGGCAAACTATATGCTCCAACTTCTGTGCCACGCTAGCACGAAAATTTCTTGCTTGCACACACGTAGAGTCCCAGTCTTGTGGTTTGTAGTGAATTCTTATGAAAAAGCACACCAGGCTTATGTCTGGAGGTCAGCTTGGGGAATTCCAGTCCTGAGTTTGTAGTAAAATAGTTTAACTAAAAATACATCCTAAATGCATCCTGCAGGCCTTGTTGTGCTTTTTTTCAGTCTTTTCATCAGGCAAAAATTTCTTAATAGCTACTGGGAGATTTCAAAGTGTTTGTTGTGGATTTGGGATTTTTTTTTCTAGACTCTCCCCTTTGTGGATTTACACACGGGAGGACTGAATGAAGAGTGATGCAAAATGGAAATATCTGGAAGTGATTTTAAGCAGAGAGTCAAGAATTGACTGGTGTCACAGTATTCTTGATGGTTGTAAAAATACTGTTTTGAACTGTTGGCCTGACAACTCCCTGACTTTTCTGCTGTTTGTGTTGTCCTGGGGCCAGACAGGACTTTCTGCAGCTGCAATGCAGTGGCTTTTCAGTGGGCCACCTTTGGAGGTGCAACTTAGAGCGACCACAGGGCTGTTGCAGCTTGTGCTCCGAGCCACTGTGGCCCTTGTGGTCTGCAAAAGGGTGAGCCAGAAGGGTTATGGCAGACGGCCAGCCAAAGGCCTCCTGATTCAAACCAGCTCGGAGACAGCTGTTTAAATAGCTCTGCCCAGGTAGCAAGCTTGTAAGTCAGAGAGAGAGAGAGAGAGAAAACAGGTTGTAATAAAAAGGGGTAATTTCATAGCCGGAATAAGAAATACAGATTGCACTGACACTCTCATCTAAGCAAGTGAATTTTCCTGACTCTCTCTGTCACGCTCTTTGTTCTTCTTTCTTGTCACGCTGGTTGAAAGGAAGTTGCTCTCTCGTCCCTCCCCTAAAGTGGGCTCTCCCTTAGCTTGCCATAAGTGATTTTCCAGCAAAGCCACAAGCAACAGTACGCAGTGATGTCTTGTAAGCCTGTCATCCCAAGTGGTCTCCTCTGTTTGCATGTGTTTTGATGTAGAAGTTTTCTATGGCAATGATGTACCACAGCAAAGGTGCCTTATCTTCCAAGTAATCCTGAAAAAACAGCACTTTGGCAGGCAGATAGCATCACGTCAAAACTGTGCAAAAATAACCAAGCTGGCACAGCTTCAAATAAACAGCAGCGTTTCGTCACTCGCATGGGTATTTCTGTCTCAGTCAGAAAACTCCTGGCCTGCTCTCTTAGTACTGCCAACCCCATCCTCCAAACTCTTAGTACTGCCAACCCCATCCTCCGGACACCCGCTCAGCTGATTGCCGCGTAGGGGAGGGTCGGGGTTTGGTGCTTGTTCAGACCCTGTCAGAGAAAAGGGGCAAAACGGGCCAGGCTGTGGAGCTTGGCACGGGTCCCTTTTCCAGATTCAGGCCGTGTGGTGGCTCAGTCCTGGTCCCCATTAGCCCTTGTGTTCTGCTCTTCTTTCCCAGCAGAGACACCTGGAGCCTTGCCTTCGGGCTGAGGCGAGTGGGGCTCTACAAAAAGAGACATCCTGCGACCCTGCACCTTTGCCACCTCTCAAATCCCTGCTTCCTTGCTTGCACTGTGGCATCAGGGTTACCCAGTGTCTTCCACTGGTCTCCAACGTGTCTATGAAGCTCATGGCAGAGTCCTGCAGCAAGGCTCCTTGTTCAGTTTTGCAATATGAACTAACTAAAAGCACACACACACTGAGACAGGGACATCTCTCCAGAAAAGCCCAGCCCGGGTTTGATTCGGAATGCAGAAAACAAAACAAAACGAAACAAGCAGCCCCTCTCCCGCTCTGGCACAGGTTTGGCGGGACGGGGGGCTCGCCGCAGCCTGGCTTCCGACCGTCCCGGTTGTTACTGCTGCTTCCACCAAGCCTTTGACCAGCCCCGAGGACATTTCCCACCTGCGCGGTGCCTGCAGCAGCAGTGAGGGCGACTGTGAGCGGTTTTCCCTGTGAGCAGTCGTTTAGGTTTCGATTATTCTCCCTCAGCCGGTTCTTGCAAGCTGAGAAAAATCGAAGGAGGGAGAGACAGAGGAAGGAAAGAAGCCCATTAGTAATCTGTGTCATTTCTAAAGCCTACAAAGTTCAGGGAGTACCGTCCTTCTCAGGTGTCACAAGCGCGCTGACTCTCGGGGAAGGGGTGCTCACCACACAACTCACCGTAAACAGGACGTTTTGAGATGCTCCACGGAAACGAGGGTGTTCAGAAAATGATTATTTGCAAAGATTTTTCCCATTGTTCAGTGCATTCTCAAAAACACACACAGGCTAGATACACAGTGGGCATCAAAAGTGTAGCTAAAGTTTAGGAGAACTACTAGGCCATTTAATAAACAGCTTGGGGCCTGTCCTGTTAATTTTCCTTGGCATTTCACAGAAACACCAGCTTTCAGCTGCTTCTGTGGAGCACTAGGATTTTGCAGAGCTGGTTCCCGTACAAACACGAGAGACGTGAGGTCGCTTCAAACTTAAAGCAGCAGTCGAAACGGCTGTCTAGGGGATCTGAAATCGTAGGACTTGCTGACACACAACACTGTTACTCACGGCAGCTTCACCTTGTAAACCGTGCTGAGGCTGAGAGTTACTGAATTTGTCCTCGCAAGACCACTGCTCCCGGCAAGGAGAGAGCATGGGGGCTCACTCATCCCTGTCCCCCCTCCGCTGCCTGCAGCATTTTCAGAAATTGCATTTGCTTGAACAATATCAGTGTTTAAATATAACCAATTTGTGTAGGAAAAGCTGAGCCTCTCCCTGCCCCTATTTGTCAGCAGTTTTATCAGAAAAGATATCAAGATGGACACGAGCGTAGCTCACTGGCAAATGGTGTTTTCGACAACGTTTTCAGTACATGTGCATTTGGAAGCGTGGAAAAAAAATGCAAAGTGAAGCAAAACAGCAACGAAGAAGTCCAGGAGTGGTCTGAGGGCAGGGCGAGATACCAGAACTGCATTTTGCCGGAGCGCGGGTCTGCTTCCACCCGCCGGTGTCATGTTTTGCCTCTGAGCTGCGTGTGGGCAGCGGCGGCCCCCGAGGCAAAGCCGCCCTGCACGGAGGGAGCGATTTACCCAAGGGCAGCACAGAGGTGCCCTCCGGGGCTTGCTCACACGCGTGCACGCACACACACTCGCACACCCCGCTGCAGGGCCCACGGCCACACCTCATCCCCCCCGCCCCACTGGGGGACTTTGCCTCTGCATCTCACCCTGGGGAGCAGCGCTCTGGCCCCAGGATCTGCAGCAGATGCTGGGCACAACGGGGACATTCGCCTTTTCCAGCCAGCAGCTGCCTAGGGGAGCCCAGGCTCTGCACACACATCTGCTTTCTGAAAGGAGGCAGCGGTCTCGTCTTCCAGGTCGCTGGTGGAAAGTGGTTTGCAGTGCTGTGCATCAACCCGGCGGACTGCCCACCCGCAATCCCTTTTTGCACATTTGCAAGGGGCCCAGGCCCGACGGGGGGCTGTTCCAGCTGCCTCGGAGGCAGTGCACAAACGCTAAAAACCTCCCAGACTCCTGTTTCTTAAGCCGGGGAGGGGGGTGCTGCTTGACCCACGTGGGAAATTTTTAAAAGCCTGAGGAAAAGAAGGACCTGCAAGGCTAACAGTATTTTAGGGCTTGGTGTGTCATGCCACCGCTTTATGCATGTGGTCGTACCCTGGTTTCCCATCGCCCAGGCAGGCGGCAAAGCTCCCGTCGGCAGCACTGACCCATGACGCTGTGGGAGCTCACCAACCGCGTGTGCCCGGCTGGCCCCTGGCACTTAGAAACAGCCCTTTTGCACACAGAGATATTTCCACACGTCAGACCTCTCAGGAAACACCCACGAAACCCATGAATAATCAACTGACATCGGGCGAACAGGGAAGATTACACCCGGTTTTCTTTCTGCTTTTACACCTGTGTGCAGGAGAGGGACCTCGGAGTGGGCTCCACCGCCGGTTCCCCACCCTCTCCACGTGTCACGTCTGTTCAACAACCTTTTGCATGAATGAGCAAGCAGGAGCGCTCACAGCTGCTCACCGATAATAAGCAGTCAGCTTTGCATGCGTTTGGGCAGGAATTGCTCGTGATGATGTCAAACAGCTCTCATATCTCCACAGAGTTTTTACAGCACTCGCTTGGTTTACCCGCAGTAAAACAGACCATTTGCTTTGCCACTATTTGTTGCTGTGCTGAAACTGTAAAATTTTTTCCTGACTTTTTATTTTTATTGCTGTCATTAATGAGCAGATCTACTCTTCACAGTGAGTTGTGGATATGACCCAAAGGAGATCTAAAAGCTGACAAAAGGAGGGGAAGACTTACAAGCTTAACAACAGTGCCATCAGTCATTTCCACTAGTTATTTTGCCAGGGATTAGTTTGCACCAGGATTTCTGGTTTCAGCAGAAAACCTCTATGGTGGTGAATATCCCCCTGTTCTTTACTGCAGGCAAGTTTCATTTCAGCCAGTCCTGACTGATGGACAATGCTAAATATTTATATGTCCATCTTGAGTCGTGCCCTGGATTGGGAAACAATTTTTTTTCTGCCCATAGTATTTCTGATTTTCCATAGTTTTTCTTAGTTTTTCTCAGTATGGCTCTGTGCCAAATTTTAATTCCCTTTTTAGAGGTATGCAAAACAAAATGAAAATGAAGACCAAAGTGCTGACAGTTTTGAAAAGCTTATTGATACATTAACAGGAAAGACTTCGTCTTTCTAAGCTGTTTAATTGTTTCTCCAAGGCCCCTTTTATTGAGCAGGACTTGCAAGCTGTGCAGGATACGCCAATTTCAAGGGACCGAAAAAGAAAAAAAGAAACTGTCTGTGAGACAACCAAGAGGAAATGGTTTAAGCAACATTTCTCTGTCACCTCTTTTTCTCCTTCTGTACTTATTTACTTTTCCTATCTCCCACCTCACCTCCCTTCACAAACATGTGTCCCATAATAAGTCCAAGAGACTTTCCACTGCGGTGCGTTTTGAAACTCGGCTGGGAGGGAAAGATAAGGCTTTTCCTCCATAAATACAAATATAAAGCATTTACTTTAGGCTGGCCTGGAGGGGCGGGATATTCAGAACAAAAATGCTTGGGAGAAACGGCAAAACAAATCTTTGGGATTTTAAGGTGCCTCGAGCTATTTCAGACCTTTATTTCCACTGCTTTCAGAGCTCCTTGGCTCCCTTCCCCGCTGCTGCTCCTCCGTGTCCCGTCAGCCGGGGCTGCGTGCCAGCAGCTGTCCCTGCTCTGCACCCGCTGCGAGGCAGAGACACGGCCAGGCCCCCGCGAGCCCCCGCAGCGGCGCGGTGCCACCACGGGCAGAGCGTCACCGGCCCCAGGGGACGCCCCCGGGTCTGGGCGCCTCTCGTCTGCTGCCCCGTGGGTGAGATGTCTGTGTATCATGTGTCCATATATTCTTACATCGAGGCAGCAAGCCTCTGCCTTCGCAGCGTGCATCGCAGCATCTTGCTGCGCGCGCTTGCTCCTCTCCTGTCGTGCTAGTCCCTCTCCCACTTGTCATCACCCCCGAAGCTCTTCCCTGCGTCTGCTCCGGTTTGAGTTCGCCTGCCCCGAGCAGACGTGACCAGAAGGCAAAAAACGGTCTTTTAAGACGGCAGAAATGCTTCCCTATCTTGAAAGAGGTTCTCATGTGCTTCCGCCACACCTGGGTCACCTGCTTCGCAGTCACGGCGCGTTTCTGTCCCCTCCTCATCCAGTCCGTCCGAGGCCCTGTGAGCTGGCGAGCCGAGGTTCCTGTTACTAGACCGCAAGTCCATGTCCTCACACCCAGTACTGCTGAATTTCCCCCCATCCTTGTTACTCCTCCTGCTTATCCAGTTTTTCCACTACTTATCTCTGCCTCGGTATAAACCATGCCTTCAGACTCTGTCCCACACAAGTGGCCGGGGCTGCAATGCCGACGCTCCGTCAAGGACCTAGGTCTATCAAAAGCGATGATTTCGCATTTGTTTAGATCCAGTGTCAGTCTGAGGTGGGTATCACCTCCATTTTTAAATGGCCCACAGACTTCCACCTAACCAGCTTTTTGCTTGGGTTTGTAGAGCACTTTGTATGTAAAGGCTGTCATTTTCTGAATAACTTTAGCATGAACTGAATAAAACCAGTCCCTGCAAACAGTGAAGATCTATTACTGTCATTACTGTTGAATGACAATAAATGATAGAGGTTTCTTTTTCCCCACGGGTTGAACAATTTTAATCAATGGGAATTCAGCAGGACCCACTTCTGCTTTCAGCTACCCGCATGCAAATCCGGGGGAACTCCAGGTCCTGCCCTGCCCTCACCACTTAACTTGCTATATGAGCAGGTCACCATCCATGACCTGTGAAATACATTATGCCAAATGATTCCCAGCTGAGCAAAGCAGAGCAGGGACCGGGAACGTTTGTGTGCTCCTCGTAGACAGTCATGCCGATTTATTTTCAGTGCTCTTTCACGCTCACTACAGCTAATGCTCCTTACATCTGTGCGTTACTGCTCACTGCAGCTGCTGGCCTTGCAGAAGGAAGTCTCCACTGTAGCCACGGAGTTAATATATCACAGGAAGGGACAAAACAGTCATCTCCAAACTGCCTGCACTTTCGTGGCTGAGACCTGGCTGGGGGGAACAGGCATTTCAGTGCAGGGAGAGAAGGTAGCACAGGCCCCGGTTCAGCAGCCACATGCTTAACATTAAACCCACAAATTGCTTCACTAAGCCAGCTGCCATTATCATGATCTGTCTTTTCTTTAAACATGCCAATAAACAGGAGGTTTCATTGCCTTGGGACCTTCACTCTTGGTTAGTTTTCTAGGTCTGCCAGTACAGTTGCTTTTTGGGGGGTGAAGGTCTGAGTCTGCAGCAGATACACTCCAGCCTGGGACCTTGTGATGACCAGCACGTCCTTGCTGTATTTTCCTGATCGCCCACTTGCTTCTCTCATTCGTTGTTTCCCTAATTACTTTGCTCATTCAGCTACTGCTTTTATTTGCTTCACTACTGTTTTCCTGCCTCTCCAAAGCCCTCCCGCACAACGAGCTCGACGGGGACGAGTCCTGTGGGCCCTCTTCCCGGCCACAGCAACCCAGGGATGTGGGCACGTCCCCCCCAGGGGCTTGCAGGTGTGGCAGGGACCTGCCTCCAGCGCAGACCAACAGCTCAGCACCCACCAGTTTGCTTGCAAAGCTTTATTCTCAGCTCGCCCGAGAAGCTGCCGCCTTTAGCAGCACCAGGATGTCATTTCGAAATGCATCGGTGATGACATGATAAAGTGGTGTAATCCTCAAAGATACAGCCAGGTGCAATTCCTCTGCTTCAGCGGTGGGGGGATGAAGGATCATGATAGTGACAAACCAAATACAGCAAGTCGTTCTGGCAGTATCAGGAATGGGTTAAATTCATTTTGCTAGATGGCAAGCTCAACTGTGTAAACAACCGGAGGACACTCCTGCCCTCAGACATTATAGCTGCAGTTAATTCTATTTGGCTTATAGATTGGCTTCAGGATTTTTGGTTCTACAAAGGGCAATAGATTTTGCTAGAATTGCATGAATGTGTCACTAACTTAGTGAAACCATTGACCTTGAGCTGGTATTAAAAAAAAATCAGAAATAAAAACAAATGTTCTGGAAAATAGTTTTTAAGAAGAAAATTTTTTTTCAGTGTAACTGCAGCTGGCTGACTGCTGAAAAATAGCAATGGAGGAAGGAAATAGCAAAGTGCTCCAAGAGCATACGCCTATTACTCTCACAGGGCTGCACTGTGAAATGGAGTTCAGCAGCTTGATTACTATGTGAACGGGGGGAGCGAAGAGCTCAGAGGGTTGGGAATGGTCCCCATCAGCCCCCTGGCAGCCCCCTTACTAGGTCGCTACTGTAAGCATGGCATAAAACTGCTCTGATGACACCTAAGGCTGGATGGGGCTGTAGAAAACCCAGACCCCTTCCGACCGCAGGGACTAGAGCTGTGGGCAGGTCCTCAGCACACGGTTCGCCCAGCAGAGCAGGGAATCCCCTGCGACTGAAGAGAGTTGAGCACAGTCCTGCTCTGCTTCAGCACAGACCACACGAAGAAACATCTGAGTGACACCAGGTTAAAGCCAGTCCAGGAACCAGGGAGCCAATCAGAACTACACTGAAATTTGTTCATGCTCGGCCAGATGAGAGAAGGGAAACGTGATCGTTTATTATGAGGATCTTCCAGCCCAAACTGTCAGATGATCCTGTGATCTGCCTTTTCTGCAGTCCAAAATACATTAATTTTGTGAGCTGGTGTGTGCAGTGCCTGGAGCAGAGGTTTTTCACTATAAGGGCTGAAATGTGAAAGGGGCTTGAGGAGGCTGCACTCCCTTCTTGGCTTTCTCGCCTATTTTCTGGGAGTTGGTCCAAGGGCAAATCTTTGCTCTTCAGACAACGTGCAAGCTCTTTGCCTCCCACTCTGATCGTCTGCTGGTCTAGGCTGGTTTTTCTCTGCTGAAGTGATGGGGCAACACTGACTTACGTCAGGTCACGGTTTGGCCCAACGCTATGGCTGGTGTCAGGTGCCACCAGACAATAGCAAAGGCCAGAGGCCTTTAGCTGATGCTGTCTTCCTCACTAAAGATGTTATTAACAAACCCTGGTAGGATTTATGTTTTGCATGGTGACATGAAACCTGCTCCTATTTACCTTGTTTAAATCCACAGTGTTTGTGCTGGTGTCAGTAGCATTATTTCAAGTTCTTTAACTGGATGCTGAGCCAATGCTGTTATTTTTAACTAAAATTTGAGCTTCCTGTGACAGCCGCCATGAGTCTTCTCTGACCCTCTTGTGCAGATTTGTCAGTGCTTTGGACTGCTTGTTCTACCTTGACACGAAAATTGCAAGCTCTGCCTGACAAATGGGTGGAAAGGGCTTCACAGCTTGTACCAAAGCTTTGCAAAGACCTTCCCTCCCCCTCCTCAGATGCCTACAGATTTTGTAATGTCCTGCTCCACATACGGACTGGCACCTCAGCTTTGCTGCTCTCACACCATCTGTGCTCTCCACCTGCGCAGGTCAAGGATTTTTAGGATTTTTAGCAAGGATTTACTGTGATATTGAAAGATTGAAAATGTTTCCTGCACTTCAGGGTTTGCCTGGATTACCCGCTCAGCACAGCCCACATGTCCTGTCAAAACTATGATCTCCCACCTGTGCTGCAGGACTGACATCAGAGGTCACCTTGTCCTGATTTTGGGAAGGGAAAGCCAAAGCAAGTGCATGGGGCTGTCTTAGCTCCACTTGTGCCAGGTACATTCAGATAGCACGAATAAGAGCAGAGATTTCTGCAGCTCCATCCATCAGCAGGTATCATCAGTCCGGGCTTGTATGATGCCTGCAGCGGCTCTGTAAACAGCAGCGCAGAGGAAACCTTCACTGGTCTTAGAGGGTCAGCTCACTTTTCTCTTTCTCGAGCATCCTCTCCTTCTCACTTTGTAAACACAGCTTGAAAACTGGGAGTTGAACACCCAAATCAAAATCAGGATCTCTATTTTCCCCAAACTAGAAGGTGTCTTGAAGTATTGCTGAGTTCAGTCTCATTTTGGCCGCCTGTTGAGAGCACGAACTTCTCCCCACACCACGCGCTCGGGAAAGCTTCCAAGTTCCTGAGCACTTGGATTCCTGTGTGGCCCTGCAGCACACGCTGCTAAAACACAGCTGGACTTTGCAAATCCCACTTAGGCTGCAGGGGATTCCCTGCTCTGCCGGGTGAGCTCCAGCTCGGAGAACCGTCAATGGGAGAAACACTCGTTCCCGAGGGCGGGAGGAGTTGCAAAGTTCAAGAACTGGACAGTGATTGTTTTTCTTCCTGTGACATTAAACAAACTATGCCCTGGCTGACCTCGGTTAGTATTTTATGTGCTCTAGGACCTATTTCCCCATTAGTCATCTGATATAAAACAGATAAATAATCCAACAAAATGTTATATGAGACACAAACATAGTTCCAGATGACATCAAAGCCATCTGCTTCAGAGCTGTCACCACTCCAGCTTTTTGTTTTGTTTTGAATGATCTCATTTACTCTCTCACATCCTGCAAGTAAGGAATTACGACTTGCATTATCATGCAAAAGCCACTCAGTGACGCCTGTTTCGGAACCACAGGGACAGCGTGATTCAGCCAGCCCAGAAAGCCAAGGGGGCCAGGAACCGCAGTTTTTACATTCTTCATTTCTGGAGGATGCCTCTGCTGCCCTCAGATCTAGATGGGGCCACCTCTCTTATCACACACCAAAATGCCCAGTTAAGGCAGGGAAGTCAGACCAACAGAAGCGAGGAGTCCACCGTGCAGATTTTTAAACCAAGCAGGAGGTATGCCTGGAGCTCGTATCAGTGCTTCCTTTCCTGAACAGAGAGAAGGGCTGCGACAGTGACCTTGCCACTGTCACAATATCTGGCATTTTCACATTGCCGTTTGCAGGCATTAGATTTGATCTGATTCAGTTAGAATAGGGAGCGTGTTAACAGCCGTCCATGATAACACTGTCCATTACCTTCACCACAGTGCTGCTGCTGCTGTGCCAAAGGAGCACAAGCTAAGCCATGCATCGGCTGAAATCGAAGAACAAAAAACTGAAATACAAAAACCATGGACCACATGTAAAACCGTAGAATAACTATACAACTTCTTTTGCCCAGAAATCATAACAAGATATTTTGCAAAGACCATCAATCTGAGTGATTTTTGGTTTGAATTAAGAGAAAAGAAGCAAAAAGAAAAAAAAAGTACTGACTGTCTCTATGGGAACAGCACAGATTACACTCCTTTTTTGCAGTGTTCTTGAGTTACTCTTCCCTCAGAAATGACTACAAGCAGCCCCTTGAAATGGTGTTGTGCCCAGACAATAAAATCCAAGCAGTTCTATAACTACTTGCTGGATTCTTTTATATTGCAAATAACGTTTTTCTACAAAAGAAAAAGCAAGATGAAACTAGAGAGTGTATTTGTACATTTATTTTGCATAAAACTACTGGCTTAGTACGTGCACCCTGGCAGAATGATGAAAATTTATGTGCTCACACATTAAGTTTTTTCTTCTGAGTGAGCTGTGATCTTAAGAACATGAGCAATTCAGCACCCTTTGGCTGTATATCGCACCGGGCTTTTCCAAAACAAAACATTTTCTAAATTGTATTAAAGAAGCCTTTTAACCTTTTGAGGAATGAGTTCCTTTCCGTTTCTGATGTTGGCACTTCCTGTTCTTGATATATATGAAAAAGGCCTTCACAGATGCAGCAACAGTTTAACAAAAAGAAATTTCCATATAACAGTGCATAGACTCATGCATGAAAATGACTAACAATCAGAATGAAGCTGGAACAATTTCAATCTCTTTGGCTATACCTACAGTAAGTAAAGTCACGATTGTTTATGCACTAATCCTATCCTTTCCCTTTGCGGGAGGTACAACATAAGCTGTTCTTATTCTCAGGAACAATGCGGCTGGGATCCAGATCTGCTCTGAAAGGTTTTGTTCCTTTGCACTACAGAGCAGTTTCTTTTGTGACTGAGTTGATGGCCTAAATTGACAAGATACATGGCTGTGATTAATTTTATTGAAGAAGTGGTAGAAAGACACCAAGTAAATGGATTAAGACCATAAATGAAGTCTTAACAGGAAACAGAAACTGGATCACCTCTGTCTCCTCAAAGACCTCGATCGCAAGGCAAAACTGGTTATCTAGTTCTGCTGAAGAACTGATGTCTGGGTCCTCATGCTACGCCCATCAGCGTATTTATTAGTTTCCTTTCATGGACTATGGCAAAGTCCAGCCCAATGAGAAACATCATCATAATAAAGAATGTTTGATTACAATTTGATTACAGATTAAACAAAATAGTATTCTGTTATAATGTAAATGAGTCTCAACCTGTGTACATTGTTTTGAATACCAAATAGATAGATCTGAATACATATTATTCTTTTTTATGCATTAGCTCTCTGCCCCAAGGATATTTTTAGGTTGGCTGATTTTCACTTTATGCAGAGCCTGTTTTGTTTAGGTCCAGTGCATTAATATGCATTGCTGCAGCTTTCCCAGAGCCTGTATTTACAGCATAGTGCAAAGGAAAAGAAGGATGTCATTAGCAGCTGGTGACCTAAATAGAAAAAACATATGTAGCTGTGGGGTCTGTGGGGGCTAGGCATGAAGACCAGGCCTAACGGAGGTTTTCTGGAGCATAACTGGAAGTAGTAGTCAGCTCTGAAGCACAGTTATTTGTTCACCCACCTGATCTGCATCTGAGGCCTGGCATTTTCTGCCTGACCTCCCAAGGCTAGTCATAATCTGAGTCTCTGATTTCCAGCCCCAGTTTGGCTGTTATTCCCTCTGCAATTTTCTGGTGCACCTTGCCAGTCTCCTATCCTTGTCCCAGTCCCTGTTTTCCTCCATCTTTTCTACCTGCATCTGGCTGACATTTTGAAGCCCGGATAAGGCACTTTTATGGCATTGTCTGGAGCCTCCAGGTCAGGGACAAATATTCAGACCCAGAAGGAGTGAAGGAATTTCAGGGCAACATGTTCCATCACCATTTTCCGCACGCAAAACGCACACCAAAAACAGATTTCTCTGTTGTCTGTGAAAAAGGACTACTCCAAGCAAAGATGCTGTGTAATCTAGCATGAGGATGCATTAATGCCAGCATAACAGCTTTTTATTTAACAGCATGCAGTGCAGGGTGATGATTTGTGATTTACACTGGTTTGGCCTTCATAGCAGCTCTGGGGGCTTTGATGGGGTTGCTCTTGAAGTACGCTAGCTGGTTGGCAATCAGAATTAATCCTGGCATGGCTTGGCTTTAGCCTGGAAAATGACTGCCTACAAACTGATCAATGAATATGGCTTAAGAAATCCTAACTCTCCTTGGCCCTCTATTTTAGGATGTGCTCCTTTTCCAAAGAAGTATCTTCCATAGCATGCTGAAAGATGGCCCACTATTTGTTTGTACCATCCCTTCAAGAAAAGCAAGTCCTCGCTCAACGTGATACTTACTGGGATCACTTTCTGTCTGACATCTCCAAAGAGAGCAGCAAATTTCTTTAGCTTTGATTAGACCATCCCGGGGTAACAGGCCTTAGAAAACAGTTCAGCTGACTGTAAGTTTCTGTTCTGGGGGGCAGTGGTCTCCTGCTGGGTTGAAGGCTTGGGAAAATGCCTTTTCTGCCGTCTTCCCTGGTAACATCACTGGCACAGTAACACAGCAGGTCAGAGCCGGGCTGTGTAAGCCAGGCTTACACCTACGTCCATGCAAATCTTTGTCTTCCTTATCACTGATTTATAGCAAGGGGGATTTCAGCAGTCCTTGGAGAGCTGCAGAATATGGTGCAACTTCCTGCTAAAAGGCAAACGCTCATGCACCTTCTCTGGGCAGGCAGCCAGCGTTTACGTGGGCTGGGGCTGAGGAAATCCTCCCACTGCATAGGGAAAGCTCTGCCAAAAGACGCATGGTCATGTGGGAAGCGGGTGGAGGAGTGGAGGAGACAGGGAGGAGGCCTCTTCTGCTGCCCTGGCTCGGAGACGGGGTGCTGCGGTCAAAGCAAGCGGTGCAGCAGCCCTCAGGCAGGGCCAGGGCTTCCCCATTTCTGTGAGAAGCAGGAACACAAAGGAAAGTGCCTGCAGCCAGGCAGCCTCTCAAATGCTTTCCCCGCAGCCAGCTGCTTTTCCCTTTTTTGTCTGAGCAAAGGGTGTGGGATTAGGGACCAGGCGTCACACTGGGGGCTGCCTTTTCAGTTCAGTTAGGGCCCATGTGATCCCAGGAATATGCAGCTGGAAAGGATTTCTAGCAAACCTGTTTGCACGGAGCAGAAATGCAGCCCCCCTTGAGCGTGCTGGGCAGACTTTGCTGAAACGTCCCCAAAGGCCATCGGGGAAGAGGCTTCCTCTGCGGCTGGAGCTGCTGGCCCTGCTGGAGCAAGAGGCTCCAGGCGGACGGGGCGCGGTGGTGTAGCAGCGCCTTGCGTTGCTGCCGTGCACAGCGGCATCCCAGGCCAGACCAGTGCACGTGAGCAAGGCAATCCTCACCGTCTTTAGCAGGATGAAGAGCCTCGCTGCTTGGGAAGGCAGTGCCTGTCGCCGCAGAGGTGTGATTATCTGAGCGCTAACACTGTGCTTTGAGCAGCATGCTGCTCCGCACGTGGGGCAGAAATGCCGAGTGGGATGCTTGGAGCAGAAAAGCCCAGCCTTTCCCTTCAGATAACATTGTGTCTGGTCCCATCTGCCAGGGCGAGTCAGTGCATCTGGTGTGGGAAAATGAACGTCATCTCACTAGCGGCAGAGTCAAAACTGCTGTTTACACCTCAGGACCTGCCAGGGGCATCTCACTGAGCAGCAAATGTGACAGCTGATAGGAAGGTTTTAATGATTTCAAGTATGGTCAGGAAGAAGTAAGGAAGATCAAAGGGAGAAGGAAGGAAGGAGAAGATTTTAAAGCAAAATAAGAGATGACAAAAGTAGCAGCAATAACTTTTAAATCTCTCAGATATCCAAGCCCCAGCCGAAACTACCGAGCTCTTGTATGGCTTCCACTTTGTGGGCTGTGCTCAGGGATTTAGAGCATGATTACAGGGATTTCCACTGGGTAAAGCTGCAGAGTTCACCCTCTCCCTTTCCAGAGCAGTTTTGGAGGAAGCTGGTGGAAGGGGATAGGATTAAAATTCTCTAGAAAAAAAAACTGTTTAAGAAGAGGTTGCAAAAGCAAATAACCTAAAAAGTTCATGGAAAATTCTGTTCTCCTAGAAGCTTTATAAAACTCTTCATTAAAACCCTTCTGGCTGGTAGCATCACTTCCCACCTAGTTGTGAGAGCACTGGCAGCTCAGACCTGGCAGTGGCAAACACGAACATCACAGCAGCGTGGTCCCATGGAGGATGCGGTGGGCTGGGGCATTCGGAGCTGGGCCCCCATGTCTATCCCATGCAGCCGCTGGGGAATCCTGCACAGTTCATTTCTCTTCCCCGTGCAGGTGCTCCCTACCTAAGTGACGTGTATGACACCGGCAGTGTCTCCCATAGCGAGCTCAAAATATTACAAAGCTCACAGAGACTTTCATGAGGAGAAGCAGGCGTCACTGCCTGATCTCCTCTTTCACCTTACCGTCCCCTGCACAGGATAAGGGGAATCAGAGCTTTTTTTCTGCAAAGTTAAATCTTAGGCTTCATTCACAGCTTCTGAGTCTCTTTGGAAAAAAGCATCATGACCTCTGTCAGAGTAATAAATATCAGCCACCTTCCATGCTTGCCCTGAGCACAACGTTGGTACACAAACTATCAGAAAAACAGAGGCTGAAATAAACAGTTTAAAATAACTGTAAAACTGACTGCACCCTAGCTCTGGTCACGATCCCTCCACCTGGAGCAGGAAAGAGCATCCATGAACTGCTTCAGCTTTGAAACAAGCTGTGTCTGTGCTCCCTGCCTGCCGCTGTATGCAATGCCTTGTCTGCTGTCGGGACACCAGCAGCAGTGAGACACCCGTCCTGCTGGGACGCGCCTTGTTCCAGGGAGAGGCGAGGGAGCTGGAGTAAACGAAGGCTGATTGCTAAATATGCTGCTTGTGCTCCAGAAAAGAGTCACTGGGCACACCAAGTGTGCTGCAGCACTGCTCTCCCGTGTTATTTGCAAAGATGATGCATATACAGAACTGCATAGGGCAGCCCTAAACCACAGAGATGGGCTCTGTTGGACCAGGGGAACATGGATGAGTTAAGTGAGCTCTGCTTCTACCACAAAGGTAGGAGGCAGTGACTAGATTGGGTAGCTCTGAGATAAAAGGCAAAACTGCAAAAGAGCTACTTTTGCTTTGTGTTTCCTTTCTTTCCGCAGTTCTGTGGTGGCAGACTAGAAGATGTGTTTGAGTTGTGGAGAAATTGGTGGCCCAGGTTGGTCAAATTTCACCTGAAAATTGTGATTTTTCCTGTGTCAGAGAAATCTTCTCTCCAGGTTCAGTTCAAAGTGCCTCCAAATGGAGAGAAGAAACTTTGTAGTTTTGCTATTAGTTAAACTACAGGGTGGTACTTGCAAAAGCACCCATATGACGTAGAAGGCTTGAGTCTGGTGCATCTTGCAGCTAGATTTCTGGAATAGATGTAAATACGTCACTGTCCCTCAATACAAGAAAGGACAAATGCAAATCCAAGATACGCTTTGGTACAAAGACTGTTTTAGTGCTGAACTTTAAAGACCGGCTTTGGTGCCTGGGGAAGGTTTCTGATGACTGAAAAATGGTAAATATTGCACCCCTCTTCCAGAACGTAAAGAAGGAGGATCGGGAAACTCCCAGCTGGTCAGCCTCACCTCTGGCCTTGGGAAAGCGATGGAGAAAAATCCTCCTGGAACCCAGACCCTGGCACATGGGGGACCAGAAGGGGTTTGAGGACAGCCAGGAGGGATTGACCAACAAGGGGAAATCATTTCTGTGCCAGTGAAATGACTGGCTGTGTGGGTGAGGGAAGAGCAGTAGGTGTTGCTACCTTGATTTTAGCAAGACCATATCCAAGAAAGACAACTGAGTACCCTTAAACAATGAAATACCCTTACAGCCATGTGGTAAAATCCGGACTGGATAAGTGGATGATACAGTGGCTGAAAAACTGGCCAGATTATGAGGCTAGAAGGCTGCATATCAGCAGTGCAAAGTCCAGCTGGTGGCCTGTTATTTGTAGCATCCCCCAGGGGCTGATACCAGGGCCAGTCTATCTGATGTCTTTATTGTCAGCCTGGCAGTGAGATGGAGTGCACTCTGGGGAGGTTTGTGGGTGACACCAAATTGGGCTGATACATCGGAGGGCAGGGCTGCTGTTCAGAGGGACTGGGAGCAGTGGGCTGAAAGGAGCCTGGTGGTGTTCACTAGAGGCGAGTGCACAGCACAGCACAGACGTGGACGTGCCGGCGTGAGCCCAGCACGGGGACACCCAGGTGGCTGGGGGGACAGGGCACATGAGGGGAGCTGGAGGGTGCTGGGCGCATTCAGCCCTGAGAAGGGAAGGCTTTGGGGGAAAATTATTGCTGCCTTCCACTATCTAATGGGACGCTGAAGAAGGATCAGAGTCAGACTCTTCTCAGAGGAGTGCAGCAAAAAGAACAACAGTCGCACATTGCAGGAAGGAAGATTCCTAAGAGAAACAAGGAAAAAACTGTTCACCCTGAGGGTGGTCCAAGCGGGATCTCCATCCCTGGAAATACTCAAAACTCAGGTGGACGAGTGCCTGAGCAGTCTGATCAAGTTGGCTCTGCTTTGAGTGGAGACTGGACCAGGTCACTTCCACAGGTCCCTTCCAACCTGAATTATTTTCCAAGTCTATGATTCTTGTATGAAATGACAACAAAATACAGACATCAACCAACTGCTTGTGCTGGCTTTTCACATCCTGTGACCTTTATCTCTCTTTTTAATCTCCTGCAAGCCCCTAGATTTTTCTTCTTTTCAGCCCCTTTAGGCATCTTCAACATGATTGAAATAATCCAAGGGAGACAGCTTTCTTCTTGTCTTCCTTCTTGACTTTAAAGCTTAGGGAAAAACTTACAGAGCTCAAATAGCAGCAGCTACTAAATGCACGGGTCTTACAATGTTGTTAATCCATACTGTGGTAATAGGTAGAGACTCTAGACAAGGAGTAAAACTGTCTAACACTAAACAGAAGTTGGTCCCCATCTCCCCCAAGAGAGACTACATACTCCCGTATGTAATGAGATACAAGTGGAGCTGGGGGAGGGCTGGGTAAAGGAAAAACAGCAACCATTTTTTGAGCACTTCCCAGTGGCAGTGTTAACGAGACGAGAGAGAGCTGCTGCTTTCCATCAGGCTGATAGACATAGGACATGCCCATTGCCCCTCGAGTGCGTTGTCTGCAAAGATATGGCCCAACGGGGCTGCTGCACTTGGTCCGATGCTGAAGAAACCCAGTTGCAAACAGCCTGAGCTCAGTGGCCTTCTGGGAAGCTCCAGGAGAGGATGCCAAGCTCTCCACAGTGCCAAGAGCATAGTCCTACCCCTGGGAAAAAACAGCTTCCAGAAGGATGGTCCTCCATTCCCCGAACTGAGCTATTTATAGACACACACTGTCCCTCTGAATGAGTTTCTCTTTTTGGTGCTGTAGCTGCTGGGCACAGGGAGAAGACTGTTGTCTCAGAAGCCAAAGGCTGATTAACACAGCAAATGACACTGAGCAAATGGCTTAATTGAAGGTGCGCTTTCCTTTGCTAACTAATTACCAGTGAAACAGGGAGAAAAGCAGAGACTCTCCTGTGGATAATTGACAGGCAAAGTAGGTCAGTAGCACTGAATGAAGAGACAGGTCATCTGTTCTCCATGTTGTGCTCTGATGTCTGCCACAGTTTTTTGTTCCTTAAGAGACCTCGGAGGGAGCTGAAGCAGTTCTGTAAAACCAGGAAGATGTCTCAGAGCCCCAGGCAGGGATGAGGCTCAGGAAAAGGCTCCGAAACAGAAAGGCTTTGTCTAAAAGCTGTGTCTTTCACCCTCCCTGTATTAGAAAACCTTACTGCCTTGTAGATGCCAGGAGCAAGAGCGTCTGCAGAGCAACAGCTTTCAGATCGTTACCCCAAGATCCTCGTTCTTCTGTGATTTAAGCCTGTTTACTCTGTTCCCAGGGAGGGGCTTCATCTGTTTTCCCATCAGGCCCTCAAATCCCAAAGCTTGTCCCAATATGCACTTTGGTTCATATCTATTTCAAAACCCGGGAGCACCCCCCCAGGGGAGAAAGTCCTGCAAATGTCACAGGGTCTCTGTTGCTGGAAACAGCATCACCCTAACATAGACTGACAACCAACAAAAATCTAAAAAACCTGACAAAAAGGATTACCCAACCTGTTGGTCATAACAGAGCAGTCATTTGCAGACATGCTGTTCTGAAGCCTTTGTTTCAGCAACTCATTAAAGGAAATTTTTCCATTCCTTTGCTTGCAAAAGCAAGGAGAGACAGGGGATGGATTACTCAGGATCCACCTGCCGCTCAGTCACTGTGTTTGCAGAAGCATACAAAAGCCACAAAATCTTGCTGAACCTGTTCCATACAAATGCCAGGTGGCCACAACTGGGAAGTAGGCCTTCCCCCTTTCAAGTATTTCTCTTCCACCCTGACATAGGCTTGGAAAGAGACTCCTCACAAGTTAGCTGTTCTAGTCCGGCCCTACCAGCAAGGCCCTTCGCCTCTGCGCTACCTGTGCAGGCAGCCATCGCAGCTCTCCCACGGCCAGATTTGCTCTCAGCAGCCCGTGCATCTGCTGGAGCTTCCACCACGCAGTTTCTGGAGCAAACAGGGTGGTACAGGCTGAAGCACACGCGGCGGTCACGCAGCCTGCCTGCGGTACACGGCAAGGCAGGAAGCTCCGTCCGCCCTGGAGGCTGCTCTGCCAGAGCATCATGGACATAGCCTGCTTGACTTGTTATCCCCACGCGAAACAAAGGTCCACAGGTGCAAAATGCTACCCAATAGCTAGGTAATACTACCAGTACGCCACAGTTAAAATACACCTGAGAGACAGTCCAGCTTCTTCTCTCTGCAAATAAAGCAATGCAAACGTATGCGGATAATTCCACCTGGATGCCCTGGGGTGTTTTAACAGCTCCAAACACAGAAAAAGGCTCAGACCAGTGGGTAAACATGCAAAAAAGTGCATGAAAAATAAAAAATCCTTTAGCTTTCTATGTACTGTAGGAGGAGGAAAAGGAGAAGATGTTTTATTCTACTATTCACCATCACATGAACACAATAGCAAAGATCCACTAATGCTCTTCCCTTCTTGGACACATTTTGCCAGTGTTAACCACATTTGACCAAGAGGTTGAGGTCTCAAACAGAGTAAGTTCTTACCCTTTTCATCTAAATAAATGCTTTAGTAGGTTTTTTCTTCTCCACAAGCCCCCACTCAGCAGTAGTAGTCATCAGATAATTCAGAGTAGCTCAGCCTCTAGACGAATACGCAAGGAAAAACAGACTTCATTAATTTAGCTGCTTCCGGAACAACGTACTAATTGTAATGAAGTCAGGGAGACATCTGTCCAGCTGTTGCCTGGGCACTGTAACTTGAGCCCTTTAGAAATCAAATACAAGAAGCAGGTCAAAATAACAAGCTAATCAGGAATTCTCCTGGGCTGCTAATGAAGTTATAGCAGGGTTGCACAAACACCATGCATGCAGTGGGAAAGGCAATGGTTATGGGGGCAGTTACAGTAATAGAAGATAGCTGTTGTTCAGCATTCATCATTAACATAAGCTGTGGAGAACAAACAAAATTGTTCCCAGTCTCCTCTGCGAGAAAGCACAGGGGATTTTCTACCACAGAGCTTTTTTTGACCATATCCTTGGGAGAACGAGCACTGGACTGCATCTAGGATTGTCCACTTTGTCCTTAGGGCCTGATCCCACGGGGTGCAATGATCTCCTGAGCCCTCCAACCCCCATCCAAGGCATCCACAGGGAGTGGAGGTCTCCCAGCACCTGGCAAGGCAGGCCATGCAACATGGAAAATGGATGTACTGCCACTGGCATTTCTCCAAGGACAGATTAAGGTAGGACCAGTTGGGCCATGGAGCTATGAACTGTGAAGGGGATTAGGTAGGGATCTGAACCCCACAGAAGAGGTAGAAAGGTGAAAGATCCCAGAAGATTATATGCTGGCAGCAGTCATATATACGCCGGCAACCCCAGCCAAGAAAGAAGACAGTCCAGAGCCATGTTTGGTTTGTTAATGACATTATGTTAATGACGAATACTGAACAATGCTTGCTCTGCTGCAGGATGAGCATCATCAGCTCTCGGTTCCTCACCCTGTAAATGGAGATGAGAGCACCTACGCATCTCACAGGAGGCTCTCTCTCATGCCACAGGCTACTTTAAAGAGTCAGTTTTCCTGATGTGTGTTGGCACTCTTGTGTGTGAACATCATGGCGAGCATGTTCCTGGGGCTCTGCCTCTGTCTGCATTTCTTTTCACTTGCTTGTCCTGGACAGAAGTGCACATGGGGAACTTGTTATGTGTGAGATGCTCTTGTGAGCCACCTGTGAAAAATTTGTTCCCAAAGCACATCATCAGCATCGTATGGTTATTAGTTTTTCAAACGCCATATATGGAAGCAGGGGCACCCTGAATCATTCCACCGCCCCTGAAAACACCACATCTTAACTGCATGTCATCGCTGGTATCAGGCTGTTCCCAGAATAACTGGAAACTCAAAGAATGCATACTTCCCACGACTTGAAGGAAGCCATTTGGTCCAAAAGGCAGAGTGGTAGTAAAGACAACCAAAACAGAAGTGAGAAGGCCAGAAAAAAGCTTTTCTCCAATTTGAAGAAAAAAGAAAAAAGTGCCTGCATGTTTCCAAACAGGTATCCTTATGCCCACCTTCCCCACTGCCAGCCTTGTCAGGGAACTGTTTTTGGCTGGCTCAGTATGCCTGACGGACACTAAGCCAGCATCAGAAAGTGGGTAGTTTTCTGTGGTATTAGCAAGCTGAATGGACTCAGGGCGCTGGAGCTGGCACAAGGTGGGGAGCTACTGCTCTGGGCTAGAGGAGGTGCCTCCCCAAAGCCCTGCTTTGTGCACCATCCTTGAACCAGCTCGGGGGTGTTGTGCAGTGTGAGCACTGGCATCCCAGAGAGCTGAGCTCCCCTTGCTGGGAAACTGTCTGCCAACTTCGTGGGCTGCCTTCTAGCCCTTATACTTTTTATTATGGACCATGGGCACTGGATCACTGGCCGGTGTTCCCTTCTCCCAGATATTAGTTAGAGAGCTATTTTAAACCTCCCCAACCCCCCCTCCAGCCCCTAAGCTTGTTGCTCTCCTCTCTGTCAATGCAGTGTCTTCACCACTACTTGCTTGGTTACCAGGATGTTTCCCTGCCCAGGCAGGTCACGGCTTCTCATGCACAGAGATGGCAAAACAATGCTTTCCAGGAAAAATTCCTTGATCCTCCCCTAATCTTTCCATTTTTCAATAAAGCAGATCACCAGTGTCTCCTGCAAACAGAAATTCTAGCTCAGCACCAGGAAGTGGCTAATTGTCTTCATGAAAAAGGAGTGAAAAGCTGTCTGACACCCCTTTAGAGAGGTTGGCTATGCAGGGGGAGGATACACCAAAAAACGCAGAGTCCTTGGGAATCAACCAGGGTGCCAGGGATGGCCAGGGGCCCTGGAGACACCTGTCAGAAGGTCTGCTAAACCCAGCGGCTCATGCAAGTGCCTGCCGTGAGTTGTCCTGCTAGCGGTCAAGGTCTTTCTGTAAGTGGAGACCTGAGATCAGGAGGCTGCGTGGTTGTTTAAAAAAAGAATAGGGGGAGGGAAAAGAAAGGCCACTGAGATGGGTTGTAGGTGGAAGGCAAACTGAGTATAGTGGCTTTCAAAATTTGAGCTTTTGCTGGTGCTAACAGCAAGGAATGTCTTTCAGCCGAGCTGCATTACCCAAGTGCAGCGGTATTTGTGTGCGCACCGCGGGAGGCCACGGGGCACCTCTGACCAGGTCGCCGAAAGCTGCCCTGCCTGGTGCTGCAGCAGGGCTCCGGTGCTGGCGGGGAAGGGCAGGAAGGAGCAGCTGAAAAGGGGTCTCAGCTAGCAATTAGCAACTCCCCCACACCGTGGGAAATGCTTCTTAAGCCCCTGTTAGAAAAACAAAGTGCCAGCCCCAAGCCCCCAAACACTGCTCTTCTGTGTAGGGATTTCAGAGCCATCTGCAAGCACAAAGCTCTGTGAAATGAGAAAAGGGTTATGCCGCAGAACAAAAATAAATGCTTTCCATTTCACCACAGCTTTGAGTGTGGTGATTCGGCAGCAGAGCTAGGGACAGGAGGTAGGACTGAGCCACAGTCCCTGGATGCCAAAACCCACCATCTCCTTCCAGGAGTGCCAGCAGGACTTTGTACCTTCCCCACCCACAGCACACCTTCCCTCAAGGATTTCCATCCAGCTCACATCAGGGCACCCTGCCCTGGCAGGTTTCAAGGCATTGGTGTCACACCTGTGCGGCAAAGTATAGCCTTGGTATTCTGAACAAGGTAAAATTAATTTCTCAAGTGCCAAGGTTGATTAAGCTGGGGAAAATGAGTCACCAAAGGCCTTTTGCTGTTTCAGAATAATTTTCCTGCAAAAAGAAGAGGAAACAAACATATGACTATAGAAAAGGATGGGGCAAAAAGGATACCAACCAGCACTCAGGTGGTGCAATTGCATTAACACGGCAAGCAGGAGTATGTTTATTCCCTTACTTGCTGCAAAGAGAAAGGGAAATAAAAAGATGAAAGGGGTTTTTGTTGTTTTTTGTGGGTTTTTTTTTGTTAGCTTGGCATACAGGCAGAGGAGAGGCAAGCAAAATGGGAAAGAAAGGAAAAGAAGGACAAACCCAGTAATTCACAGCCCCTTTATCTGACTTTGCTCCAGCGTCCCGGGGTGCTGCCTGCGCGGTAGCTTGCCCCTGCCGGAGCAGACGGCGTGCCGGCAGATGGGAACACAGCCGCATCAGCACCTCTTTCTCCTCAGGGCTGCAGCTGCTAAGGAGCTCCCTCCCCAACCCGCCTTTGCCTTCGCAGACCTGTTGTCCGCAGGTCTCGGCACAGCAAGGCCTGACAGACGGCTCGGTTCGCTGGTGCATAAACCTGCCGTGATCTGGAAGGCCCCCAAAGCCGCTATCGCAGAGGCTTACACGAGAGAGCAGCTGCTATTTTCAACAGGGACGGTACTGCCCTGTTGTGCGAAGCTCACTACAAAGTGTGACATTTCATTTGGCGAAATGGGAAGTGCAAGCCAATCTTTCTTCCTCTAGCAAAATGCCAATGCCTGGTGTTCAGAACAATCATCCATCGACGCTTAAACTTCGTTTAATTCAAACAGAAAGGTCATGAGTCAGAATTTCCCTCTGAGCATCAATCCGCTTCATTTTAGAATGAATACAGCATTTCTGACCCACTTAGTGAGAACAAGGTAGGAGTTAGTAAAAACCTTTGCTGTCTATGAAGTTAGACTTGATTAGGTGTTAAGACTGGAAAATACCTGGAACGTAACTGCTTTCTTTTGCCGTAGTATCCAAAGAGGTTTCCAGTCATAACAAAGCAGCAAATGCAGAATGAACTGCAGATGGGATTTTGATCCTCTTGTGACTACTTTTAAGGCTTGGTGATCCTGTTTCCCCTGTAACCAAATGCAGAGCCAAATGACTTCCCGAAGTGCTGTTTTTCGTGGCTCATTCTGGTTACCTACCAATATCTGTTCTATTATTTGTATTATCATCTGTTTAATAAGACCAGGGCTTTCCAAGCCAGCAGTTCCCGTATTTTGTCATATATCCAGCTCCAAGGGATTTTTTTCCTCAGCAGCCCTCGGGGCTACAGGGCTTAAACTCCCAGCTAGCTGTGTGCATACCCTGAGCAACCTGAGCAACCATTGCGAGGTGAGGGCAGGAGCCATCGTTCACCGTCTTTCCACCTGGCGAGTGGGAGACCAGCACTAGAAATCCCTGGTCCTTGCTGAGGTCGGGGTGGTTTTAGGAAGTACAGTCAGAGGAGAGTTATGACTACCTCCTCTACTCAACTCCATTTCATACAGTCACTGAAACTTCTCGGTGTGGCTGTGTGTATTTGCCCTGGTTTCAGCTCTCAGTGCCAACTGTAAGCGTTGCTACATGGAGACAAAACGCACAGCCGAAGTAGTGTTCCTTGCAACTGCCAATGCAGTATGAAACTAAGCTTATCTCCATAGCTGCCTGTGACAGCTCAGGCTGCCTGCGCCCGTCTTGATGTCCAGGTACACACGCAGCAGTGGCCGGGATAAAGCTCATCCCCACCACAGAATGGGCTCAATTTATGGGGTACTGTCCTATCTATCCAACTAGGATGGAGTTCAACAGCCAAGATGCTTATGAGCAACAGAAGTAAAGGAATAGCATGTATTGTTTAGCACATTAAAAATAGAGAAAGAATAAGACTAGAATATTGCTTTGTGTACATTTCTTACTTAAGGCAGTTTAATTCTCCATAAATGAGCTCATATGGGCCTTAAAAAAAGAAATCGTATGCCTAGTGTAGACAGTATAGCAGGAAAATTGATCAAGCTGGGTAATTGTACATGCAGTTCACATCCAGTATCAATATCAAGCCTTATCAGTACCAAGGGTAATTTTGTGCACCTGGCATGAATAATGTTCATCTGCAAACAAGCATTATATTTTTCCAGGAGAGTTAATATTAGCACATTCAGCATCAAATATTTAAGCCTCTTCCACTAAAAATAAACAGTCACTGATCTGTAAGCAGCAGATTGATTTTTATTGGTTAAGTTCAGATACTGAGGACTGATATCATCATATGCAGAATATTAATGTATTGATCCATTTGAAAAACAAGGTTGGGAAAGGGCGGGGGGTGATTTCATTAAACCTCCTGCAAAAAACCCACAAGGCATTGGCCAAAGTGTCCTTGCTGTTTACATAAGGAAGGTTTTCAGCTCATCTGACAGCTATTTGATAAGGAAGACTGATGGGGGGGGGGGGAAGCTGAAGAGTTGGTTCAGAAAAAATCACAATATTCCTCAGTACTTTCCAAATTCCAAAACATTCCAGAAGGCCTGTTGGCACATACGCAATCACTGTGTGCACGTTCAGAGACCTGTCAATGTCCTCATTCAACGCAACAGGAGTTAGCTGTACTCTGCACTTCATAGGATTACTCTGCTAGTATGGATTGAAAGTAGAGACCCAAATTTCTAGAACTGTCTTCTCCCCTATCCTGTCCTAATTAAACTCATGAAAATCACAATATTAGGACAGCAACCACCCAAAGGCAGAGTGAGATGGAAGACTTTGCATATAAGCAACAAGGAGGTGAGGGAGAAGAGAGATCTGTATGAAGACACCTACCGCTACAGAAACCTACAGAATACTTAGTATCAGGTGGAAACAGAGCAGAAGAAACGCATGTGAGGACAGCTACAGCAAACACCTAATGACAGCGTGAGAGAGAGTGAGAGAAAAGGAGGAGCTGTCATCTCTAACTCCAAACAATAGCAAGGAAAGCAGTCAAACAGGAAGAGCAACACTGACAGATGGAACTGAGGATAAAATGGATGCTGAAGAGGATGTGCATGACCTTCTGTTTGCAGGTAAAAGCATCCATACCTGTTAAGGAAAGCCAAAGACAGCACTGCTATCTGAATGAAAACAGAGGAGCAGAAACACTGCTCGTGTGCAAGCGTTTTTGAATGAGGTATTTGGGACGTTGCCTTTAGGAAGACTAGTCACCTGTCTTAGAGGAAGCAAAATGTGCTGAGCAGCAGATATCTGAGGTGTCTTTGCACACACCTGATATATCTTCGTACACACGCAGAGATACCACTGATCTATGGCTGCTCATTCTGCATCACCATATCTTAATTCTGAGTTATTTCTGATAATCACTGAATGAAAATGAATCCCCAGCAGTGGGTCAGTGCTGGAGCCAGCTCAGTGGGCAGCCAGCCCACTGCCCACGCTGCCCCCCATTTGGTAGGGGGTCCCAAACACCAGGGGTGTCCCTGCTGGGCAGAACTGGAGGGAAATCCTCCGAGCCTCTGGCACCGGCGGTGTTAAGCATTTGCTTTTGTGCAGTCATTGCCTTGGTACGTTTGTTCGGAAGAGCGCCTCATTTTCATTATGAAAAGGTATGGAAATTGCACATTGCAAGGGAGAAAAATAAGAAAATGGCCTCTGGGAAGGACTGGTTTATTTATGAGAATTAGTAAACACTTTTGGGAAAGGGGATTTTTATAGCACAGGCTTTTTATCATAAAGATAAAAATAGCAGGGGGGTTTGAAGAGAAGACCCTAGAGACTCAGTGTGTACTTCGTTCTCCCTTCAGAGTTGTTTCTTGTCAAAGGTCATCCCATGCAACTGAAGTTAATGTCCAAGACTTTGTTCCAGAAATATAATCGGAAGCTGAGCAAATCTTAGTTGCCAGAGACAAGATTTTCAGTGCCACTTCCCTCAGATCTGAAGACATGCCTATTTGTCCTCAGCCTGAAACTCTCCCAGCCACAGCCCTGCATAGTGTGGCCATTAGTCAGTGACTAATACCCTGAGGGTTTCACATCCTTGTGTACCAAAGGAGACTAATGCCTTTCTTCTTCTGTCTAGCAATTTAGCAATTCACTTTGCCTGGTCAGGAGCGAGACAGAGGTATCGGCTGAGATAAGGACCATCGCTTTCCAGGGCGCTGTGTCCTCCTGCCCTTGTAGCCCGAAGCTGACACCGTGCAAGTGCCTATATCCTTTGGTACCTCCCTCACCAGTGAGGCTGTGGAAAGCACAGGTGCTAATTAAAAGTATGGATCATTAGGAGATCTTCATGTCCGTGCTGCGGGGGTGGTATCAACATGATAAACATCACAGCGCGGCGGCTGCTGTTTATAAACTGGCAACCTCTGTTCCCTCCCCAGTTCTTCCAGCTGACCTGCGGCCTCCTTCAGACTACCCGATTTCTGTATTTTCATTTTGCCTTCTGGCAAAGCTTACTTTCTTTTGTAAAGAAGGTGCCCAGGGCTGTCAAACGAAACTAGCAGCAGCCAGGTTCAAAACAAACCAGAGGAGGTGGCTCCTTGCACAGCAGGTGAGCGCTTCCCTGCAGGCTGATACGGATGTCGATGGTTTACAGGAGTGCAAATGCAAAATGTGACTGCTTTATGACTTCCTCCTCCATTTCACTGGTGTGTTAACCTGACCACTCCTACACAGACTTAGACTACTTTGCAGCAAAACCAAGCTTATCTGTTCCTTATTTATATTATTCCTGACATTGAGCCAGGAGAGTTGAACTGCTATACTATTCCCTCATATTACCCACCAAAAATCCTACTACCACAGTGGGACAAGACTGGGAAATAAATTCTTTGCTGAGTACTAAATAGACAGAAACCACATCCATTAGAGGAAGTCCATCAAACTAACAAGTTTGAGGCAGGGAGAAACTCAGAGAAAATACAGCATATTCTATTGTACTAATGTTGTGACTGATTTCTAGGCATTCATTTATGGTCCCAGCTGGAGGCAGAATACTAGCCTAGTGGGGCCTGTGGTCCATGCTAATGCTCTTGGAGAGCTTCAAAGCCTAAACTGCAAAATATTGTCACGAGAGTGTTTTTATTGCCTTTCCCTTGCTGCCTCTAATGAAGAAGATGGAGGAAGATGAATCTGTGTGTGCATGAATCTGTTGCAGAACAGTTTGAAGAATAAGGCGTCCTCCATTTGCTCCACCAAGCCTTTGGGCTCAGCAGGCCCTTCAGGTTTAGACCACAGCAAGAGCTAAACAGTAAAATCCGGAGCAGCAAATGCTGCCCAGAGCACAAAATACCTTGATATCTGTACAAGTACTGCTACTCCCTTGTCGGTAGCTTTGCCAGGGTGCACTGTGCAATGGTGCATTGCAAATCTACCGCAGCAGGAATGTCCACACCAAGGACATAGGAGCAAAGGAGGCATCATGCCAGGCTAAGAATGAGAGCCCTCAACACCCTCCTGAAGTACGCATTACAGTGCTGAGAGAGTATATAATTTCTGCGCCAGATTGTCAATACCCAGCTTAGTGAAATAGGGATACTATCCCACTCAAGGGTGTCGTAGCACTCTGGTTCCTGCAGGGATGGGAACTGACATTCCCAGGCCAGTTTCTCTGGTGGTGTAAGCATTCACTGCCCTCTTGATACCAACCGCAGAGCATCCATTTATGTAACATGACTCTGAGTCTCTGTGCCCTAGGTACTGCTTCTGCACCATTGCCTGTTTTCTGTAGTCTTCCCAGTGCTGTGGCAGTTTCACAGTGCAAGCTGTTGGTCTTCAGCTGTTTTGGCTCTCACTTGCTGTTTCTAGGGGCAGGTGTTCAAACATCTGCACGCCTAGCCACTGACAGCAGGGCCGAAAGTATCCAGGCGCTGAGGAGTTTCAAGCCCTGCTGCCTTCACCTGAGGACCTGCACATAGTGAAATCACACCCTTATGTAGGAGGGAGGAATATCTTTGTACCCGACCTCCAGCTTTCACTACAACGCTCCTGCCCAGGCCCTACCACTTTCTGGTCCGTGAGTAGAAGTTTCCAACAAGCAGTTGGCAACACCTTATTTTTCCATGAGTAACAGTCCGAAGGCTTTCCACAGACCAGGAATCAGTGATCACAGTGCTCAACAGCACCTCCGAAGGCACTAACATGTCTGCTCTTACATGGACCTGGCGGGTAGTTCCCCAGGTACCACCTGGAGTTGTGCTATCCACCAAGAAGAGCCAAAACAGGGTCTAGCAGGGCATACAGCCAGCTTGTAAGATAACTGATCACTCATGCACGTAACTAGGTATTCGTAATCCAGGAAATATATTTGCTTACCCTGGGATCCCAGAGCTTAAAAGACCTGTCTGTGTGAATGTAGTGGTTCTGCTAAGGCAGGGACAGCTGGCAGAGGAAATTTCTGTGTTCATTCAACAGCTCCTGCTGACTGAACATCTGCCTGCCAAGAGTGTGAAATGTGCAGGCCTGTTTGCTGTCTCTTGACAACGAATAAAACCAAGATATTGTTGTTTTATCCCCTAAGCTAGCTGAGGGAAATTATCATGACTGGATGAGACTCAAAATCTTTCTTTCGGGAGAGATTCAGACAACAAGTAGCAACAGCAAAGCACCATCGTTCAACCTTCATTCTTTCCTCCTGCCCCAAAGAACCTGCATTTTCCCAGGGTTTGAATTAGAAAGAGGTGCCTGTGGAGACGGCATTCTCCTAAGGCGTCAAGGGCCTGGAGAGCACCATGCAGTGCTTGGCTGGAGGAGGACACACCACTCCTAAAAGGCCAGGCGTTAGCTGGTGCTGAGCAGACGTGCCTGTGAGGAGCTCCGCTCAGGGCACTGTCATGGGGGGAGAGGAACTGACGTGAGGCTGTCTCCTCCCTGCTGCACAGCAGAAAAATGTACGGAGCGTGCTGCAACGCTGGGCTGTGGGCACGCAGCCTCGCTACTCCCAGGAGTGCTGCCGCTGCTGTGGCAGAGAAAACAAGATTGATTCCCAAAGTCGGGTTATCGGTTAGGCAGAGCTGAGGGCCCGGGTACAGGGGAGAACAGTTGTCAGGTGTATCTGCAGAGCTCACCCAAACAAGCTGGACTGGCGTGCCGTCATCTCCATTTGCAAGATACAAACCAGCCACACACACAGTGGTAGAATCTGGATTTTTTGTTTGTAGGTCTGAACCTACAAGTATCAGCACCTTTCCCTGCTCCCTCTTTTTCTTCAACAGTCAGCTGTCCTCACCTGTATTTGGTAGTGCTGCCTGAAGTTTGGTAGCCTGATGCCCACGTCCAGCCTTGCTGACCCACCTTTTGCTTATCTGCCAGATGTGTGCAGAGTGAAAGAAGAGATCGTCCCACCAGGCCACAGCCCCCTCAAATCTCAGAAGTCTCTTGGAAGAAGCAATGGTCTCTCTTCCCATCATGTACTGCAAAGCAGCACAGAGCCAAATTCTTACTCAAATGCTTTCCAAAACTGCATGCAAAATAGAGCAGTGCTGCCAGTAGAGAGACTCAGAGGAGTTACTGCCACCCCTCCTGACCCTGTGGAACAGCTCAGCTAGGTAATAATCTGAGACCTAGCTCTAAATTTTCACCATCTCATCAGAAATGCCACCTCAGAATCCCATCAGCTTCCTTCTCTTTTTCCAGTTCCTCAAATTAGAGAGCCCTCACAAACATATTGCAAGCCTGCAGTTTGGCATATGTGCGTGAAAGCAGAGTGCTCCACTTCACCAAGCTCTGAGGTATCGAGGGCCAAGCCTCAAGTGTCTGCCAGAGAAGCAAAACCTCCAAGCATAATTAAACATGTCTTTTCTAATATAAACAGCCTCCCCCGAGATGCCTGCCAGTCTCTGAAGTACATCAAGATCTAAACGCAAGACTGATGGCTAAGGTCTATAAGGAAAGCAACTCCTCCCAGCTGCCCTCCCAGAAATGAAAATATTTCAGAGGAAACAGAAGTCCAAAGAAGAAGGGGTGGATCTGGCACAGTGAAAGAGAGATAAATAGAAAGGACTGGCCTGAGAAGAATTCTTTTTAAACGATTTTTATGAGCAGGAAGCAGTACCATAAAATGACGACATGTTTGTAGTTGTAGTGGGTGCAGAAGTCTAAGGCAGCTGACGGTCTGAATGTGCTTGGGTGTCACCTTAGCTTTCGGTAACAGCCTCCAGCACTAAGGTACACAGGCCAGCCCTAGAAAAGGCGAACAAACAAACCAAAAGAAAACAAAATAAAAGGGGGGGTAGGGAAAGTTTGTGAGGCGTTATTTGCAAAGTGTTTGAGAGAGAGCAGAAGCTATGTAGCAGCCTTTTAAAACTTGAGAGGCCGTGTTTGACTTACAGCTCTACATAGCTTCTGCGGAGAGGTCAGATAACAAAATCTGTTTGTTTGCTGGCAGGATATGCTTGCGCAGTTATCAGGGTGGCACGAAGGCTGGCTAGGAGCTGAGGGACAGGGTGTAGCAGGAGCAGTTAGCAGGGAAGGAGAGATTAACAGGAAAGAGTCACATTACTACAGCTATTGACCATAACCAGGCCTTGACACCCAGCAAGAAATTTACAGCCTTAAAGTATGTGAAGGTTACTGCAGGAGGGCAAAAGCAACCCAGCTGGCCTGGCAGCTGCCTCCCCAGAGGAAGGTGGTTACTTTAGGAGAAGGTTTTATATTTCTTTTTTTAAGCTTATATTAAAATAGTTTTATTTTCTCGTTAAGCTTTTTTTTCATGCTGCTTTATTCATGTTTGCAAGTAGAGAAAAACACCTCTGCAAAACCCAGAAATTTTGGTGAAACATCCTAGATTTTGGGACGGGTGTTCAAGCTCAAGCTTTTTGTAGTGACCAGTTAGGATCAGACCTGCTTGTGCCAAGGCAGTCACTTAACCCACATAATCATCTCCAAACCAGAAGTAAGTAAGGAGGTGGCAGCTGAGGACAGAGGGAGAAGAACCATGAATCAGTTTCCCCAAAAAACAGCAAATATTTTTTCCAGTTTTGTTATTCTTTACAGAAGGCTGTAGCCTTTCCAAATCTCTTTCAGTCATACCAATTTGCATTACCATCCTGATGCAGTCAAACAAGGCAATTGGATGTCTGATGCCCCTTTGCAAAATATCTACACACTCAAAATAAAAAAATGCTAGCAGACCTGAGTAACTACACGCTTTTTGTTTCATGCTCTGAAATCACTGAAAGCTTTGAAAGACATTGAAACAAACACTTGTGTAAAAAAAGTGTCTGTAATAATTGCATTCTCCTACCTCCACTTTTTACTCTGGTTGTAGTACAGAGATGTAGATACTCAGTAAGCCTAGAAACAGAATAAGCTTTCTACCATTTTTTAATCACAGATTTAGGAGGACAATTAATTATGAACATGCTCAGTGACTCCACGTCCTTTTAGCATAACTTAACACATTCAGAGATTATCTGCGCTCTGAAGAGAAAAGCACAGGCTTGCTGTTCTGGCTGTTTCTCCCGTCGGCATTCAGACTCCTCCTTCTCCGAAGTCGTTGCCACCAAGCTATCACAGCAGCCTGAAGAGACACCCAGCTTGCTTCCATGCGAGCATAATATCAGCTGCTTCATGAGGAGAAGTGTCCCTTCCCATTGGTGCAAACGCGCTCAGCCCTTGTGCTTCTCTTTCAAGCTATGAGCTGAAAATAAAGACCATCTTCAGCAAAGAAGGCTTTCCGATTGACGTTTAGGACTGTACCCCAAAGGGCAGCTGGAGTCAGACTGCCTTCCCTGTTGGCATCAGTCAGCCTGGCCACAGCAGCTTTAAGTAGATAACCAGATTTCTGTTAGCTGAGCCGTGGCTACACAAAGTGCTGGGTTCTCCTTTTACCTTGTCTGAGCAGTCCCTGAAGCACCATCAGTGGAGAACTGGGCCAAACTGGGATGTAAGAGCTGCGTGGCTTATTCCTGTGTGGGCAGCACAGCACAGGTAGCAATTTAAAATAACAATAGTGAAAAGCAGAATTTAGTAATAATAGCCCAGGGCTGTAGATTTGCAGATGGGAAGGAAAAATAGCTTTGTTTTCTTTCCATATTTAGATTGATTTGGATAATGCCAGTTGCAAAATCAGTCTTCAGAATGAGCATTGCAAACTCCAACCTGTCTAAGTCACAGTTTTTCCTGCCTTGTATTATGTGAGTTAATAATTTTTTATCTTTCTGTCCCTTCTATTTTTACAATTGTGTTTATGAGGTTCACTCCTGTAAGCAGATCAGCATGATAGCATTAGGGAAAGCCTGTTTGTTTTTTTTTTTTTTTTTTCCCATAAAGCTCAGAGAAATTCTTTCCTGATCCTTAAAACATAAAAATCAACATGTGATCAGCACAGTAATAATCTTATCAGGCTGCCATTGTACTTTGCACAAGCTCCAGCAAAAAGGGGCAGCTGCATTTATTTTTAAACTCAAAAATGATCACAAGAAATGGAAGTGCTTTGGGAGGAATTAGTCATGGTTCATAATGATAATCTTTGTTAATGAAGCTCCAAGAAGGCTTCTGTCCAAAAGAAGGAAATAGTGAGGTGCAGAAATGTTTACAAGCCCATGGAGACTTCATTAACAAAGATCATCTAGTCAAAGAGCTGCAGGATGCAGGTCGCAGCATGTTGAGTGTTATTTGCAGCTTGGACAATGTTATGATGCTAGGCTGGCAGTAAACATGCAGGCCAGGGGCTTGGCTCTTTAACACGTTGTCGTGTACGCTTGTAAAATTGCTGTGTTCCTGCCTGGTGCCCTGCCTTTCTGCTTGTGGAGAAAGCAGGAAGAAGGCAGGCAGGCTTGTGGTTAAAGTCACCTCTAATTTGGAAATCTCTGCAATTTCCACTGTGGCAATGTCATTTGGGTCTTGCCTAGGAAGCTGGGATCTTCCTCTTGACATACACAGGTCCCAAATATACTGCTCATCCAGCAACTCCCTTGAGTGTGTGGCTAATTGCAAGTGGTATGTTGCTTGAGACACGGACTCCATCCCCAAGCGCTTTTGCAGGGAAGGGTTGCCTCCCATAAACCCTGGTTTACAAACAGTGGCACTGAGTCCCAGCAAGGCAGATGAGTTGCCCAAACTCACGCAGCAGGCTGGCAGCGTTAACCAATTCCCAGTTTAGGGCTTTTTTCTTCAAAACAAAACATTGGCTCCAGGGATATTTTTCACTTTGGATTTGAAGAAATCTATGTTCAAAGGGCTCATGGTCTCCATGAGGGCTCCCCCAAAACTAACACAGATGCATGTTGGTCCATAACTGCATACCTATGCATAATTGCAAGTCTGCAGTTAGAGATTTCTCCCTGGCAGCCTGCCCCCTCCCCCTGCCTTGGCAAAATGATCCAGAAGTCAAGTCATTTGTGAGACTCGCAACTGCAACCAAAGAAAGGTGAATTCCCACCAGTGATGCCAGAGGGAGTAATGTGGATCACCACAGGCATCAACTCATCACAAAAGTGGATGTGTGAATGGCAGTTTCTGAATAGCAGAGGCGAGAAGCCTAAATATTTAAGCAAAGTACTGAAGCATTTGAGAATGGTAAAGGAGGTAAAGCAGTAATAAAAATGTTAATCAGAATATTTGGAGGAAAGAAACTGGACATGTCATTCCTTGATTTATTCAAGTGCAGTCTGGATTGCAAATTGAATTTTGCTGAAGATCACAGAACAGTACAGGCATCATTTAGTTCCTTGCACCAGCCATCAACAGCAGGGTCACAGAGACTGCAAACTGCAGCAATACTGCGAGACAGAAGAAGTGCCAAGAGTTATTAATTAGATGCCTCCCTTACACAGGCATCATGGAGGCCAAATGGATGTGCACACCTAGAATTAAAAGCTATAAAAAAAGTATTTGATTACATACCCTGGGTTAATGATTACAGATGGAGTGTCTTTCCAAGAGGGACACAGCATATTAGGGACAGCATGTTGCAGAAGCAACACAAATGAGATCTTGAATTCTCTTACTCCAGGATAGTGGCATGTCCTCCATGTAGGTTTCCAAACTTTCTTGCAGCCCCAGCTACTTCAGGTGTGATTAACAAGGTGGAGAAATAGCAGGCCATGGCTCTTCCCAAGGTCTGGATTGGCAAGGCATTAAGCAACAACCTGCAAGGCCAGTGAGCCTGGAGGATGATCGATATGTGCAAGGAGGTTTTCAGCTCCCTGAAGGAGCTGGATCCTGCTCCCTGGCCCTGCACATTTCTTGAGTGCTCTGCAGAGTCCTGCAGGACTATTTCACCTCTGTAACCATGCCCCCCACCTTTCTGAGAGTGAATTACTGAAGTGGTCGTTGATGAGCGGGTCTCTGTGTCATAGAGGTGTTAAGCTGTGAGGCACCTGAAGGGAGGTCTGTGCAGGAGGCCTGGGTCAAGGGAGAAGTTGGAAGTGAAAATGAGATGCACTGAGACAGTGCTATGGGCATAAAAGGTGAGCAGGGACAGATATAGGCACCACATGAACACTGTATTTGCAAATAAAACTTCCTGAGCCCTGTGCCCTGAGTCTGTAATCATGCCAGTTCTGGACACTCGCGCACACCAGTAGCCCATGCAGGAGGCAGGACACCCCTGAGCAGAGGAGCATTTCGCCAGCCAGCAGAGCTGTGGCTCTTTCCTCAACTTGCCACCAGAACATGGGTCAAGGGCAGTATATTGCTATAGACGCACAAGCTTACTGAAACCGCAAGGACTCATGAAGGCGAAGTGCAAAATGTAATCCCTTGATGTGGTCACAACCTCCCTGGAGTAAAAAGGAGTTTGGTTTGAGGGCTGACCACACGGCAGAACCAGGCTTGCAATAGTTTCAAGCTGCTGTGGTCAATTCCTAATCCAGGCTAGCAGGAGCACGCTGGCTAAACAAGCCTGGCACAGCTCTGCTTTGCACGCACTTACAAAATAAAACATTTTCAAGCCCTCAGCAGCCAGGCAGCCAGGGCAGCAATGGGACCTTTGAATGTCTGTGCAGCGGCAGGGGAAATGGTACAACCACTCAAAGCTTCATGAACAGCATAGGTCATTTCGCTCTTGCTGTCCTGAAGGATTTCTCCTTCTCTGATTTCAGCAGACACTGCAGAGAATTTGATGGGTTTTTTCCCCCTTATTCTCTGTGAAGATTCTTGCATATGCTTTGTAGGAAAGATCATTGCATTCAAAAGACTTCTCAGCCTTGCAGCAGGGGTATAGAGCAGGTGATGCTGTCCCACCACGGGGCTTGCAGCACGCACTGCTAGCAGGACTGCTTGTCTCCATGCACCTGGGCTGCTACCAGCTCCCAGAACTGCTGCTAATGAACGCCAGTGAGCTTTCTGAACAGGGGCTGTAGAACATGATGTCTCACATTCGTTTAGTATACACTACAGAACAACCATTTCGCTGGAAAAAGAGTATGAGGAGCTGAAAGGCTGAACAATCTTACTTAAGCTAAATATTTGTGTGAGTCTCCCATCCTCGCGAGCAACGTGTCATAGACACAAGAGATCAAAGAGGTGTGGCCAGTGCTTACTCACAGCAAGGAAAAGCTTTTCTGAGACAGGCAGGCACTTTCTTCGCCTCTCCGAAAGGACTAAGTGTGCAGACAGGTACTTCTGCCCAAGGCTGCGTGGCAGCGTCATCTGGATTTTCTGCTAAGGCCCAGTTCTGTGGCTGCACCCCGGGCTGCACAGGCAAGAATACAGCGAGCAAGTCAAGGGAAGTGATCATTTCATTCTCTGTTAAACCTAGAAGATTTTAGAGAAGACAGAGCCAGACCAAATGGTGCACGATGGTGCACAGCAGAAGGACTAAAGGCAACTGTCAAAAGTTGCAGGAAAGGAAACTCTGACTAGACATAAAGGCAGAGAATTCACTAGGAGGGCAGTCAAGCAGGGGAGCAAGAAGCCCGGAGAGGCTGAGCCGTTTCCATCCTTGGAGGCTTCCAGAACTTGGGTGAATAAGGCCATAAACAACCTGATGGAGCACTGAAGTTAACCCAGCTTTGCGCAGGAGGTTGGACAAGGGAATTCCAGCTGTTTCTTTCCACTCAGATTATTCCAGGATTCTGTATTTTTTTTCCTGAGGTTTTGAATAGCTGAAATAATTCCTGACGTGAGAACTATCAGACAGGGAGAGGCTTGTAAAAAATGTTGATTTTAAACTACAAAGGCTAGATTGCAGCAGATTTGCTAGTTTATTAAATGGAAGAAAATTTCCCAAATTTCACAATATTTTGGGGGCCAGTTCCATCACGTTATACAATTTCAACAGCTGCCTTTGATTTATTGTGGCTAAGGGTCTGGTCTCTTGCTCTTTGGCAAGACTGCTTGTTTAGATTTTATCTGAAATATGCAAATTTCTAGAGTTCTAGCATCACAGTTATAAAATACATCATCATTTCAGAATAAAGAGCTTAGAAACCATGTGCAAAGGAGGAATCGGCTTTGGCCTTTTCTTATTTTTCTTTACCTTTTCAGATTTCTAAAGAAGTGTCTCAATGCTTGCTTCAATGAACAGACTTCACACTTTCTTCTTTAAAGAGCTTTGCAAATATAATGGACATTTGAAGACGACACCAGGTGAGGACCAAGTGAGGACCAGTTGAAAGAGGGACCAGTGTTGGGCCAGAGACTGACTGGGAGCTGTCTGTAGAGAAGATTTTTAAGGAAAAAAGGACACAGGGGAGCCAGGACCCAGAGAGGTTGTGTCACCTCTGTCCCTGAAAGGTCCTCAAGCCCCGATGGGAAAAAGCCCTGAGCAACCTGGTCAGACCTTGTAGCTGACCCTGCTTTGGGCAGGAGGCTGGAATAGAGACCTCCCGAGGTCCCTCTGGCTCCCTATTACTTTTGTTTTGTTTGCCTGCCAGACTCTGGAGGAGATCATTACACAGATATGAAAGATATGTAGGCCTGATCTATAGGCTGGCGTGGAGGCTTATTTTATTTGAAGATGTTGTTCTTCCCAAAGCTTTTTCCTAGACATTTGCAGTCAATGATAAACTGAGGAAAAAAACATCAAAACTGAAGTGTCCTTCCCTGTTCAGTTCTGGTTTCCTTTTAAATACCATGATATTCCAGGACACTTACTTCTCTGGACAGCTATAAGCTGTGAGAAGCAATGGGATACACAGAGTTGAATTCTACTCTTTTTCCAGAATTAAGAAAAAAGTGCTGGATGTGAGGAAAAAAAAAATCTATGTTTTTCCTCTTACAGGAGACCTTTAAAAGCTGCACCTGGACTTTTGTAACTTTTTTGATTCGTTCTTTTCTCCAAGAGAATAATGTAACTTTCACCTTTCTATTTAAAATGAAGATTTCCTTTGTCTTGTCTCCCTTAGGATTTTACACTGAAAATCCATCTTGCTGTAAATCCATTCCTGCACACACAATTTTTTCTATATCCACTAAAGACACAGCAGGAAGGTGCTGGAGGTCTGCAACTATTTTAAGATTCTTTTGGGGGAGCTATCAATTATTATTGTGGCCTCTGTCAGAGGGATCTTCTGGGAGTTTTCAGAGTTTTATTCAAAGAGGGAGAGAGAACATCCCAACAAGCTGTTACCCCTACAACTGGTCTTCCCATCTGAAATGGAAAAATACCACTTTTTTTTTTTTTCCTTAAAGAAGCTTGCATTTTGGCAGCCAGGTATTTTGCAGCCACCAGGACACTAGTGCTGACTGGAACTCACTCTGGCTCCTGATACGGGAGCTGCCCATGCCCTCAACTGACGTATTAGCAGTGTTACAATGCATTCACCCACTGGTGTGCTTTTATAATTCACTTCTCCTTAGTGCTTTCCACAAGTCATTGCATTTGCTCCTGACATACAGATGGTCTGAAATCAGGCTCCAAATAGCAAAACATGATTAACCCAATGAAGCTAAAAGTGGATATATGGTTTGCGTCAGCAGGAGGGAAAAACCTCTGTGAACTGAAGCGACAGCCCAAAGCTAGAAGTCTGGAAAAATCAGCTGGGCACTAATAGTTAGATGACATCTGCTGTGCCACTGTGCATTGGAAATAACATCACCAAAATAAATCCAGGCCAGTCAGTCCACCAGTGCAAGACATAAGCAGACAATAGCTGCAATAACAGGATATGCTGCTGGCAGGGAAGCTGTCGAGCCATCACATTTCAAAGATGCAGCCATTGCAACCTCGTCTCCATGCCAGGAAATGAAAGAGAAAAGGCTAGTGAATGTGGGACCCCTTGAAAACACTGTCACCGCTCGCTTCCTTTCTGTGGAAAGCAACAACAACAGCACTGAGGCATCTAACAGGGTCCCCAGCGAAGCGGAGTGGGCGAGAGGGGGGTCTCCAGAAAGGGGTGATGCCCAAAGCCTGGCTGCAGAAAGAGCAATGCTGGTGAAAGGACGGCAGCTGGAGAAGCAGCGTGCCAACCCGGGGAAGGGCGGGGGGCTATGGAGCAGGCGCCCCACCGGGGGGGACACGGATTTTCCCAAATTGGCACCGGGGGCCAGGCTGGCAGGATCCCCATACGGGACCCGCGGTGCCCTCCCGGCCAGTGCCGCACCGAAGGACGCTGCTGGGCAGCTCCCTTGCACGTCACCCGGCCACCAGCGCTGAAGGGTCTTCAGCTACGTAAAGCAGGCCCATGTCGTGTACGCTAAAATACCTGGATCTGCACAACGTGGACATGTGCTTCTCTCTAGGGGCCGCAGATGCATTCGTGGCTATTTACCATCCAACTGGCTTCCTGGGCCTTGCTTGTCCCCAGCTCATCTCTCATATCCCGCCACTGATGTTTCTCCAGCATGGCACCAGTGAGCTGGATGTCTGCTGCATACAACTTCCATCCAAGGTTCACTAAACCACTATGGAGACTGCTGTCTTACATTTTTTATCCGCTACACTATTTGTTTCATTCTTATGCGATGTAATACTAAGAAACCAAGGCTAAATGCTAGATCTGCAGACTCTTCCCTTTAGCCAGTTTAATGTAACAGCAAAACCCTCCAATGTTTTTCAGAACTGTGTGAGTATACATAGATTCTCTGTTAGGTAAGTTAGGTTAAAATACTTCATGTGTTTTACTCCAAAGTCTGATCTGCTGACAGCTACTAGCTGATAATTTGTTGGCCTTTCACTATAGGCCAGCAAACAGACACCATAAAAGGTGTTACAACTGACTCGGCAATTATCTGTGCTTTAAATTTTCATTCTTTCTACAGAAAGGAAGTCAAAAGTTTCATCTCGATTACTCGTTGGGTCCCTTAAAGTTTGCCTGATCTCCTCCATATTAATCCCAGTTCTTATAGGACACGAATAATTTGCTATTTAATAGATTTTGTTATTCTAAATCTAATTTAGGTATAGCAGCTCTTAAGGTTGAAATAGCTTCTTTAATTTTTGTTGGATTTTTTTATTCTATATGTTTGGCAACACAGGACTTCAGTCACTAACACTCTTAGCCTCTGGTTTAAGACAAAAATTTATTATGGGACTCTTACAGCCTGCTCTACCATAGGAAGTTACATTCTGGTTAGTAACCATGCATTTCAAGCTGTCATGAACACAAGCAACTTCTTATTTTTCTGGGCTTATTTATCTCTCTACCCTCACAGCACATGTGGTTGAATCATTTGACTGTCTGCAGACAGGAAGGGCTGTCTGAAGTACATTATGATGAATTACAGCAACACCCCTTCTGGGAGCAGCAGTTGGTCCTTGGATCTTTCTGTGCTGGATATTGTTTGGAAAACCACCAGCGAAGGCAGGCCAATTTCGGAGCAGAGGCTGCTGCCTCTTACATGACCAGCAGATTGTATAGCTGCTAGAGTTGTACGTGCTTAAGTGTCCAGATTAAACGCTGGAGTGAGACACTGGAAGACTTGAATATTTTATAAAACATGGCACTGTTTTGATTTGAACTATATTGACTGTGTTTAGGATGAAATATAACTTAGCTAGAATTTTGGGTCACTCTTCGTAAGAGCTGAAAATGTGCCCCAGAACCTCAGCGTTGTCTGCTTCAATGTCATGTGTTTTTTGAGAGAAAACTCAAAGATGGCTGGATTTTGACTGGGGCTGTTCCCTAAACTGACATTCAGGAGAATTTGCAAAACGCTTTCTAAAATTTGCCTCTGAAGAAGGAGGAAGATTTTTAAAGAATTTTTTTCTGAATTACTTTTATCGAAGCCAAGACAGTGATTCACATTATGCTAATCATCACATCATTCAGCAAATACTTGCATATTAAATACAGTAACTTTCTTCTTGAGCTAATGTTTCTATACCTGAAACAATGAGATTTGCTATTATGTTAATATCTTCTTGTTGATCATGAGCTCTATGCTTTTCAAGTTTACATAATACAGAAATTCTTGAACTAAAATACAAGTAAGAGTTTTAATTCTGCACAGTGTTTTCCTCAGTGTCCTTTTTATTTGCATTTCATGTTTGCATTTCCTGTCAAGAGAAAATATCTGAATAACATTGGGGCAGAATAAAACCAATCCACCGTGATATCTTTACATTATCCATATCCTAAGGATTGTGGATTTAGATTCACAGGAAAAGAAATTAACATGATCTATTCAAACTCTGGGAAAGGAATGGAAACTAAATCTGTCCTTATTTATTTATTCATTTTAAGGCTTGAGTGATATATGTCTTCATTTGGCAAATCTTGTATTTAACTTGAGGCCTAGATACAGTTTTTTAGAAAGCTAAATTTGAACACAAGTTTCATATCTCTCTGTAGTTAGTAACCAAAAAATGATAAAATTGTAAATAAATAGTATCTAATGTAGGAGAGCATTTTTTTTCCAGTACAATATTTCTAAGATATTATTTGATTTAAAGGCACACTTTTTTCATGAGTTTTATGTCTTCCTGTTAGTGGATTAACAAAGGCAAGATTTAGTTGTTTCTAATCTAATATTTTAAGTAATCAGTTTCAAATTATGTTTTCTCTTACCATTTCAGAAACTAATCAAGTTTGGTTTGGGGCTGCAAGCGTTTGATTGTGATTAAGCCTTTTTACTCCTGGGAGGAAGACATTTAATAAAAGGCATAGGAAAATACAATACTGATCTTTCAGGAAATGCTATATATATATGTCATTGTTATGAGCTGACTGACGAGTAATACAGAATTATTTCTCTTTTGTTTTGAAATCTCTAATAATCTTACAAACTTGTCTGAAAAGAGTAGTAGCCAAAGCATTAGATTAGCTAATATCTCATCTGTAGACCTGTTCCTCTATAGGATTAGGTTAATATGGATACTGAATTAGTCCATTATGTGGCTGATGTATAGAGGAATATTTAATCCAGGTCATGCCATATTCCCAGGTTCTTATGAAAATATTTCTGAAGTCTTTAAAGTCTGTAATTCATGATTAGCGATAGCTGTTGCCAGGTGGTTTGGGAAGCAGTTCCAGAAAGCTGATCTGAACCTCGGCACGAGACTGAAACCACTTTTGGTTTCAAGGGTGGATTATATCTGGTTACTGCAGGATTATTCTATACACAGATCCCCAAGGATACTGCTTTACATGTAATTTTATAACAAGCAGCTGTCCTGTAATTTTCAGTATAAGTTAAATTCAGGGTTCGTCCCCTTGAAACACTCCTGTAATTTATTGTTTGGTCAGCATGTTGGAGGCCCTTCTGTGATCTTTGTGCCTATCTTTGTCTTAGAAGTCCTGCTTAAGTATCTTTTTTCCCCTCAGAATTTTTCAACGTGTTTGCTATAACAGGATCTCTGTCCTGCTGTTTAGTGAAAGTGACAGAATCTGGATAGGTTTTAATATGGTTCTATTGCAATTTGTATTAAAATTGTCCAGATTCAACAAATGCCATGAAGGACTGTATTTTGCCCTGCACTTTCCCAATTTGCCAGCTTTTTTTTTTTTTTTCCTTGCTTTGAATTTAAAATAATTATCTTTTACTGCTATCTTTCCCATTTTAAAAGTGGTCTTAGACAGTTTCTAGCCATTTCTATAGGATGATATTTGTACATTTTGTCACTGTACAATCAGAGGAGGTAAAACTGATGTATTGCTGAAAAAGCAAAAATTTAGTGAGTTCAGTTGACTAAAATGTCAAAATGGTACAGCTGGGTTTCCGACACTTGACTGCATTGCTCCAGTATCTGCTTGTCACTTCAACATACTGAAGTGACTTCAGCTTAAATGATTTCAAAATAGCTGTGGGTGCTTAGCTTTCTAACTATATTTTACGTGCATACCATGCTCCAATATTTTATTCCAGCATTGTAAAAACTCACGTTAACAACAGAAAATATTTTGGAATGGTTGAAGATCTGTGATGGGTAGGTAGGAAAAAATGAGTTTATTTTTTTCTCATAGATTAGATCTATTAGTACAACAGTAAAGAGGGGTCCCACCATACAAAAACACCTTTGGTAACAAAGATGGTTTGTTTTAGGCTACCTTGATTCATCCATTTGTTAAAGGTGCCATCCAAGGATGTGATCTGGTGCTGGATATCCATCTTTAATAATGCTCAAAGGGAGGTATTTGACTGGACAATAGTGAGTACAAATCCCTTAAGTGCTAAAATACATCAGATAAAACCAGCGTGAAATGACCCGTGGAAAAAAACCCTTTTTTTTGACAGGGACCCTATTTCCTTTCTACCATTCACTTTTTTTTTAATTGGTGGGATGACACCAGAAGCAGAGGCTGCAGCCTGTTAAAGCACCTGACCCTCTGCCGTGCCGCCTTCCTCCCCTTGAGACCGGGGACACCGAATGAGTTCGTGCGGGGATTGCTCTGGGACTTCAGAAAGCTTTTCCTAGAACCAGGACAGCTGAAGTCTGGGTTTCGGGTACCAGCTTTTTACAGAAATTTGGAGTGGCAGCCGTGGTCAGATCAAGCACAGTGTCACAGGGACCCGTGAGTCTGACACCGGCCCTTCATCTCCCGTTATTTCCCGTGAAATCCCTTTGGTCTAGGAAAACAGGACTTGTAAGGCTCAACCAATACTCCTCAACATTTCCCCAATGAAACAACAACTCGGTTGTTTAGCTATAGGTCCTCCGAGGACTTATGCAGAAGCATATTAATCTCCTAGCTGTACAGCGATTCAGTGATGTATTAAACATACCTGGAGGAAAGTCGTAGGGAATTCATGTCTCTGCTACTCCTCTCTGCCTACCTCTGGAATTGGTGAAAAGCATTATAAAATCCTTCAGAGACATTTTCAAAACTATTCTCCAGCAATCTCTAGGGTCACTGTGAACTTACACAGAAAACCACTACCAATGCGCGTTGATCTCCTGGCAAAAAAGCAAGATGTGTTTTTAAACTACATCTGCTCAAACCCATGCAGCTTCGCATAGCTGAACGACTGCTTCTTCAAGGTAAAAGATTTTTATCTTAAGTCTGCAGTCATGAAACAATTTTTTGCATCATGGTATGGATCACTCAAAGACAACCTGTGACTCCAGTGTCTCTAAAATTATTAGAGTTAAGCTCTTGTAACCTGTGCATTACTTGTTTGCCATCTTTTCCCTATTTAATATGCCCAGTTCCCAATGTGGGGAGGGAGCATTGCTGTCCCTGCAAGGCACTGCGCTCACAAGACACACTGGCCACATATTGGCCTTTCTTTCAGGCGTTTTGTTTCCACATCCTCACCTTGTTTAATATCTCCTGCCTTTCAGCCCCTACAGTGACAGAGCAACCTTGAGCAGAAGGGAAAGCTGAAGACCGAAGGGGGAAAAATGCAGAAGGAATAGAAATGCGAGAATTAAATGAAAAGCACTGCTGCTCTTGAGCAAGGGCTTGAACTTTATAGCTTGGTTGAGCCATGTGACACACCACCAGACCCAGAATAATAACAGACAGGAAGGTCAGGATCTGAAAGTCGAAAGGCATGTGACTGGGTAAAATGCAAGGGGCACTGTCCTCACCTACAGCCATGTTGCCCCATCCCGTAAAAGGACGTTTTAGATCGTCTGATTATGTGGTATCTTTAGGAGCAACCTTTCATAAGGATGGCTCAGTGTCCTTGTGTTTTGATAGTCCTTTAGATTGAGTAGTTTTGCACTGAAAACCTTTTAATTGCTGGTATATCTTTTTGCTGTCTTCCAAGGAAGCCAGATTATTCTGAAGAAAGAAAATCAGTCTTCATTTTACTAGCAACATCCTTGGTACAGGTTTCTCTAACATGAAGGCAAATCTTATCATCAGTAAAAGGCTAAGCATTTTGAAGAAAGGTGCTGAAAAAGTCATGAGACTTTGAATTTTATTCGGATCATCTTGATTTCAGACAGATTCTAGTCTCTCTAAATATTCAAAATCTTACTCCAATAGCTGCTAAGTCATTTTATTTTAGAAGAGCTAAGGCTTTTTTAGAGCTGTTTGAATGGGAAGTTTATTCACCTATAATTGCTTCTAAATTTTCCCCGTGGCTCCAGCACACGTTATCCAGCAGATAAAGTGGCAACTCTTGGGTACTGGTTTTTGCAAGGACATGATGTCACAGCTATCACATTTAAAGCAAGATTTCTTTTTCTAATGCATAAAGATGCTGACATAAAATTGCAGTGTTTACAGAATGAAGTTTTTTAGTATTAGCTAGAAGACTTGGTAAGAAGTTTTTCTTCTGGCTGTGCAGAGCTGTGTACCGAGAATTGCTGGTCTTTCGGTTTAATGAAATCTATGAGGAACTACGTCAGCTTTGCAGATCTGGGTTGGGCTGGATTAGTTCATGTACCAAACTGGCATCTTTGCCCTTGTTGTTTTTCATTTGAAATTTTGAGTGTCTGGAGACTACAAAGTTTTTGATGTAGAAATATCCTTTCTGTGGTTGGAGGGCATAATGTCTACCATAGCAATTAACTGTAAAGCATTACTAACCTTCTTTCTGTAGACAGAGTGCTTTCTTTTGGAAACTGAGATGGGGAAGGGAGAGGGCCAGGAATTTAATTTGCCTGATTTAATTGGGGCTGGTTAAGAGACCAGGAAAACACAAAGGGTCTTTTTTATGGTATTTCTTTAAATATGCCCTGCACTTCTAATGAACTTGTTAGGTCCTTGGCATCTGAGCCCCTGCCCCTGCTGCAGCACCCCAAGGTATAAGACAAATCCTTGCAGAAACAGGCGGGGGGTTACCTGGCCCCCAGCTGGGGCCGTTCACTTAATTAATTGTGAACATTATTTATTATTATTTATTATTAACTTAATTAACTCTTAATCTACCAGATGCAGAAAGGTATATAGACCAAAAGGAACAATTTTTGCTGATGATTTGAAATATGATTTAAGATATCTAAAGCTTTTCTCCTCAGAAAAACCTAATATTTTGCTATTCTCTTTCCTTTAATATTTAACTGCTTCCCCCAGTCAAGAGGCTTGACTCAGCTGGAGCCTAGTCTATGCAACCCATTTAGCTGAGCAGCTTTGGAGACAAAGTAGGTCTCTCTGTGACTGTAGCATACTGCTGATTTTGTGTCATCATCTCCTGTTCTGGCACAAATGAGGCCCAATCTTGGTAATGGACTGAGCATAACACATGACCATGGGCCTGAATCTGCTCAGTCTGCCTACGATATTTTAAAGTTTTAATACTAACCTTTCCAAAGCAGTTAGTTAGTTTCTACTCAAAAGCATTTGAGACATTTTGAAATGGGCTTATTTGTCTACATCCTGTTTCAAACACCTACAATTGTTTTCTTTTTAATCTTTTCCTCAAAAGTTTACCATCTTTTACTTCCTTACCTATCAAATTTAGAAACACTAATTTCTGCCAAAGCTTTTGGACTGTGATAATTTCTTTGCAGGTGTTACCCTGACTTCCTGCTGAGCAATATAATTTCTCGCACAGAAAGAGCTGTGATTTAAAGTAAATTTTGAATTCAACCGGGAGTCTTGGCAGCAGACTTCCTCACACAAATCACCAATCCTTATCCATTGCGGCCTAACAGATATAGCTGGCAACCCTGGGTCATAGCTGGTGAGGGACACCTACTAGCTGAGGAAAGTAAAAAATAGTCCATTTTTCAGAGAAGCATATATGTATCAGCAGTAACTCTGCTGAAGTCAGTGCAGTTGTAAGCCTGATGTGGCGGAGAGGAGAGGCCCTTCAGCCGTGCTGTAGCACAAGGTGAGCTTGGACCTAGTGGAAGTGGAGAAACACTTTCTGTTTGAAAACCTTCCTTGCTCTGAAAACTGCTGTTTATTGAGATAACTTTGAATTTTTCTGCTTCGGAGCAGAGAAGGTGGAGTGGCCATAGTTGTTTGTTTGTTTTTTTAAACAGCGCAGAGCAAAACACGAAGATTTGGGGATAATCAGGATGTGTGGTTACTCTACTGTCCTGTTAGCAGGTGATGTTCCACAGGAAAAAAAAAAAAAAAAAAAAACGAAAAAGACATTATATATTTCTTCATGCCTCTCAGCTGAAAAACTCCCTCCTGGGCCCTTCCTGACCGAGGTGAGGTCCCACCCCAGGTTAGGAAATGCGGTGGCCGCAGCAGCGGGCCCGGTGCGGTCCTCCAGGTGCTCCACCGCGTGGGTCCCGCACCACGGCCGCCCCAGCTGAAAGGCCCCAGACGGGGAGCGCCAGCAACTCGCCTGCGGGCAGGCTGTAAAGACCCTTCACCAAGTGTTCTTAGGTGGTGCTTTTCGTGTGAGACTTTTGCTCCTGGTGACCACAGAGGAAAGATGCTGGGGGAAGAAGGAGGAGAGGGAAGGACCACGGGTGAGGAGCTGAAGAAGTACCAAGGTGGCAACGAACCACGAGACACCGATCAAACTGGGGCGAGTAAACACAGAGCAACAAAATTAGATGAGAAGTCAGACTGCCAGTGAACAGAAACAGGGTGACAAACTAGCCGGGCACCTGCTTTCAGCTCTGCTCTCGGGCAGTTTGCTACCAGCTGCGGCGGGGCTGAGCCCTGCCCGTCCCCGCCGCTGACCTGGGGTTTCCACACGCTGTGCAGAGCAAACCAGTCCCCCCCCCCCCCCCTCCTGTTTTGCAATTGAATACAAAAGCTTGGGCAAGATTAATTCCTGCCTGGCTGGCCATCTGTTCCCTGGCATCTCTGGCAGCTCGCGGCCAGCGCGGCCCAGCTCTGATCTCCCTCTGCTTTTCCCCTTCCCGCTGCAAGCCCTCCCGCCCCGGGTCAGCCCCAGGGCCTCCCGCTGGAAACCCCCGGGATTTGCTCCGGCACCATGAGCACCTGCCTCAGAGGCACCCAGGGCAACACCTGACCATAACGCAATTTACAGACAGCCTGTATGGGCAAAGCAAGATGCAGACGGATTTACTTCTAAGGGAGGAGGCTCTGGCAGCCTGGGAAATGCTGATGGGCTCTGAAGGGAGCTGTGCAAATCAGAGACGTGTTAGTAATGGTGCCGCAGCAGTCAAACACTCATGACTCATAACCTGCCACTGGCTAAGCGCAGGCTTTTAAGGCACGTTGCGAGAGGGGCCCTTGGCTTACGGCTTAGGGCAGACCCCGCGTCGCATTCCCGCCTTCCCCCTCGTCCAGCCTCGCTGCCCCCAAACACCCCCACTCTCCAAAACCGCCCTGCGATGGCAGCTCCCTTGTCGGAGAGCTGCTGAATGACGCCTGTGTGTCAGCGGGCTAAAACAGGACCAAAAAGATCCTCAGTCCTGCTTTCTCCCCTCCCTCCTACGCCTAGGAGGGCTCAGGAAGTCACAGCATTTTTAGAGAAAGTGTTAAATAAATTTAGACGTCTTTATATAGTTATTGTGACGTGCTCAGTTATACAATTCAGCAGTTCCTTTATCTTCTGTTTCTTTTAACTTTTTCGTATAAGCTCATGTATTTTCCCTGCTCAGTACTGACAGCTCTTCTTTCTCGGGAAAACTCATTAGCTTGCTGCCCGCTTGCAGACACCTCAGTACCCAGAGATCTGGGTTTTAAAAAGCTCCCAGAAAATGCATGTTTGAAGGCTTGCTCCTGAAAGATGCCGATTTGCCCTATCCACCAGCAACTGTAGGCTACTCCTGATCTCCTGGGACCCCGTATCCATTAGCCAAGGCTCTTCTGTGTGAATAAACCCCAAATGATGCACACAAATTAAGCAATGAGCATCGAAGGCAGACTTACCAGACAGCTGGGCTTGGCCTGGACAGCCTGGGCCCGGCTCGAGTCTGACTTGGGCTGTTAAATGTCCGAGGCGGGGCGGGTGCATAGGTCGGGGGAGCTTTTGTGTGCAGGGCTTCACGTACTCTGTGTGCCCCATCCCGAAGCGAGCCAGCCCAAGGGGATGGCTACGGCTCATGCTCGCGCGGTCACTCCTCTGTCAAGCCCTAATGCTCCCTGGCTCTGCCCGCAGAGAGGTGGGAAGGTGGAGAGCAGATATTTCAGTACCTAGGCATGGCTCTGCACGGAGCTGATCGTGCTGACTGTCCGTGTTAATCCGTATTTCGGTTGTGCTAAGACATAAATCAAAAGTTCTCATGTTACAGTCACAGAAGTTACCTTCGAACTGGGGATGAGACCAGGTGGAGCTCCTAACTGCTTTTATCATCATTTAGATTTTTTTTTTTTTTTTTTTTTTTTGCCTCAAATGATTAAGTAAGTGTCCTTTTTGGTTGCATCATGGAAAAGAATGAATGGGTGATTGTTAATGCTCCCATTAATTCAGTTTGGTAACTTAGGAGTTAAAACAGTCTGAAGAAGAGCAAGATCTGACCAGATGTTTAGATCAGAGCTGCCTTCATCCTGGGATTCCCCCCCGGTCACAGAGGTTACTCCTGGCCATGTGGACCCTCCCTTGCACACCCAAAGAGGCTCCGTTTTGCTTTGCTGTGCTAGAACCATGTGTGAAAATGTCATCTTTGCACACCTCAGAAAAACAGCACCTTTGGCAAATATCACACAACATTACTGTGACAAGATCTGAGGAAACTCTTCACAGAACTGATTTGTGCTGCTAGAGGGTAGAGGGAAAAAATGGAGCAGACGAAGGGTGCTCAGCTGGAAGGTGGCTGGGTAAAACAAGTCAGAGGATCCTGCAGCCTGATTTCACTAGGGCTTGTTTTCTATTCCTCATTGTCTGCAAACTAGTCAAGAGAGACACTGTGGCCCTAAAATGAACCTCCTGTTTGTCTCACCCATGACAGGACAGGGAAATCTCTACCTCTTTAGCTGCAATTCCTGAGCAGTGCCAGTGCTCAAAAGCGAACCAGTTCCTGGGACTTTTGGACCAGGTAGAGGATGAAATAAGATCTTAGGAGTGGTGTGGGGAATAATGGGGGGGAGAGGCAGGATCGCCCCTCTCCCTGCTCTCCTGGGCACAAGTGTGATCACTGGATTTCATGGACGCATGAGTGATTTACAGCAACTTGTGGGTATGCTGGCTGGTCATTTGCTGATATGTTAAAGACTGAGAGGTCACGGACGTCACCCTGCTTTCATTGATCCTTCTTTCCCTAGGACCATCTCACTTCAAAGACATCCTGGTCCAGGGAATACATTCTCTGAGAGAAAGGACTTTTCGTAACATGCAGCTCAGCCCCACGTCACAGATGCCAAATCCACAGGAGGCACATGGAGCTGCGCCTGGGTGGTGGCACAGTGCCGGACACCAGTTCCCTTTCCATCTTGACTGGCTGCCTTGTTAAATTCATACTTTTCCTGTGATGCACTGGATGGTGTGACACTCAGCCACAGATCAGGAAAACAAAGGCCCCAGTCATCAGGGAGGGTCACATGAGCGGGATTTCCAGAGATGACCAATTCTGGTGCCAGATATAACTGAACATGGGTCAAGCTCTTAAAAAAAATGAGATTAAAAAGGTACATCCCTTGCCAGGTCTGGTTTTCATATTACTGAAAAAGGTTAGCAATATCTCCATGATGCTGGATGAACTGATGAAGATACCCCAAATGCATTTTTAGCCCAGACAATGAATAAATACTATCTGCAATTTGAATGGGGCCAGGCCTCTTCTTTTTCTGAATGTTTTTAACTAAAACCACTGCTCACCCTAGGGAGGATGAGGTAGTCTGGCTGTCTGTGTTGTGGAGCTGTCACACAGGCTCACCTGGTGGTATTTCTTGCATCAAATTCAATCAAATTTCTTGCACCAATTTCAAAAAATGGAAGGCAGAAGAGAAGTCTCAAAGACAGGAATTTCCTTCAAGTTTACTGAAAATCTGGTGGCACTGGAGTGAAATTAATGGTCCTCTAAGGGAGAAGGGGCCCTTTCATAAGCTCTGTTACTGCCAAAATGGTCTGGAGCACGTGTGTGTGTTTGTTTCAAGACTGTTTCTGTAGAGCAAGATCAAACCATACAGATGCTGTTGGTCCCTGATGGCTCACGGGGAGAACCAGGATGAGGAGGAAGCCCAGATGTGATATCTGAGGGTTGTAGAGAAAAATGGACAGTCTCTCAGTGGAGGTGCATTACAACCAGGCAGTAAGGCTCTGCTGGCCTTTATGAATATTTTCCAGCCATTCTTTTCATGTGAAAAAAAAAAAAAAATCTAAGAGTAAGTCCATGTGATACGTTTTTTGGATCTCAGCTGTCACTGGGGCAATGCCTCTCAGAGGAAAAAGACACTTTCTGGCCATGGGGCCTGGGCAAGGTTCTGTCTTAGAACAACGGCCTCAAGAGCCTTAATATTTAGAAAACATTACTGCTAGGGTTTTCCTAAAAAAATTTCTCTCTCCTGGCTTCGGAAAATTCAGCAATCATCCTGTGTTTCTAAATGGCAAAGCATGTCTTTACCATGAGCCAGCATATCCTAATCCAGAAGGTTTTGCAAGATAACTTGAATCTTGCACTGCTGCTTTTGACACAGTTTTGCCTAAGGTGCCCTAACTCAACTGCACTTTCTTGCAGCACCCAATGATTTCTCAATGCTTTCTTTAGTCAGAGGTGTTTGGGTTGTGCTACAGTGCACTAATGCTTATTGCTTCCTATTTTAAATGTTAATCCTTTGCAGGCAGTAGGCTAACCACTCTCCTTGTGCTGTTGCCAGATCTGCAGCAGTGTAAGAATAAAGATGACGATAATCTTCTCAAACTAGTATTTACTTCTTGAAAAACTGCACAGAGGAATGATTTAACCCTGTCAGGGTCTCAGAGGAAGAGAAGGAATAATCATCTGTACTACATAGAGGGAGAATGGAGACAGTGAGGATGTAACAGTTGCCCTAGAGAAGCGAAAGCCAGAGAATTATAGAAAAGCTGTACAGTGCCTACCCTGCAGGAATAGGACTCAAAAGCCTCTCTTTCTGTATCTGCTTTAACACCACCACTCTTCTTTAATGTAACTTTTAAGAGATTACATACAATGGCTAAAAGTATCTTTGCAGCTAAGCTCCCTGTATTCGTTCTACCACCTTCCTCTAGTAAAACAGTGTGATTAACTGCAGTTCTCCACTGTATAGAGGTGTTGCAAAGAAAAAATGTGCAATCAATTTGATTGCAGAGGTTGTGCAATCAAATACATGGCAAAAGGAGTCATAAGTATAGCCTACGTGCAAAGCTAGCACAGAGATGAAATTGTGTAAATCACACAATAGACACAATAATGCCTTCCTCCACGTAGATGCATGTGTATTAAAGACACCGGAAAGCTAATAACGAAGAAATCAAAAAAAAAAAAATCTTTAGCTATACAAATATTATCAAAACTGACATGCTTGTGAGGGAGCATTTCTGTGGTTTGGGCATCATCCAATTAGAGCTAATCACTTTGTGTTTTTGAATAGGCTTTGGCTTACACTCTTTAGGCTGTTTTTTTGCTTTTTTGGTTTGAACCTTTTCTTTTAGACAATAAGCAACAAACCATCTCTCATTCATAATGCCAGACCTTTCTAGGCTTTCAGTTTTCTAGCTTGTGTGCAGCAGCTCTACCAACTGCTGTTGTTTTCTGTCCCTGTAAAACTTCTGCTTGTCTGGGGATACCACTGTGACTTCTAAAACTTTCTCCAGAAAAACAAAACAGTACAAAGCAGTCCGGAGGTGATCACAGAAACCTGTGCCGTGACAAATCGGAGCTGAACAATCCCATGTTTCTCTGAAGGTGATATATCAGCCCGGAGCGAGGCTTCGACTTTGCAGGGGGCACCTTCAGGAATTCTCTGGCAAGGCACAATTTCCCCATGACAAACCTGAGGAGCAGAACAAAACATGAAGTATGTCCCCCTTCCCTGAGAGATCTGCATCAAAAGACATCAGCCCAGCTTTGTTTGGCCATGACCTAAAGGCACACTGACTGTTTTTGAGCTATACAATTCCACCTCAGTGGCTCCGGAGACACGTATCCAGCCTTCCCAATGGGCTTTCGGCAGCAAAGCTCTGTTGTACGGCGGGGGCGAGGATGTGCTCCGCTCGTAAAAACACTGGTAGAGGAGTTAGAATGACAAACTGCCCCATCTGTTGCTACAATTTATTTGAATTTTGGTGTCAAAAGTAGTCAATGAAGTCAAAAGCCTGTATATAGAACAGGAAAACCTGTATCAGAGACAAGGAAACACAGCATCAGTATATATATTTAAGTGTCTCAACATACACAATGCACAAAGGTTGCTGAACCCATTCTCTCAATGCCTGTGGCCAGCAGTAGTCATCTGCCAGCACAAACATCCATTAAAAAATATTCCTTAAGCCCTTCCCTGCATTTCACTCACAGTTTGATGCCAGTGAAAAATGCACTCTCAAAAGCTTGGCCCAGCTTTTCTCCAGCTCCAGTTCCTGGGACAGTGTTACTGGGGCGTTACTCCACTCCAGAAGTGCCACTCCAGTCACCGTCATGTTCAGCTTCACTGCTGGTGGGCCGGGGTCTTCCCATGGCTCTGTGTGGCTCTGGCTGAGGCCGCTGGGTCTCACCAGAACCACCTTTATCTTGTCTATAGCTCACAGTAAATGTTAGCAGCTCTTGCCCTTGCCTTTCCTGTTCATCTAGCAGCCCCAGACAATTTTGAAGCTAGAGGAAGCATCTCTTGCTCTTGCAGTGGCTGCACCCATCAATATCTTTGACGGTATTTCTGCCTGCAGTGCTGGTGGGAGCATTGCATGTGAGCACATGGGACAGAGCAGCTCAGGCTGAATTTGCCTTTGGATGTGAAGATTACATTTACAGTCTAACTGAAGACAAAAGTAGTAAAGGAAACTCCGAGGTCTGAAGGGATACTTTCTTCTCTCCTAACTGTTCCAAGAGATGGAAACACTCTGAAAAAGAGCTGGTTTTAAATCGCTGAACTTTCATAAGCTTCGTAACTGATGAAATGTGTACATTTATTTAATTATTTTAAAAACCTTTCGGTAAAACTTGAATTCATCCGAAGGATAAGGAATCTTTTTTTTGTTCCAGAAGGAATGGTCACTGTGCTTGACAAAATTATTCAAAGGCCAGTAGAAGCTCCTAGCTAACTACCAGCAACTATTTAAAAGTTAGGAAATCAACACAAGACTATGAAAACCATACCCATATCAGATGTTAATCATCCACATTTCTCATTGGCCTGAGCACTTAGATTAATCAAAGCCATGGAGCCAGAGCAGGCCCTACGGCCACATTACTAGCCACATGGTACTAGTCAGTAGTGCTGAGGCAAGAGCTGGTTTCTTGATTTATTGTCCATTCTCAGCCAAAAAAAGGAGAGAGAGTTTATTTCAACTTCCAATGCCTTTACACTCTTATTTTATTTAAAAATGTGAGCTATGAAAGGGGGCGGCCCAATTTAGCAGTGGGTTACAGGGCCCTGCACAAACTGGAAGGGAGGTGGTGGTGCTCCACCTGGGAGCAGAGCAAGTGTCAGTGGCTGCAGCTGGTCATCCTGGGCTATGTGGCATGGACTTGGCTATGCAGCTCCCATAAGGGAGCTCCCTTTAGGTAGCAGCTCCCTACTCCATCCCTTTTCGGATCTGGGCTGTGTTTACCCCTGCAGTTTGTTAATGCATGAGCACTTTCGGTGTCCTTGGAAATAAAAATGAGGCAAACACACTACGTATAAAAAAAGCAGCAGAAGGCTTTGATTCCTCAAAAGGATCCTGTTGCGGAGTGGGTAATATACATCTGGGCTGCATATAGCACTTTGCATGGGGAAAGCTACCTACCTTGAGCATGATTTGCTGGGGAAATGAGGATGCATTTTCTACCATAACCATGCAGGATCATGGTATTCATGGCCCTCCCCTGCATGGGGAGAGATTGAAGTTCAAGCCTCTGCTCTCTATGGGACAGAGAGAGGATGTGACTCTCAGTGAGTATCCTGACAACCGGGTTTGAAAAGTGCCTGTTGGTGCCTGCTTTCCCTTTGGGCCTTGTCTGTGAAATACGAGTCAGGAGCAAATTTTCTGCGTTTCTCAAAGGGAAAAAGTCCAGTGTTTTAAGGGAAACTGTTTATGATCTGACCTCCAACACAAAGGCTGTTTCTGCAGTCCTCATTCCTCCCACTGCACTACTTTTCCCTATAAAGAAGTGGTTTGCTGGGGAAAAATAATTTCTTCTGTTCCCCCCAAACATCCACAGTTTCTGTCACGTTGCAACCTGTGTGCCTGTGCTGCTGACTGCAAATGACTTGTCCAGATAGCCCCTGAAGTTGACAACTGAACACATGTGGCTGCAGTGGACCACAAATGGACAGATACTGCAAAAAGCAGCACAAAAAGCAGAAGTGGTATATACATGTCTTCCCAGATCTTGTCTGCTTTCTTTTCCCTTATCTCTTGTGCAAGGCAGGCCCTTCATTACTCACGTTCTTGTGATAGTCCTTCTCTCCCTTGGCATCTCTCCAAGGTTTTCTTCAGTAATACTTATCCTTTCCCCTGGAACATGCCTGTAGCTCCCACTAGCTTCACTCTAGACCAAAAAGGTGATCCTCAGCTATAGCTTAACAGTATTTTGCAGTTGTCAAGAGGGTGTATTTCTCACAAAGCAGACCCCCCCCTGCCCCCCCGATCACTATGGTTGGCTGAATTTATTGTTCCTATTCCTCCACAGGCCGAAAGGGCTTTCAGATATTTGTTGTGCATGAGACACAGTATTAGGATCATTACTGGATGCTTGAAGATGAAGGGCCTGGTATCCTTTCAGTATCTATTCCTGATACCTTTGAAGTCTGCATCTGTTAGCTTGAAACATGCAGTAATAGACAAAATGAGGACCAGGGAGCTAAAGTAACTCCGCCGAGGTCCCACAGCAAGTGTGGCCCCATTCTGCCTCCGTCACACTTTTGGAGCTGTGGAAACTGGGGTACTGTGGGATTAGCTGGTATCCAATTCAAAGCAGCAGAAATTGCCAGGACCACTTCAATGTTGAGGGAAACTATATTGTTAACACTGTTTGGTGTTGACACCACATTATAAAATGGAAACAGGTTTCTCTAATGGTAGTTTCTTTATGCAAGTCAGCTAACGGGTCTGTTAGATGTCTGTTTTCTACCCCCCTTCCACAGAACTAATTGCAGGCACACAACTACGGGATATATACAGTATTTAATTTTTTTTTTTTTTTTTAGAGATGTAATGCCCTTTACTGCAACATTTATATAGACCATTTTCACCAAACAGTTTAAAACTAAATAATGCATGAATTACTACAGCATGGAATATTGTAATTTTCCATCCACTCTCAAAATGTATTGTTATAATCATAAGCACTAGGGTGGCTAAAAATCCATCTGAAATAACCCTACATTAGCAAGCACTGTATGTAACCTTCTCATTCACTAAAGTAATGTAATAACATTACATTATGGTAAGTAACTATTACATTACAGGTAAGAGACTACCGAAAAGCAAGTCTTGATCACAAACAGCCATGTGTGGCAGAACAAGCTTCTGAACTGTAGAAGACAATTAGCAGAAGACAAAAGGATAGCACTGCCTAAATCAGTGCTCCCGACATAGAGCTGAGAGTCTAGCAGTTCTTGTTTTATGTTTTTACTGGTTCACTCTGTGACAAGTACAACTCCAGACTTCTCAGTTTTAAACACTTGCTTCCCCTCCCTTCCCCTCCAGGAAAGTGTTCCGAGTTCTTCAGGCAAAAGATGCTGCACAAAGACCAGGTAATGCAGGCAGGGATGGACTGAGAGGCGTGGGAGTAAGAAGATTAGCTCTGTTCAGAATCAGAGATAGGGTTCTTCATCCCAGTGATATGCACTCTAAAATAATTAACCACAGCGAATCAGGACAGGAAACATTGCAAAAGGAGTTTTGTCATACAAAGGGAAGAAAGAATACTGGGTATTGACAAGGTTTTTCCTAAGTATAAAGGAGAAGAAGCTGTTTCAAAATAAATAAATAAATGAATGCAGAAGAAAGATGCCTAACAATACAGTCCATCCATACCACTTCTTTGTACTCTTTTAGAAAAATGGGTGATTTACTAATGCTTTTAAAATACAATTTTTTATCAAATTTTTATCAAATTTTTGAAAACCTCTGACAAAACAGTTTTTCTCCACATTTTTCAAATAAATATCTCCATACATATATCCAAAGGGCTGTTAGTATCTCAGTCATTCAGAGCAGCATAAGCAAATTAGCAAACCACAGACATGCATGCAAGTCCCATTTCAAAAACAAAATGATTTTCCTTTTGCTGAGGGTACTTTCCCCAGACTCACCCCCCAAGTACAACCTACAGTCAGTGCCTTGGTGCCAACCCTGGTTTACTTCAGCAGTGTGTTAAGATCATGTCAGCCTTATCCTTTTCCTTCTTAATAAAGTGTTCCAATTTTGTTTGCAAGGGGAGGCAAGAAGAAAGGGAAGAGAATTTTGAAAAAGGAATCCAAAGAAATTAGGACGCAAAGTCTCTCCCTGACCTGGTCATTGCACCTTTAACTGCTCCTGCAGTCTGCAGAAAACCAAGGAAAAGCCAGATCCAAAAACTGGTGGCAAGAAGGGGTTCCCAAACAGTTTTGGACAGTCTGCCTCTTCACTGTACTTTTTAAATATGAATTCTCCCTAGGATTTTTCTTAGATCAGTCATTTTTCATGAAAAATCAGCAAAGTTTTTTTGGTGTCAAAATGTAAGATAAGGATCTAAATAACATAATGCTAACAAGCACTTTTTTTCTCCCAGATTTTCCTGCTGATTGACAGAAAGTTCTAAATTTCAAGTGTATTCATGCACCTTTTCTGTCTTGATTTGAAATCTGAGAGGAGCAGAGTAGAAGAGCAAATGTCAGAGCAGGAAAGTTTGAAATCCTCATCTCTACCTTGGGCTGGAAGACATTTTGAATATAATGTATTTCCTAATGCCTGGCGTTTAACTGATAAAAGGTTTGTTTCTCCAGAAAAGACTTTTATTCTCTCCCTGACAAAGAGGAAAAACTGCAATCATAGGTTCCCACAGGATGTTGACTCCACTGGGGAAAAGACAAAGGGAAGTAAATACAGAATGTAAGAGAAAATAAATGCAAGATAAAAAGGTAACAAAGTGAAAGTTGAAGAACAGTATGTTTGCTTAAAGATGTCAAGGGCAGGAAGAGGAAGGATTTATATCAGTTCTGAAAGCTGCTTGTTTACTTGGAAAAACAAGGACTGATTATAGTGATTCGTGCTCAGGGATGGCTGGAAAGAAACCCGCTGCTTCTGCAATTTCAAGGCTTGTATCTGTAGCCTGTGATTTCCTAACAGCCAGTGGCCAGATTCCTACAGCTGCGAGAACAATCTACTCTTTGAGGAACGCTAAGACTGAAGTGTGGATTTCACCCAGACGACTCACCTCTCAGGAAAAACCAGCAAATTTTTGCTGGAGCCAGGCAACAACTGCAGAATTAGATTATAAACTACAAGCCACAAAAATAGTAATAAATTGAGGCAACCACACACAAGGACCTTTAATCAGCAGCCTTTGATACAGGGCCTTAGAAGTGGTTACCTGGAACTCAGCACTGTTCCTGAAAAGACATAAATGTGCAAGAGTCTGATTGTGACATGAAGAGAATGGTTTTACAGGTCACCTTTAAAATCCAACTGTAAAAGCCCAAGACTGAAAGGCTTTTGTTAACCAAATGAATCTAGCCACTATCTTGCTTTATATTTAGTAATCTACAACACCGATCAGCACATTAAAGCGTAATTCTACAACCTATCTGCTTCTTCTATTCATACGAAAAAGAAGAGATATGGTTTGCAAACTTTTTTCTGTGCACTGCATAGGGCACTGCATACCAGGTTCACTGGACGTTTGTGCTGTGCTCTTTCCTGGGGCACCAGAGTACTGGGAAAACACATCCCTTGGAGAAAGCCCAAGCCTGCTTGGAATCTCCCACTTCTGCTGACATTTTGTCATTCTGGACCTGCAGCTATCAAGTAAGATATACTTAACAAAAGCCTGCACTTGCATTTATTTTTTCTGTAAAACTGAGAGAGCTGGGTTCAGAGAACGTCACTGCTCCTTCTCGGTGAACAGTGCTTCCGTGATTCTCTGCGACAGCCAGCTTCAGCTCTGCTGATTTTCAGATGCTCCTAACAGGTTTTAAGAATGAACAGGCTGCAAATGAGTATTAAAAAACCACTGCTCCACAGCAGTTTTAACCTAGAGGACAGCCTGCAGGAATGCTGAAGAAGTTTATATAATAAGCTGATCTGTGAACACCAGGCCCAACCAAACCTGGTTTTCCCTGGATTTGTATCTCATGATTGACTAGAGCTCTAACTGAACCTGAGCATCACTGTTAAATGACCTCAACCCTTAGCAGATACAAGAGAATAATCATGTACTAAGAAAGGCAATACAAGATCTTCATTTCTGTTTGCCTGCAGCAGAGACAGAGGGAAGCGACTGTGTAGTGGATTCCTTAATATTGTATGTTTCCTAATGTACAGATGGAGCATTGATAACAGGAGTTGTGCGGATTCTCTGGTGGCTGATAACAACAGAGGCTAGATTCAAGCCCTTCTCAGTTGCCTATCTGCACCAAAATCACAATAGGATGACTTTGTGATTCCTGCTGCTCTAGAATTTCCTTGAAAATGCTTATGGGATAAATATCATTATGGCGAAAAAGACAGACGGTTAGACTGTATTACGCTTGTTTCTTTAGAAAACAGTAAGGAAGGAAGGAAGGAAGAAAGAGTAAACAATGCAGAGAGAACCATTCATCTAATACAAATGAACTCAGATGAACTGATCCAAAGCACACCTTAACTATGGAAAGGGATATGGAAGTAAAGTTTAGGATAAGCACTCCAAAGTTCTTAGACTTCAGATATAGCTTTTTCAAAAGGGACTTGAGAATTTGGAAATCTTGAAAAAAGGCACATGATGCTCAGAGAAGGAGGGCCAGTGTTTTTGTGAAATAGTCTCTTTTAGGTATCTCTGCTTGCACACCTTGTGCCAAAGCATTTCAAATAATTTTCACCTGGGCATTATTCCTATGGAGAAGCAAATCCTGACTACAGAGCTTTTGCCCATATAGAAAGAGCAATTAGGATGCAGATAAACACAGGAAACAATTACTCAATACCCAAGGCAGGCTTAAAAGGAAAATATATGGGGAGGGAAATTCCAGGTAGCAAATAAAAAGCCTGGAGGCAGAAGTATTTCACTACCATACTGATTTACTATCAGCAGCTGGGACATGTTTATAGACAAATGGAAAACAAAATGACATCTAAGTGGGATTAAATTGAATCATTTCTCATATTAAGACAGCATTGCTGTTTTTTGAAGGACTCTCTGCAACGTATTCTGATTTATCACTCTGGTGTTTCCAAAAACTCTGTCATTTAAGTCTTACCTTGTTACTCTGAATGCAATATCCTTTTCAATGCACAAACTCTGTCTTTTGTTTTGGAGGGTGAACCTGGTCAAAGCCAGAATTGGCCTTGTAGTAAGTTATATGATTGGACTATGAAATACTTGTTACGCCTATCAGAGACTGCATAGCTTTTCATTGCAAAATGCACAAAACCAGTACATGAAAATGAGCTTAAGCAGTCTGGCCTGTTCGAAAAATATGAATCAGTCCTGCTGTAGTAATTATTGGCAGAGATACAGGATGAAGAAAGTCCTCAATTCTCCAAGGACCTCCCAGGAGTCCAAGCAGAAAGCATAACAGATCAGCAGGATCCTAAACTGACTCAAGCAATACTATTTAATCTTAAACACTGTTTGACTGACCAGTGGAATAAGCTTTTAAGAAGGAAAAGAATGTAAAATGAAAATGCATATTCAAATGACAAAGGAAAGCAGAGATTAAGCACAGGGAAGAGTCATAAAGCTGGAAATTCCCATCCACCTTACCTCACACCGACTTACTGTTTAGTAATAGTATTGCTAAAGGGTTCTCTGAAAACTGCTGTGACCGTACTAGAAAACATTCTTACAGCTACTGTTTTCAGCCTCCTCATGAAAATGGACAGTGTATTTGTCTCCCTGGTCTCCTCTGTCTCAAGTCAAAACATAAAAACAGGTTCTACACTAATGTAAATACACATCATTCCACTAACTTTAGAAGGAACAGTGCTGAATTACACTGAAAGAGAACCTGAGTAACTTCATAATTTCAAGGGAAGCTAAAGACATGAAAAGCTGGGACAGAAGACTGAATTCCTCAGAATATCAGGATGTATGCCTGATTTTGTACCCATTTCATGGTACATCTGTCAGATTAAAGCCATGCAGAATAAAGGGAATAGGGGAGTATTTAAAAGAACGGGATAGAGCCAGGTTTCATTTAGCCACACAACACTCAAATCACCACGCTGGTTTATACTGCTTAATCACATAAAAGACCATTCCATTCATTTGCCTTTAGTAACTGGCATACTGCAACCATGCGAAACTCTTGCTAAAGCACTATTTCCCTGCCTCTTAGCAGATATTCGTAATTACTACTCATTTGGCATTTCACATTCACCTGGCCCTGCTTTTGCGTCTGAATGAATATTCCAGGTGATATGAATGGACTGGCCAATTCCTCATCTGGAATTAAAATATATAGCGTGAGTCAGTGCTCACAGGAGTGCAAAACACGACAGAGCTTCCTAAAATCTTCATTGGCCAACAGGCAAACAGAGCAGGGTTGTTTCACACAGTGAGAACTGAAAGCTTAGAACTGGCTAGTACCATCCCTGCTTTCTTACTACATACGGCTTTATGCAGTGTATTGGGACAGCCAGTTTGTGCCCATTAGCCTGGGACGTATTTAACGAGTACGCCAGTCCATCTGGCTCTCTCTTCCTCTCTCCCAGGGTGGCTGCAGGGGAAACTTTTATATGAACTGTCACCAAAATCAAAGTGAAACTAAAACATTCAGGACTAAAAGCTGCTGAGAAATAACTCCAAGGTACAGAATACAGTCAGTGAGATCTGGGCCTTTGGAAAATACCTTCCACTGGGTAGTGAAATGAACACCCCTGGCTTTACTGCTTTATTCATTTCTCTGTTGCTCCCAAGTCCATTCACATTTTTTATACTCCAGGGGACAGAAACTCAACGTTCCTACCTATGCTGTGAAATTATGACTGTATTTTCATGCACTTTTAAACTAAAATGAGCATGACAGAACACCTGTCTCTCTGTGTGTCTCTCTGTCTCATTTTTTGGACCGTGGTGTTCTGGTAAGGACATCAGGGAACAGAAAACATGAACTGCAACTGACATACGCAAACTGTGCTGCCTCAATATGGGAAAACCCCAACAAATCATCAGTCTTCCTTATTCAGCTGAGAGACTATAGGAACAAAAGCAGCATTTCTGGGAAATAAACACCAGCATTTGGAAAAAAAAAAAAAAAAACAGAGCTTCGGAAGGAGTCTCCATTTTTCTGTGTGTAAAGGTGCCATTTTAGTTAACCTCAGAATGCAAACAGCTCCATAAAAGCCATGCCACAAGTACTATCACCACCCTCTGACTTCTCAGAGTGCAGCTTTGTCAGAGCCAAGGTGAACATGTGTCTGTGCTGTCCACAGAGTCATTTCTTTTGTTGCCAGAAGCTCCAGTTGTGGAGGTGATTTACCGACACTGACACCTTCTCCTTTCCACTAGAGCTCAGCACTGAAATCACCAGCCAATTTCACAGGCTCTGCTGAGACTGCCACCCAAATGCATCAACCAAGGTCTCTGAAAGCTACGCAGCTCTTAGGTTTATCAGAAGCTGCCTGGCATGGAGACTTTCATAGTTTCCTAGCAATGCTGTCACTGGAAAACTTACATCTGGGCTGGAGATCACGGGTCTGCCAGCTCACACCAGCCTCTGGCTGAATCCTACTGAATACGAGATGGCTGTACCCAGAATGGCAGAAGACCTGAGAAATAAGAACGGTGACTGAAAACAGTTAAATCTGAGACCACATGCAGAAATAAGGAGCATACGGGCGCACATACCTGGCCCACTACTTGCACACAGCAGATACGAGCTTACTAATTTCTGAGGTTCAGGGAAGGTGTGCTTTCAAAGCTTTCTTCTGATCTAAACTTACTTTCCTAAGAACTCAAGTGGCCAAAGATAATTTAGGCAACTATACTGAATACCTGTTCCTAAAATACAATTGATTGAGACTATCAATACTGAAAGAAAAAAAAAGATGGTTTGTTTGCTGCCTCTATTATGCCCAGAGTAAAGAAATCCCAAGCAAGATTTAAAGGACCTGTCAGTGAAATGTAGCAGGAACTATATCTTACAACAAGTTTTTCATCTGACATATCATCACTTGCATAAATAGTGAATTTTTACAACAACCTGCATGCTACCTCTCTAGTACAAAAGAAAAGATTAAAAAAATGTTTAACTTAAGCTTACACAAAATTGTGCATGCAAGGATAACAATTTGCTGGTTTCTCTACAGAGGAAAAACGCTTCTGAGACAATGCAAACACAGCTATGTATCTAAACCAAACAATTTCTCAATGTAGCACTCCCTCAGCATATCACCAGGAACTGCTACACATCAGCAATAAAATCAGGGCAGCTTCACCTGGCCAACTCAGCTGGCCTTATCTGGTCTGGGAGTGGAACATACATCCTAGACAGCAGAGCAAAAAACAGTGGGGGTGGGGGAGGGGGGGAGAATTTTAGTGTTAATCACAGGAACAGCAGTGAAGGATCATTAGAAACGTTTCTAAATCCCTGGAACTTGCAGCATATGAGGGCATCACTACACCAGTGATACAGACAGACTGGTACGATGCTTCAGCATAACATACAGAGCTGCCAGATCATTCCATTAACTCATGAATAAAGATTGTAAATCTGAGTAATGAAAGTACCGTCACATACGCATTCTTAACCCCAAAGCCCTGTTCCCAGTCAGACCATTTAGAACTGTCCTCTCATAACCAAATATTTTTGTAAAGCTAGCTAATCAGAAGTTGCAAAGGTCACATTTGCATGACACCCTTTCTAGCAGAATGGCATACTTCCTCCTAACGGACATGCGAGAGAACTGGCCTTCATCAGCTGTGTTCTCAAACCAGATTCATTCCATTGTAGAAGCCTCTTTTCACAACCAATAAAAGCATGTCCGTTGTAATTTCATGTGGTTCTTTTGTCCAGTAGTAGTTGTTCTGAGCAAAGTTTTAAGAACCTGCTTCTATTCTAACCATTTTTTAATTTCATACTATCTAAATGTTTTTCCTTTTCCTAAAAAAAGGAAAAAATTGAGGAAAAAAAAGACATTGGAAAGCTTGGGAGCAACTGAGTAACATTTGTGAAAGAGACAGGCTCTGACACAACAGAAGCCTTAACATTTGCAGAATTATCCAAAGAGGACAAGGCTAAATAATTTTGTCTCCATGCTTCCCACATCAAACTGAAGCAGGTGTAGATAGAAGAAAGATAAGCACATGATAGATGAAGAAGACAGGCTATAGCCAGAGACAGGTCTGCCAAGGGTGACAAGGAAGGCAGAAAGAAAGAGAGAAACTTCCAGGACTGTAGCTGTCCTGGAGAGCGTATGATGGTAGGGAGTCCTGCCTCATTGCTTCTTCATTTTAAATCCATTCCTGGATTAATATGCTGCACCTCTCTGCTGCACAGAGATGCCCACAGGAGCTGTTAAACACATTACCTAAGTCCTAGCAGAAGTGTGGATGTTCAGTAAGAAAGAAACTCTTCTCTGAAAAATTTATATTATGAAAAGAGAAGGTAAGCAGAGAAGAGGCACACACCAAAGAAGTGATTTGTCCAAAGTTACATGAAGATCTACAACTCTCCAGCCATACATGTGGTAACATGGACTTTATATTCCTGGTCCTGCATAATGTAAAGCAACTGCTGGTGTTAGTATGGGTGCAAGTAGTTTTCTTTCACACAGAAAGGCATGTCTCTAAACCATTTTCCATACCTTCAACTTTCGCTTATTTAGGAATAGCTGTTCATAACCTCTCACAGGATAAGAGCAGTAGGAGAATAAAGCAGAATGAGGCAGGGCAGTCTGCATAACTACATCAAACCCTAGAGATCTATTCCACTGAGGAAGAGAATTAAGAACAGAATGGGTGAGAATAAATGCTATTGCAGAAACTCCTAAATTAAGTAACAATAACCCAATGTGAACAGGTAAGTTGTTCTGGTCTTAATTACTGAAGGAAAAGATTGCCAGCTCTTAATCACTAATGCAGATGAAGAAGTTCTTACTCAACTGCTGACTAGTGAAGGCTTGATAATTTGAAGGGCAGATGTGTAAGCACTGGAAATACCGGATAACAGAAGTGATATCAAAATATTACTACTCTCTGGATCTGGAAAAGGCACCCTCAGCTAGATGCAGTGGTTAAAAGCTCTCTCATGTAAATTTGATTGTAATCTGTCTCTGCTAATAGTTGCCAGCTATAAAGTCTGTTTTGCATTGCACTTTAAAATATTCCTTTTAAACACTAAAAAGGGAATTGCACAATCCAGAGAGACAGTACATCTAAAATTAAAAAGCCAACAGCAATCAGAAACATTTAAATTTCCACAAAGGGATACCATATATCCAAAGTGATGAAATGCAAAACATAGCTTGGAAAAAAATAATGAAGCTGACTAAAATCCCAAACCCTTCCTTCTTTATTTTACCAGTTAACAGAATGATTTCTCTAATATTTTAATCTCAAAGTGACTTCTGAACAGGAGCAGAAGTAAAGACAGGCATTTGACTCTTTCTTACAGTAGGAAAAAAAATGTTAACTGGGAGAATGCCAAAGGAAATTTACTAATTGTGTTTTAGTAAGTCAATCTAGTATTACACACCAGCTTGTTAAACAACCAATGATTTTAATGATTTTACTCAGCTTTAATTATAAAACACAGATTAAGAAAACTGCACTTAAGACAGGTAGCTCCTTATTTAAAATGGTTTCACAAGCCATGAAAATTCCTCAGCTTTTTGGCAAACCACAGTTTTACAGATTGGTGTATTATCCACAAATATTGCTAATCGCTATCAGCAACAATTGCAGTATCTCTGGAACACATCTGCTGGTGACACTTTTTAAATGTGACAGTTTCATGGCTAATAACTTTATAGTCGTTACTGAAGTAGCATTACTCTTAAGTGACTGATGAAAGTTATCTACCTTTATACTTGGATATACAATAGGCATTTTCCAGATAGAAGGGGTGATTTGTATTTTCTCTCACAATGGGCCAGTTTGTAAATACTATGGAATCTAAAGTAGCAGTTGATCATAAGACAGTATTAATGGGATCAAGGGATATAATATAGGCACTCATATCAGGCATCCCTGATAGAATAGCTAAAGCCTGTAGCCGAAACATAGGATGCATGCTGATGTCTGATAAACACCTGTTTGTCAGGGAATGTTCTCCTTTTCACATCATACCTTTTGGAAACAAGGGGAGACATAAACATCTCTCTGCTAGTAACAAATGCATTTCAGTTGCCCATACTCTAGTACAAGTGTGCTGTGCAGATCCATCTGTATTCAACATATGTTGGCTTTGGTAAAAAGACGATTTTCTCTGTGCTGACTTGGGGGAATAACACATTAGAGAGGAGAGACATTTTCGTTCTCTAGGAGTGATGATGTGATCCCTGCTCGCGTCACGTCTGTGGTAGCAGATAAATGTACAGCCTCACAGGCTAAAGCAGCAGGTGGGCAGTGGACTGTGCTATCCAGATAGGAGCTGGGGAAAGGGAAAAAATTCTAGTTAGAACAGAAACATCATCTTCAAAAACATTCAAGACGCAAACACAGAACAGACAGAGGATGTGCACCATTCATGCTGATGGGACAAATGGGAAAGTTTCTAAAGTTTTTTGAAGACCTGAGGTGCTGGTATAAATGTGGAACATAGCTGGTGAGTTATAGATAGGAAGCATTCCCAACAGTGTCAGATTGCTGACAAGTTAACCTGACCTAGGTTAACCTTGGCCATGACAACACTTTTGTCCAATGGACATATCCAGGACAAGGAAGTTCTGGCATTACGCTTCTATCTCTGGATGGGCAACACATACAGAAGGAAGTGAAAGTTCAGGTGGAATGAAGCACGGTGAATGTGTGACAAGGCACCTTAGTGTTAATGCATTTTGTAAATTAAAAAAAAAAAGAAGAATCTACGGACATACGCAGCCAGGCTCTGTGCTTTGTGAATCCAGTGTCAGACCTGCATTCACTGAGGAACAGTTAAGACAGCTGTCAGTAAGTATGCTAGTAAGAATTCACAACCTGGCCCTCTGAGATAACATAATCCTTGAGACAGCACACATGGCAGGCTGGTAAGCATGCGAATACAGCGGTCCTTTGTGATAGAAACTACAGAACCATAAAGCTTAAAGGGACCTCAAGAAATAATCTGAGACCATTCAACTGATCCCGGGGCAAGATCAGCTGTAGCTGTGTCATTCCTGACAGATGTTTGTTTAACCTGCTCCTACAGACCACCCAGATGCCAGGGTTTCACAGCAATTTATTCCAGTGCCTCCCTGTCTCATGTTCAGAAGCGCTGCTGCCCATACTGCTGTTCACTATGGACAGGCTGGTCTGTCTGTAATGGCTTTTTGGGTGTCTGTGCATTATCCTATTCCTTGGCAGTCTCTTCTCCTCCTGGCTAAGCAGCCCTAGAAAACCCTTCCCACAGGTTAGACTGGACAGATCTCTGGTCTCCCTTGCTGAGTGCCTCTGTCTGTCTGTCTCTGTCTCTCTCTCTCACTGGGCCACATCTTTCTTGTAAAACCGTGACCAGACTAGACCACAGCCTTAAAACAACTGGACAGGGCACAAGGCTGACCTCACATGTTTTTCAAATTACATTTTTGTTCAGAAATGGATTCAAATGATACTTATTTAGAAATAAGAGAGTACTTTGTTACTTCTGAACATTGCAGGGATTTCTTCTGAGCACCGGGAATGGTCACATCCCACGTGACACCTGGATTTTCCTTCCCCTAGCTCCCACAGGCGGTGGGGCAGCTCTCACTTCTGCCAAGGATTCTGTCTGACCCCTCTAAAGCAGGGGAAGGCATTTAGGTGTTTCTCTGCGCATGGGAACATGGGCCTACAAGATACCTGCTGAGTTACCAAGTCCCAGGCTGTAGTATCACATGGTATCACAGCATGATCCTTGTCAAAATGTACTCAGTTCCCTAGGGACATTACTTGAGGATTTTGCTCCCACTATTTTTAAGGGAAAACTGAGATGGAAGATCAGGACTTTAACTGCTCTACACTCATTCATGACTAGTTCATACTCATATGAGATTCCTCCAATACTGTCTTTTATCTTAAATACTGTTCTCCTCCCTCCCTGATGCTAATTGCTTGGACATAGTTTCAAAGAATACTCATATCCCTTTGTCCCATTTTTGCCACAGAAACAGATAACTGAGGAGTTTTTCAGTCCACAGCAGCCTAGTGATGCGCCTTCTGCTGCAATAAACCATCCGCCAGGACCTGCTAGTTAAGACACTAGCACAGTTATAGCCCCCTCCATCTTGAATGTCAAAAGCTGATTCTGACAACCTGTTCCAAAAAATAAAAGCAATCAAGACTGCAAGCACAAGTTGATGACTGTATCCTACTGCCAAAAGAAATCTTAAGATTCCTTTCCTGATTAATTACTTAAAGAAAAGAAAGAAACTGTGGAGGTTTTACTTTGGGATCTACATTGTAACAACTGAATTAAACTTTAGACAACCACAAATAATCCCACTTTCTCTAGCCTTTATAAGGAAAAGCTTCTTCCGCATGCCATTCTTCTTCTGCATGCCAAATAATCAGCTTAGCTGATCAGTGCTTGATACTTTATGGCCCCAAGCTGTGAGCTTCTGATCTCATGAGGAATATAAATCAGGAGAACAGTTTTCTTAGAGACAAACATATTTAAAGCAATGACAAAGGCGTTTTTTTTGGTCAAGAAATTTTACACATACATAAATGTAAACAATTACTGAAAGGCACATATTTGTTTTATTTTTAAGAGAAGGATACCTATAAAGTTATTGCCCTACATGAAGGATCACGAAACACAAAGCAATCAATTACGTTAAGATTTCTAGCACATTTTTACTGTATGAAGCCTTCTGTGAAATATAACCTCTTTTGAAAAGCTGTATTTTTAGACATTTTGAATAAAGTTGGGAAGACCGGAAACTGTTCCATAAATAAGAAAAGCAGAAAAACATTTCTTTGGCATGACTTCACTTTTACAGTAGCATGCTGTATAAACACCATTTATTTAGTTACCACTAAATCAAAACATCTCTGAACTAAATTCCTGGCACTAATCACTTCCTGGATCCCTCCTTTATTAAGGTATTATTTTTCAGATGTTCCCCCACTGATTGCAAAGATACAGAGGACATCAATTCATGCAATGGACTAAATTCCAGAGGAAGTTGCCACCGATAAACTACTGATGAAGTTTCTAACCACCCAGGAGGCCTTAAGCAAGCAGCTTGGTGAGAAAGACTAAAAGCTGAGAGAGAAAGACTGAAAAACAAAACATGTAAGCCTTGAGCAGGACAACTACAAAACTGGAGTTAACGATTAACTATACATACCGTGCTGCTGAGAAAGAAAGGAACAGTATAAGGCAGACAGCAGCAACCGATCCTAATCCAACAGCAGTCATGTATTGCAGAGTGGGCGATAAATCTGAAAGGAAAATATCAAACACTTTAAGTGAACAAATGGTGTGGTTTCAGTCTGGGGACTGACTGACTCAATCTGCTCAAAGCTAAATAATTCAAACAAAACTCATAGGCTAGACTTATTACTCAATCAAGCAGTAATGGATCTGACTACTCAGTAGCCAGTGGCCAACTGAGGAAGTATAATTAAATGGTGTATTCCTCAGTAGTGATTACACTTCTCCATCCCTCGCCTTTCCTGTTTTTTTCCTTTCAATTTCTGATACTCAATGTCAACATTTTCCCCACTCACCATCGGCAATTTCAGTCCCAGTCACATGCCAAGGTCTTCTCTGGTGCCAGAAAATCCTAATGCTTTATTAAATGGCTCAATGATTCTCTTTCAACATTTTGCAATTCAGGTATTATTTTCTCCTCCCACCCCCTTTTTTTTTCAGTGAAAAAACAGAAATAAACCTGGCCATGACAGTCTTACCCAAGCCCATCATGCCGGAAACCACCTAAAATAGAACAGAAGGCTTATACTGATTTAAGGTCAACACCAGAATTATTAAGAACTACCTGTGAAGGCAACCTGAACAAATGAAAACTTGATCCCTTCCATCTACCTCTATCCCATTTTCAGTAGCAGGTGAAAGTTACCGCTTTCTTTCTGGATTTGTCACAGACATCTGAGCCACTGGATCTTATTCCTGCAAGATTCCACACTTTTGCTTACTGTTAAATCTTGCACATATGAGTATTTAATGCTTTAGCAGAAGTTTAAATTCTTGCAAAAAATGCAACTTCCTTATTCAGTGAAATTAATGCATATGTCAATGAAGAGAACCCAAATGCCGAGCCATCAGGGAAGCAATCTCTATAAGTGTAAGTCTTTTTTTTTGGCTCATCTGAAGGCACAGGCACAAGGAGAAGGCTAGGCTTTTACTTATAATGCTCTCAACAGTTGGTTTGAAGCACAAAAAACATATAGGAGAATAATAATAAAGCAATTAGGAGTACTTTAAAAGTTTGCTTAACTCTGCTAGTGTAGCAAGGCTTGTACTGATGTAGCACTTCCTGAACCTGACTGGAAGGCTTGCAACACAAAGAATTTCAGACAGGGACCTCATGAAGAAAATCTGTTTAACTTCCAAGCATGTCCAGTTTTGAAAAAAAGTTAAACTAAGATATACCTGTCCTAGCATCACCACAACACTAGTTGCCATATGTAAATTTAAAATGTCTACACATGTCTAGAACAGGTGTCAGCCCTCCTAAAAACTGCCTTCCCACATGTTGTAGAATATATTTTCTGAAAAACCCTCATATTCATTCTACTCGGGCAACCATTAATGACAGAAGGAAGCACACTTGTAACACTTTTTACAACGATTTATCCAGCAATGTGAAGTGCTGTCTAAAGGATATCTGAAACAATGCAGCTGGCTTTAGATTTAATTTGTAGGCCTGTCCTTCACACAAGTGGAATTCAGTAATACTCCTTAAAGGATTCAGTGAGCCAAAAGTACTCTCGGCCTCTCCAGTTGTAGAAGTCTCTTTAAGCCAAGAACACCGTTTAGTTAGATGTCTCTCCAAAATAAAGGCAAGCAGATTTACACACAAAGGCAAAGGCCTGTCCTGTCCTACACTCCTCTTGCAATGCCCATCTTTTTACCCTCTCCCAAAACCCTCCTGTACATCAGACAATATCTGACAATGCTCTGGAAACTGGTAAAAGAGAAATTCAGAAGAGGATAGTTTTCTGTCCTGCCAGCATTATTTTACAGCTCTTTCCACTTTGGACTGGTAACATGGTCCTCAAACTTATTGAATCTTTGAGCGCAGCAGAGTTTCTCATAAAAACAAGCAGCTGAGATGATATTCTAAATGCAGCAGCAAATAAACCAAGTTGTGTGAGTAAAGAGCCTAGAAATAAACATACAGTGTTCACTGGAAGATCAATAATAATACCAGTCAGATATGGCCTTTGCTGAGTAGGGGAGGAGATACACCACAAACACTGCCTCTTTCAAAAGTATTATCTCACTCCCTAGTGTCACATTTCCTAGCACATGGCCACATTTGGTCTTTCAATCCCACAGGAGAATCTAGAGTCTGTAGGAGACCCTCAGGGTGCCACTTTTTTGTCAGGAGAGGCTAATGTTTGCCTTTTGCTGTAATATGATGAAATGGGTAAAGATGGTTCCTTCTAACACAGTGGAAAGGATACTTTTCTCTATTTTTTTCTGTATTTTTCAAAACAAGCTTCTAAATTGACATTTATCTTTTGTGCTTCTATTCTTTTATGCCCAAAACTTTTATTTCCTCTTTTATTTTGATATGGAAGAAGATGGTCATAAAACTAGTGCTATAAATGGATGCGATGCCCAGAAAGAGTAATATTACAAGCAAGGTGTATAATTCATTCTAAAACTTTGTCCTCTAAATACTGAAGTGCAAAGCAAAATTTCTGCCTCTAACCTTTACAGTCCTCAAAGTGAACCAGTTACTAAGAGTGAATGAAAGAACAGCCACAGCAATTATTAATTTTATGTTGGGATGCCAAGCCAAGCTTTGACTTCTGTTTTCTCATTGAAGGAAAAATGGACTTACTTTTAATTTGTGCCCAAACAGCACAGGACTGTGTTCTCACCTGAAAATGAAAATATAAAAGAATCACTGTTTCTGAATAGAGAAATCTACCATCATTTACAGCCTCATCAAGCAGTCAGCTGCAAAACACTCAATTTTATTACCATTGAGAATGATTCCTCCCTCCCCACATCCAGTAACAGCATCTAGCTTTTCTGAGAAGATCATAAACTGTAAAGGTAGGATAAGAGAGATGGCTTTGGTAAAAGCCTAGCTCTACTCTTTTCTTTCTTTCTATAACCTGTGCATGTAAGTGACATGAAAGGCTCTTTGAAGCTGTATGGTTAAAAATTCAGAAATTAGGAAATGCCAAGGCTGAATGTGCTGTATGAACTCTATTCTTGTGTAGCGTATATATGCTAAAACACAGTACTTAATTACATGGTTTTCAAATACTAAATCATGCAATATTTCTGCAGTTATGACTATATGCTTAGTGCCTATTAATTTTAAAGTATTTTTATACAATACTTACAGCAGTTAATGTTCACAGTAACTAAACAAATCTTTATCAAGACTCTTTTCTACAATAAGTCTTGGCATCTGTACACCTTTTTTTCCCTTTCTCATACTCATATACACATAAAAACACATGCACGTGCCCATTCTATTCTAAGTTCTATTGTTTGTTGTATAATTACTGGGGAGTCTATTTCTGGAGTGCTTCTATATGGATCTTCCTGCTAAATGACTTTCACAGAATACATATACATGTATTCCTCATGAAAGCTCCTGGCAAAATATATTATGCTGCTCTGGATAATGGTATGTTTTCATGAAATTAAAGACTTACTTAAATTATGAACCATTTGCACAAGAGGACAACACCACATTTGTATACATATATGCCTTTTGTGTGTCTGCATGCCTAATCATGCAACCTCAGTGTTTCTTAAAGTAGGCTTTCATATGGAATTTTCTAGCTATTTAAAAATGCAAAACACTGAAAAAGGAAAGCCTGTTAAAATAGGAAGAAAAAAGAATAAGAAGTGGATTTAAAAACTCAGCCAAATGCCAGAGCCTGGCAGTCAGTTGCGTAAGTGCCATTATCTTGGAACAGCTGCCTCCTCGGCACACTCCGGTTTGCAGTAAGTCAGTCCTCCCCTGCCTAGGAAAGAAGTTACAGACCTCCCAGGAATCTCACCAGCAAAGTACACTAACCTGCACTTGATACCAAGCCAAATTATAAAACCCTTCCTTTGATGAATTAGTACCTGGTAACAAAGGTAAACCCCCATGCCTTCTCAAAAAGTTATCAGTCAGATTACTCCTGCAAATATTCAAGTACCCTTTGTGCATGACAAGGTCCATGGACCTCAAAGTCCTTATTTTGGCCTGCATATTCTACTTTTCCCTGGGTAGTTAAACTGGAGCTAGAAACCCCTTTCACAGCTGTACACTTAAAAGACTTCTGGAGAACAGAGAAGACATTTTCCCCTGCACATATACTCTTCTTAGCTGATTTTTATCAGTCTAATTTAACAGACTTTCATCCCAACTCAGGTTATTTCCATTCTAATTTTCTAAAAAGCTCTTAGCTTTTTTACTAAAAATACTGCATGTCACAACCCGCCCCCCAGAACAGAGTACTAAAATTATCTTCACTTTTCATAGACCTGCTCTTATTTCTGTTGTATGCATATGCTGTTTGCTCCAGAAAAGTTGATGCTAACACTGAGGTTGTACAAAGTTGTGCTAAAGAAATTAATCCCAAATCAGTTCAAACTCCGAGCACCTTTCTTAACTCTCACCATTCACTTTGAGCATTGGCTTCCTATAGAGCATGCAATCTATAAAGTAATCACTGGAGACTGAAATGGGTACGAGATAGGTTAGAGTTATTCAATTAACAGTATGCTTTACAGAGAAGGATGCATGCAAGGGTGGATGATTTGTTCCACTTAAGTAAGGTTTTCAGGATAACGACAGTGAATTCTCATTTGTTCCCAAATCCTCCCTTGGTCTCCAACACTTCTATATCCCAACTGCCAAATTCGTCAGCATGAAAAATGGTAATTTCCTTTATCTCTGACTTCTTAACTTCTTTCCTTGTACTTTTCCAGCATTCTCTGCAGCAGATCATATGACCAGCCTTTTAACACACATGAATATTCTGAACAACTGAAAAATACAGCTTTTAAGTCCTGTACTTTGAAAAATAATCAGAAAACAAAAACTGAACAAGAGACAGCTTTCTGAGAACCTCCAAACCATTCCTAAGCAAGAGATAAATCAAACTGGAATAAACATAATGGAAATGCTTATTTATCTTGACCATTTCCTTATAATTTTATCTGATTTTCCCACCCTTACTTCAAAGAAAATACAACAGAGACATTGAGAAATAACAGCAAGAAAAAGTCACAACCTAGACTTGATTTTGTTGTTCTTAGCATGAAGGGACTCGAAGCTAGAAGGGTCTCTGGAGGATGCCAGAACATAGAAGTACAATGATGACAACAATAGTTATTACTCTATTACATAAATTTTGAATATGTCTGTATTCAAACAGAAACATACTCATATGTAAAACACACTAGATAAATGCAAACTTCACATGCGATAATAATTGAGGACAAATTAAAAAGCTAATTTTCTAAAAAAACAACAGATGTTTAAATGCTTGCTCTTGAATAAAAATTCAGTTACTTAAGTAAACGGATTTTCAGAAACTCTGAATACCCAACAATCCTCAGTTCAGAATTCTCAATTTTTGGAATTTCTTAATACCAACAACTGCACAAAATATGCCAGCATGAGAACTGAAGATTAGCCAACACCTGCATGCCACAGATTTAACTCCCATTTCAAAGAAAGAAAACAGGGAACCAAAGTTGTCTGGTCTTTGCAAGTCCAGTAACTATTTCCATGTATTGTAATATAACTTTGTCTACTTCATCTAGTAACAAAAACCATACAGGAAAGTGCATATTAAGCAGCTGATGTGTTCTAAATGGCAGGAAGTGAACTGTCACTTCTACAAGTAACAGGTATTCCATTAAATCAGAGGCCTAGAAAATACATCTGGCAATTCTGGAGGTGAAAACTTTGGACAATTATCTGCATAAAAGAGAAGGAGAATATAACTTAGAAACAGTTTAACAAACAGCTGGCAGAGATGCATAAGCGGTCTGTACTGTTCAGTGCTAGAAAAGCCTGAAGACACGTAACAATATAAAATGTTTCCTTGTCTTACAAAATGCTGCAGGGAAAGGACTAGGGAAATCAATGTGTAAAACCCTAGGAGACATAAACTGAATTCAAAGAAGTACTTAGGAGAGCTTAATGAGGCTAAACTTGTTTTATATTTGGCTCATACAATAATCTTGCTCCACAGAGTAAATTCTGCCAAAAAATACGTAGGCCTAATTCCAAATTCCAGGATATTTTGGGATAACTTAACACTATTTATGAACCGAGTGCCTTTAATTGACATTCCTCTGCTGACTCCCTCAGACTATTAATCAGAAATTACTGACGGATGGCAGGTTTATGTCAGGATCAGCACCCACCTTATCTGTGCTATTAAAAGCTTAAAGTAGATGCCATATAAAAAGTACAATGCACACATTAATAGATACCAGTACAGAAATGACATGTATTTACTTGTTATATTTCATTTGGTTCAGACTGAGGCAGAATTAAGTTTCTTATTAGAAGCTGTTTTCACTTACTGAGGTTTGGGTGTAGGCTTCCAAAGCTACAGAGATTTACAAGTGACTCACAGATGACTTTTTACCCTGCCTTACTGCTTTACGCTTACACACAAGATCCCAAAGCTCTATTTTAATTTCAAAAGGCTTTTTTTTTTTTGGCAGGGTGCACTGTTTATGTGACATTTTGTTTTGTTTTTCTTACATTTGACATTCAGGACAAACATGACCTTGAAAATACTGTCACCTGGCTCACCTGGAGAAAACTACCTTCTGTTGAGACCTCTATTAGCCATAATATATCAGCTGTAGACCAGTGAGATGGATAATGACTGGAAAACTAGTGGCATAATGACATCATGGGAGGAAAGACACTGAAGCACTGAACAGCTGAGAGAAATACACATTTTAGATGCTTTGTTTCTGATTAAAATACACATTTAACTTAAAACGCCAAAAATTTTATGCTAGTAGTATGTCTTCCAGCAAGCCTTGCCCAAAGGAACTGGAGTTGACATTACACTGTATTGTAACACACATGATAAAATACATAGTGATTTGGTTACTTTGAGAAGTAGAATATTTTGCTCTAGAACGCTCAACTCAAAAATGAGAGAATTCTTCACTGATAGGGAGTAATTTCAGATTTCTCAATACAAATCTCTTTCACTAAGTTCTGGCCTAAAAGAGACACCCTCAATTAGGGAGGGCAGAGCTGGCCCTTCATTTTTAATTCTCTCCATTGTTTGCCTTTAGGCATCCAGAATTACTCCAACATTACAATGACCTGATTATCTGCAAGGAATTACAAGAGTTACTTAAAGATGCTTCAGATTTAATCTCATTCTGTCAATTTACAGATACTTTCGACATCATAAAAATTTAATACGAAGCTAAAATTTCTCTTTTTTCCACAGCTACATTTCTTTACACGGGTATAAAGGAAAATTTTAAAAATATCCATTACCTTATTCCACTCGCTTATTATTCTCAAAAAAACAGAATACTCTTTTCCCAGTTTTAAAGGAGCATTATAAAACTTTCCGTAGTAACGTCTGTCTCCAAGAGCGATTGACATGTTATCAGCAACATCCTTGGCCCGGAATTCAGCTGCCACATATCCCTCAGTGTCAGTGGTGCTGCTAAAGAAAGTTGCAGCAGCAAAGGAATCACAAATAAAAGCGTTCTGCAAACCCAGGGGAAGCACAATCACCTGATAAAAACTAGAGTAAAACAAAAAAGTAAACTTTAGCTCTCACGTCAATGTACTAAGCATCAGGCATTCATTACATTTCTATTTTCTGTTTTCCAGTTGTAGACTCTTAACTGTTTTTAATCATCAATGTCCAATATGAACTTTTCTTATATTAGAATACTTCTACCAGTGTGGGTTCCACAGCATTTTGTACAAAGACCAATGCATGAACAATTTAAGGCTGGTTCCCCTTATCACATGCACATAAATCCTGAATGTTATTGCATGTTAAGTTGAGAAGAGCATCAAACTCGGTTTCTACAGGTTGCCTTTTGCTTCTCTCATCTGATGTAGAAGGCCATTTACAAAACAGAACACATCACTGGCCTCTAAAAACTATTGTTCCCAATTTCCCAGAAGCAAGTCTTTTTCTGTTTAAAGGAGGAGAGGATCCAATTTCTAAAAAATTCATTAAATCTGTCCCCTGACCTTTCAAAACAAAGTTTAGCCTATGGTATTCTAACATAGGAGAAGTAATTCTCAGAGCTGTTACATCAGTCATCAGCTTGTATATTGCTAGCTTTTAAATATTTTCTGCTTTAGTATAATGTGAGTTACAATTACTATTTCCCTCCTTTCACAAAGGGTACTTACTAAGCTGTAAATCTTACCTCTCCCCAAAAATATGTATTTTGGCAGTAATGCAATAATATGAACATAGTACTTCAGAATATGCAGAAAAAACAGACTTCATTATTCATTTCCTCTAGCTTCTAGAAAATAATTTTATTGGATGCACGAGCTCATTGGAAAACAAAAATCAGAAGGGTAGAACTGCTCTTGGACACATCAATAAAAATCTAGTGTGACTTCACTGTGGCTAAAGGAAAAAAATCAGTGAAAACCTAGAATGATTAAGGACAGAACTTTGGTCCAGAAAGTGGGGAAGAGTCTGTAGCCAAATACTATCCTGCCAAGCGAGGTGAAACTGGGAGTTATAGTTCAGTTTTATCCCACTGCTAATAAAAAATAACCTAACCCAAACAAAAAGATCTGATATATAAATAACATAAATCTGTGGAATGTTTTTTGAGAGGGTAAAGAGTGCACAGAGACAAACCTGATCGGACCATTTCGATCATCTGCTTTCCGGAGTCGGAGCAAGGGCGCAGAACCTTTTGCTGTAACAAATTCTACGTCTGGGAAGGGGGGATCTAAAAAGTAAACAAATATCACAACTTCAGAGAAGCTTCAGAAATGTTTCAAGCGTGAATGTTCCTAGCTTTTTTTTTTTCTTCTCCAAACTTTCTCTGTTAACTGAATCTCAAACCCCAAAGGCTCAAGTCTGCAGGCAATGTAAGGAATCTGATCAAAAAACCCACAGAGCAAACATGAACATGATGGCGTGGCAACCCCAACTCAAATCCTTTGTTACGTATGCTACTTGGGAAAAACAGAAATATCCATGAATGATGACAGACTGTAAAGAAATGAGACAGGAAAGACTTGTAGGAGGAAGCAATATTATTTATTAGACTAACCAAAATGGTTGGGGGTGGGGGAAGATGAACCTCTGTGCACAAGGCTCACTGCAAGAAATAAGATGAATAATGAGCATCTGTTAGGGCCAAAAACACTTTTAACAAGGCAACTTCCTTAGTTATTGCTCATAGTCAGCTTGTAATATCCAGCCTCTTATACTGGATTTGGACTTGGATACAAAGCTCTAATTTATATTATTGGGAATTTGCACCAGGACCAAAACCACGCAAACACTTCTGCCTCCAATTTCAACAGCAATGATGACGGCTGCACACTGACAAGAGACTCGTGCTATGGTAATGGAAATTACCACTGCCAGCCTGGAAGTAAAACTGAAAGAGCTTCAGTATGTCCAGCTGAGAAGGAAGCTGCTAACCCACAAGTCTGCAAGAACTAGCACAACTATTTACAGGTACAATTAGGCTGCTTGAAACTGGTCTATCAAGCAGCTGGTGGCATGTGTGACTAAACAATAACTAATGCAGTGCTTATAAGTTGGAAACGCAGGCTTCAGAGCAGTGTTAGAAAGAATAATCAAAACTGTGGAGAAAAAGAAAAGCAATGTGGATTTGCCAAAGTTAAGTCATACCAGGCAAATCCTTGGTGATGTGCATGGATTTTCCAAACAGCAGGAATAGGGTAGCTGAAATACATGCTGACACAAAGAAAATCATTAGTTCAGCAGCAGAAAATCAGCATTGGTAGAAAAACAGTCAAGTGGGTAAAGAGCTGGTATATAGGGAGCTAGCAACATACAACATGTTGAAAGTAGAAATACTGGGCTGAAGGTAGGTTATTAGAGGAGTTCCCCCAAGATTAAACAAAATCAGTACTAAAACCAGTGTTTTTCCTAATGATCATGACACAAATTCTGGGTGTGTGCAGATGAATTTTGCTGCTCAGTGTTAGACATAGTGTCAAACCAAAGCTGTATGGGGATGTTACATAAAAAAACCTGAATAACCATGAGAGGTAATGTTCTGAAAAAATGGGATGAAATTCATCAGTATAAAATACAAGACGATGCACTTTGGGACTAACAAGAATTTTTTGCCATCTACCTTGAGATTATTTGAGTAGTAGGAAAAACATACTAGTGAGTGTCAGTCACCAAAATAGTAACAGATAGAAAGGAAAAGGCAATTCTAAAAAGCATAACAAATGGATTTCAGTAACACTGGCACAGTACCAACACAGTTACAGAAAGTCTAGGTGCGATCATTTCACAACTGCCTAAACTTCCAGTCATCAGTCCAACAAAGCTAAGTCAAACCAGCGCGCAGGATGACTACAATAAAGATCCAGAGAGGGAACCAAAAAGACTTGTCTTTGTAGCCTACCAAAATGAAATCTGAGAGCCTGTATGACCTCTGCTTTAAACAGATTTGAGCGGATAACACCAGTGAGGGAAAGGAACAACTTAAGCATAGCATGCCCAATACAAAGACAACAGGCCATACACAGACCACCAAAGGAAAATAAACTCTACCCTACCTGTGGTAAAAATCATCTGTAAGAAAACCCGTTGAAAGCTTACTGAGCCAAATGAACTCCTCTGGTAGTTCCCTTTACCAGGTCCTCTTCAAAACCAGGCTGTGGGCAAACTAGCAGTGGAGAAAACTAGCCTTGAATACGTTAAAGATTTAAATAAGAATAAGATTTGTATCCAGCAAAGCTATAATGTTGTACAGTAGCTCTTCTCTAGCAGGGGACAGGGCAAAAGTCCTTTAAAATACAATTTCATGACGTATTGAAGCATATGGCACGGCTGCCTGCAAGAATAGGAAACGGCCTTTACTGTGGAAGGTCTCTTCAATCTTTTTATAAATACAAACAGCTTAACATTTATAGACAGTATTTCTATCTGATGTTGGAAACGATGCTTCATATTGAGCATTAGCCTGAACAGTATGTGACAGCCAACCTTTATGTCCTTAGCGTCTTCCAAATTTAAGCAAATATAACTTAAGACCTGAAAACTTTCCCCTAACTTCAAGGTTCCTCAGTGCAGACATTGCCAGTGGGCACTTGGCTAGGAAAATAGATTCCATCAGGGCAGATTTAACTGGTACCTTTGTTTCATTTGGCATCCAGTACCACCAGGAGATGCTTTGATTCCCTTCCGAATCTTCCAATTCCCAAGGAAAGCTTAGGAATTTCTTCTCAAATCTCAGCCAGAATGTGCAAAGCCTGCAATGGCTTTGCATTACTTTTCAGGCAAGCAGTGCAAGAAGGAATAAGAGGCAAAAAGACTGTTGGCACAGTTCATAACAGAGTATATTTTTATTATCTAGAATTTGACAGAAATAATGCAAAACACGAAAGTAAACACCACTGACAGCCCTAATAAGTGAGCAGAAGGAAGTAAAATCTGTAAAGCACAGTGCTTTTAAAGCTTGGAGTCTTTTGCCATTTTTAGTTGCTGTAAAGAAATACAAATATTTAAAAACATCAAGCACATCTAAAACTCCCTGCTTATTTTAATAAGAAGAGTAAACAAACCACAACAATCCAAACCAATAATAACAATAAATATAATAATAAATTAAAGGACTGGATTTCATTTTTGCTTCAGGAATCAGAAAGGCCCTCTGAAGGAATTCTTCCATGTGCAATATTTGGCAACAGGGTTCTTTTTTCTTTTTTCTTTCTTTCTTTTTTTTTTTTTAAAGAAGCATCTTCTCAGAACTTTAACTTTTGCCAAAAATAAATCTGCTATGAGGTTCTCAGAATGTCCAAATTTAAAAATTCACATAGGAAAAAATAACTTAATACCATTCAGAACTCTTTCTGGGGAAGGGAGGAATGCTACTGACAGACGATGAATCCTCACTATGTGGACTGTGCGAAGAAAGCAACATCCTCTAGCCCAACTAGATGCTGCTAGCTCGTAACCTTTGGTAAAGGTATGACTCTTTAACTCTTCATCAGCAGAACAGACCAACACCTGTAGCAGCACCATGAAACATATATACTGAGGTAGTCCCCCTCTCAAAACTCATCATAGCAGCACTAAGTTGCTAATGCTTGGACATTTCATTGTGAGGCTCATTTTCTACAATAAGAACCCATGTGCTGAGTCTCCCTTTGAAGATAAAGCCAGGCTACAGGAAAGAAGTGCATGCCAGGAAGGGCCTAGCATTGCAAAAAAACACAGGAAAAGAGCACACGCCTCAATTTTGGAGCAAAAACCTGTTTGCTGTTCTACCATAATCCTACTCTTCAGAAAAATCCAGCACGTGGAAAGCAGTTCATTATCTGTTCTTATGAAAACATTTTGCAGTGGAAAAGCTACACCATTTTCTCTAATCCTGGAAATGTATTGTTTACTCCTTGTTTTACAGACCTGATCTTTGCAGATACTGTTTACTGCTGCAGTCCATGCACTGCACAGGCAAACTGCCATGATATAAGGAATATCAGCACTTTCATGACCTTCCCTGGTAGGGATAACAAGAATATTTAATGCCTTTCCCGTTATCTGACGTTATGCACGGCTCTGAAGACTCTGGGACAATACTGTTCTATTTATTTACCTTTACATATATAAAGCAGGCAAGAAAGGTTGTAATGTTTCCTGTAGATATATACATTCATTTTTTGACTCAAACATGTCTATCCCACTCTATATATAGATACACACAAATAAAATGTGTTAAACTGAATGACTTGTACCTTAGTAGATACCCTTTGTATTGTTCCAACACAGACCTATTTAATGCTTCCCTTTTTGTCATTTTGTGCTGATGACAAAGCTTAAAAATAGTAATGGAACTAAGCCATGAAGTACCAAACCAGATGGTAACTCTTCCCTAGTTCAGGGAAGTCAAATCAAGGATTCCTCCTAAGGCCAAGCTCTAATTGTAAACAACTCTTTGCTGAAATAAGGCCATTAGTGTGATCTTAATTTCTTGCAAACAAAGATTTTTTTTTTTTTTAATGAAATAGCCCTAAGTGAGAGCTTTACATCCAAAATTTTTTTTACTGAATCTTAAAATAAGGAAGCCAAAAGCATGCATGTAAAATGTACAAAAAAGTCATGCAGAAGTACTAAGTCAGCAGTTTTTTACTATTTGAATTACTGTCTGAAAAGCAGCTGCGTTTATTGTATATATTATAGTATAAATGCTTTAGCAAAGAGTGAAGGGAGATTTTTAACTTGCAATAAACCATTACTAAAGGAAGGCAAAAAGGGAGGGGAAGAAATCAAGACCCTCTCTGCAGAAAATGATCACTTAAATATTCTTTTAATATAAAGATATTGTATCTTTAAAAAAGGAAATACTGGGGAAGACCCTCATTCCATAACTGGAAAATGTCCATCTTCCTCCCCAGTGTGGTCTATTTGGGTTTGTTTTTCTTTTTTTCTTGTTTGCATTTCACTCATTTTACTTAACGCAAATTATGCTAACTAGTTTCACTTTATAACAATTTATCTATATTGGAGGACGGCATAAAGGTAGGTGCAGATGAAGTACCACCTGAAACAGTACTAAAGGGCTTCCAGTTTACACCAAAGAAAAAAACTAAAACGAGAGAGAATTTTGGTCAGCATGTAAAGCAGTGGCTGTACAGAATTAACTGAATCACCTATTTCAAGTGTTTTGTAAGCAGAATGATAGAGGTGAATTGGAATGAATAATCTTTGCAGATATGAAAAAATTCTTGCCATGAGAGAAGTCAGAAAAAAACCTGAAAATCTGAGTTACATGAACTTAAGTATCATGCATTTGAACAGTCTTTGCATAAATGCAAAGTGAAATGCATGAATGTTCGTACAGAAATGTTTACAGGATCGGCAGCTTATTTCCCCCATACATAAAAACAATTTCTACGCTCAGGTTTTAATCACTCCCGTTTCCCCATTACACAAAACAGAAATTCACTTCTCTGCAATATTGTGTTAAAGTTGCACACTATAATGGATTGTCTCTGTTGGAATACATGAAGTGCTGTTGCAGTAGAAGAGCTGTTTTATCACCAGATAGCCCAGTCTTTCAGTTCCTCGCTGGAAAGTAGATTTGTTTTTTCCTTCTCCTTTTCTAGACCTTAAAGAACTCCCTTTATCAAAGGATGAGTGTAAATTTTTTCCATCATACATTTTAACAGAATAATAATGGATCTTTTACATGTATACATGCACGCAGGGCACAAACACAAACCAGATTTCTCTACCTGATCTGTCATGCAGTGCATGAAAAGGGCTCTGTAAGACTGTACTTATTATGCAATTTCACTTCTCTAATTCAGATCACTTTCCAGACTGTGCTGGTGAGCCTTCTTTCTGACTTCCACGTTCATATGAGAAAGGATACACATACAAGAGTACGTGGCATGCAAATATATCCCGGACTAAGACAAAAACAACAGCATCTGAGAAACATAGGAACTACTTTTAACTGTCGGAGACACATAGGCACCAGAGGTCAAACCTACCCAAACCCATTGGAAGGTGCACGTACAAATAGGTAAGAAATGGCAATACGTGTGAATCATAAGCATAGCACAAAGTGGAAATACACATTGATTCTAACCAAAAATGTAGAGGAGGAAGGGTAGTGAGAAATGGTCATTGAATCCAATATGAATTATTTTACAGGAAGAAAATGTAAGCCTTCCCTATTCAGTAATTCAGAAACAAAGAACCTACTTCCAGTGGCCAGATTCTTTTCTATCTTGCCCATGTGATGTCTTAGCTCACTGGAATCAGCTCCAGACCACAGAAGACTAGCCCAGTCATGCATATTAAACAAGTAGACATTAATTAACATCCTAAACACCAAAATTTTATTTTTCATATCCATCATAAAGATCTATCCCAAAGTAAAGCTGGCAAACAGATTCAACCTGAACCTTATTTTAATGTGGCTCAGTTGAAGAAGTTATTCTGTTTAAGGATATTAAAGTGAAAGCACATGCATTAACTCTCTTCCAATCCACCGCTGCCCTGCTGCAACGAAGCCAAGCTGAGGTAGAAGCCCTACTCTACGAAGATAAAACAATGGAGTGCAGGAGATGACACATGCATATCTATGCACCAAAATACAGCCTGAAAGTCTGATTTCTTCATTTCACAATCCTGGCAAAGGTCCTTGAAAATACCTTTTACAGGGTTGTACTCCAACAATACGCCGGCAGCTGAGCAAGATTTCTAAAGCAAGTCTTTCTTGTAGAACTGCATGTGATGGAAAAAATATTATCAAAAGAAATAAACTGAAAAATGATAATTGAGGGGTTTGTCTGCTTTCTGCAGCGAGAGGCAGAAAATGAAATGAGGATTTCAGGATGCTGAGAGTGGAAAACAAAACAAACATGCTGATACAAACACCTCCCTCCACACTTCTGCGGATCTCTGTGTGGACAGCTTTCACGATGCTGGCTCCAAGAGCTTTCCCCTTCTGTTTTACAGAGTTTGTCTCAGATCTACACATTTTGCCTATTACTCCACCAAAAGCCCAGGTTTAACCATCTCTTTTCTTCATCATTCATATGTGAACACTGTTCAAAAGAATATTGCCACCTTTAAGTAACGATTTTGAAGCCTGTTTACCCTTTATGGTGATGAAGGGAGAGGAGAAGGAAGTGGGGTATTTGCATGGCTTCCTTTGTTAAGAAGGAAACATGTTAATTCTGTGACTGCAGATACTGTGATAGCACATGATAAATAGCAACCAACAGGAATAAGTGAGATGATAGATCGAGATTTTAAATATCAGTCGGAATCCTGAATGAGGAACCTGAATCACGTGAGAAAGGCTTGCTTTTAGAAACTGATGATCTTTGATGAAATAGGTGAAAATGAGGCTGTTTTCAAGGTCTTGAAGTCAAGTACCCAAAAATTACCAGTTATGCTTGAAAATTACCCCTGCCTTTCATATACCCTCATCTGCAGAAACAAGTCATTTGGAAAGTCAGGCTGTCATAAAGGAATTCTGAATTACACTGGTTGCTGAGTATCTCCTATCCTTTCCTTATGCCTCATCTTGAAGTCCATAGACACAGCTGCTCTGGAAATACTTCTAAAATGTACTTCATGGACTGCACAAAGCTATTGCTCAAACTAGCTCGCTAATTTCCCATAAAAAAACTTGCTTGTTTTGTCACCAGAAGTTGCAAGAGTGCCCATTCTGCACAGCTCTGCATCACTCTGTTGTTGCATCACTCACTTTATTTAAGATCATTCTTTCTCTATTATTTCTGTTTTTCAAGCACTTGAAAATGGTTATAAAATTCAGTCTTCTTAAATTCATACATGAAAACAGGTAATGAAATTAACAGCAATAGCTTGTCTGAGGATGCCTTCACCAATTCCTACAAAAGGACAGAACAGCAGAGCCACATTCAACTAGAGTAACTCTCATGGAAATTAAGAATGAGAAAGTACACCCAAAAGATGGTGTCCTTCCTTCCCTTGGAAACAGACACAAACACTCTTCTTGCTTAAAAGACAATCTTGCTATCATCTTTTTATATCTACAGTGTAATCACTGCCTAACTGTCTTTCATAATTGACTCAATTTCCTATCTTGAGTAGACAGGTGCTGAGAGCTTGTCTAAAATAAGCTAAGAAGACATAAAAGGCTGTGTGAGAAGCCTGTTACTGGAAATACGAAAGGAGCAGAATTTCAATGATCTGCAAAGCATTTGGTAGACTATATTTACCATCCACAAGATGACGGGCAAAAACAACTACATGCTCAGCACAGAACTATTTTTAAAGGATGTTACTTGCCAGAAGAGAAGCAGGCTTCTGGGTCCCAAATTCTTGGGCTTTTTCTTCAGAAAAATTGGGGGCATAGTGAGTCCTCTCATTCAGGATATCTAAACTAAGAGTAGCTTTCTTAACATGTATTTACAAATCTTCCTTTTAGAACAAAGATTTTCACTAACACTTACATGTTTGATAATATAGCTTAAAGTATTCTGCAACATTCTTAATAGTTTGCACAGATGGCCATCCCTGTCAGGAAATGAAGTCTGTTTGGTAGCACCCATTCAACTGTCTGGGACATGCCTCTTCACGGCATTTGAAACTCCACAGTTAAGACTGATGTGAGTGGTATGTTGAAGTCAAGGAGCTATGACACATAACAGAATATGGATTAACCCCCAGCTGGGGAAACAGACTGACTGAATGTGCATTTGTGAAGAGATGCCACATGAAACTTTACCCAATAAACAATGCTATTTCCACTACGTTAGCAGTAAAACTTCTCTGTCAGTCTCAACTTCCTTGGAGCCTCTGGGCTTTAAGCGTATCTTGCATTTATACAATACCTTTCAGCCATAAAATCACCAAAAACAGAAGACACTTTTCAGACTTAAGCTGGCAGACAAATTGAGATCATTCCACCCACCACTGAAACACAGCCATCCGGTTTACAAGCATTCTTTATTGCAAAATAACTGGAATGAGAAGAAGGAAATTACATACCTATTCTAAAGTTAAAATAGTTATTATATAATTTAAGTTGCTTATAAGGATAATGCAACTCACCAAATAGAAGGAACAAAAGTCAAAGGGACATTGCCAGGAGAATTATTTTAAATGTTTCCTTTTCACATTAGATCAGCTGAAATAGCTAGAAAATATTAACATCCAGTTTAGATTTTCATCCTCTGATGAGCTTTTCAGCATGATTTCTGTTGGCTGTTTCATTTTCACTCCATTTCAACCACAAAAAGACCTACTTTCTCTTTTTGGTTGTCATTAAAAAAACATATTAGGGAGTGTTTGTGTCACAAGTTTTGGAGGAAGATTCCTAATGACACAGCAACACCTATTTTTCATTGCTCACTGAAAAAAGTAAGCACACAATTTTAGGATGTTGTGAGTGAATTTATAATATTGAAATGAGATCTATAGATCTATGGCGACATAAACATTGTCATTCTTACCAGAAGTAAAATGGTCTGTGTAGTAGGTGCTTCTTTCAAAATGGAAATGACCTAACTTTTATGCCAAGACCATTTCTGGGACCATGCATGTGTATTTATTAAGCATTAACTCAGCTGAGAGGGAAACATGCCAGCTGCCATGTCATGATTACCACTTTACACAACACCTGCTGCAAAATGCTCTCTAGAGTGTTTCTGAATAAGTGACCTGATGCAATCCTGCAGATCTTAGGAAGTATGACAGGATGACAGAGTACAGGAGGAACGCGTTTATTCTGAGTACAAAATTACCTCCTTCAACCAAGTTCTGGGACAGCTTATTAGTTTTACGAGACTCAAGAGCAGGGCACTACTTTCAAGTGACAGCTAGGAAATTTCTGAGCATGAATTACCAAATCATTACTGTATCCAGGTAAAAAATAATCCAAACCATTGTGTATCCAAAACAGCACCATTAGAAGACAAAAGAGAGATATTTTGCCTTTCACGAAGCTTAAAAAACTTAGATTTACTATTAGAAATTCTGTAATACTAATACTTAAGAAGCACCACAAAATCTAATCCCAGTTCTTCATAACCAGTCAGAAGAGGATTGGTTCCACCTAGTGACTGAACACAGTTACACATATTCAGAGAGCTCGTAAGGTTTCTTACCTATTCCAGCTGTTTGTTACCCAAACCTGAGCAAGTGATACTAGCACCAAAGCCTGAACTTCATCTTGTAATAATAATAAACTAATGCAGAAAGTTTGACAATACAGGGATAGCGCAAAACTGTTCTAAACAAAAGTGAGTTAAAAAAATGACAGATGACCTTTCTCATGGCATTTTGGTGCAGTAAAAATATCTTGCAAAATACTGAAACTGAAACTCCCTAGAGTGACATTTTTGCTAAAATGCCTTTTACATTCTGCACTCAGCCAATTACAGATGAAGGTACTATCTGAGGTACTTGTAGGACTCTTTGTATGAGTGAGCATTGTAGACTTTGGTGATACCCATTGTCCCAATTACTCATATGAAGTATGGTTGTGGTATGATCTCCACTTCACAGTGGACAGAACTGATACTGAGAATCTAAGTGACTTAGTCTCTAGCAGAGCAGGGAACTGAACCCTGCTCTCTCACATACCAACCCTGAGTCTCACCCACCAACCTATCTTTGCCTTGCTGTGCCAAAATGACACTTTGAAACACACTGAACACACTGTACTCCTCACCCTTTCTCTCCACCTTCAAGAGTAGGATTGTCAACAGTATGAAACCTCTGAAAATAACAAAAACAAAGTATTTTGAGCATGGAATGAGCTTTTTGAAAGACGGCATTACAACCCGGAGGTCAACAATCTATTTCACCTGGGTTTCTGGCACCCAATGGGTCCTTTTGTAAATACATAAAATAAATGGCCGGACCTACCTGTAATTTGCGTTGTCATGGAAACTAGCAGTGAAAAATTCAAAGCTACCATGGAAATATTAACAGAGTAATTTGTGCCTGGCTGCAAATCAAAACAAACTTCTGGAGCCCGCTTGTATGTGGTAAAGTTGAAGGTCATTTCATGAAAGAACTCCTTCTGATACCAACGCTGGCCTTGCACATGAAACTGTAACAAAAAAAATCACAGCATGGAAATTGCAAAGTTTTAATACATCACTTGCATTCATTTATGTCATACTCTAAATGACAGACGGTTGTATACAGAACATCAAGTGCTGACAATTATTCTAATTCAAATACTTCCTAAATTTGACATGAAGCACAGTCCCTCTTGTTGATCAGCTCTGACATTGTCCTAGCTCTTCACTTCTCCTTCTCCTAGACTATCCTCTTTTCTATGAGAAAAATAATTCCCATGAGTCTTGCTTGCCTGCTAACAAACACTTTTAGTATAGTGTGTCCTTATTGTGCAAAGTAATGTGTTAACAAAAGTGAACTCACATGCACAAATCTGTGGCTCGACCCTGAGGATCAAGTCAAAATCAAGTCATTTCGAGCTATGTCAAAACATGTTCTGAATGCGAAGTATCTCCCAGGATCTGCCTACAGACAGTTGTGGTTCTAGGCAAAATTACAGACACGAGTTTTTTTGTTTTGGTTGGATTTTGTGTGTGATTATTTTACTGTTCATGTCCTAAACTATTATAAGTTGTTTATTTAACATTAAGACTTCTCCTGATCATTTTTGTTAATAAAAACTAAAATGCTTGCTACACTTAAATCATATGTTGTTATTTCTTTTAAATGGATCCTGTGTCTTTATATAATTCCTGAGCACCTTCTAGCACAGCAACATTAGAGACAACGGCAGGTGGTCAGAGTCCTGGCAGAGAGAGCTCATGTACAAATGCCCTACTGGGATGAGAGAAGATTGAAGGTATGTCACAAGACAGAACAGACTGACATTGTGGGATTGGAACAGACTTCTTTGGGACCTGGAAACGACCAAGCTGAAGGTATAGGCAATGAAGGCAAAATAGAATTAGACTAGAACAGTGGAAAAATAACCAAGAAACAGAACCTACACAAAAGCATGGTGGTTTATTTCTTTTTCAAACACTGCTATGCATTCCTACTCCCTTTTTTATGAGAGACGTTATTAGCATTAGGAATATTGATGGCAACAAGTGTCTGAAAAATTACAGGTTTGTTCACATACATGATTGAAATAGGTGAAAAAGTCACAGATTCAAAATATATATTATCACTTACTGAATATCTGTCTTCCATATCAGCTCCCCTGACATTCCTCTGCCATTTCAAGCAGGTGTCATTAAAAATTAATACGTTGTTGAAAGCTTCCTTTACTGCAAAGGCAACAAAAAATGAAACTACTCATTACAAAAAACATCACCTTCTTTAACATAATTGAATGCGAGTAGCTCAAAGCAACAAAAAAAAAAGTTTTATCTTCATTCCCTTCTGAGCAGGAAGTAGAACCTCATTCCATTTTGAATGCACAAGCACAATAAATAAAGCATAAACAGTTCACCCCCAAGAACAGCTTTTGGCAAAATCCAAGAACCCTCTTTGGGAAATCAAGAAAGGATTTATTTGTCCCAGATCTAGGGAGCATGTTAAGACAGGAAGATCTAAAAGTCTAGCCCTCCTGATGGCAAAAAAGTTATTGCAGAACCATTTGTAACAGCAAATGCATTTGAGGAAAAAATACACTTGAGAAAAAAAATTTCTTGGGATGCCAAAGGCAATTATTTCCCCAGGCCTGTCTCATTAGAATTAGTTTGTCAGAAGGCAAGCTTAAAGCTTCCATGACCAAAATGTTACAAAATCCTGCTCATAGAACACACCTTCTCCACAACTACTGAAAAGCTGCTAGAACACTGCTCATCATTGCTAAACGAAGGGACATTACCTACAATGCTTATATCACTTACGTCACTATCACACAGCTCAGCAATGGTGAACACTCCCATAGGCAGAGAATCAGTTATCAAAGCAAGGCACGGAAACCATTAAGCAATGTGACATGGACTGAAAGTCCTGCATCTAGCCAGGAATGTCACTGCACCAATCCTGCCTTAGTCAAAAGACAACCCCTGAAAAAGGAGTTTGCCAAGTCTTCCTGAAGGGCAGTTATCACCACAGCTCTAAGTCTGCTCATAGATTTGTGAACGACAGTGAGGCAGGAAGAAAAACATCTTACTTACAGAAAAGGAGTGATGGTGGTGGTGGTTCTATTTGAGATGTGAGAATAAAAGATGGGATAGTCTCAGAAACAGCTTGTTATCTTGTCTGCTAGACTCTGAACAATGAACTCCTCACCAGAGTAACGTCTTTTATAAGTCACAGAGAATACAAAACACAACTTACCTTTTGTCTGAACTGCTACTGTAACCGAGACAGTGATGCTTCTGGAAGAGATGGTAGTAATGTTCACCAGGTAGTTGGTGCCAGAGCTGAGTTCTAAACAGACCTCTGGATTATCTTCACTTGTAGTGATGTTCAGTGTCACAACCTCCGAGAATGTCTTCTCATCCCATCTTTGGCCCAATATGTGAAACTATTGAAGGATTAACAAAAACGATTTTGCAATCAGTTGTGGCTCTCCACAAATCAGAATTCAATACGCCTTGAGAGTTAGGGTTAATTCCAGGATTACACTTGTTTTAGAACACCAGCTGTACTCAAAAAATCTGCTTGTGTCTAACTGTTTTGCTGTATCAAGACGGCTTACTAAACCAGATTCTTAATTTCTTCTCTCTGTTAAAAAGATTATTATTGCTTTGTATATTGATACAACAAATTAAAGGAATGTATGATGGGGACCCTAAAAGCACCTCAAATACAAATAGTAAGCTATAAGTAAACATTTTCTCTCCTTTACAGCGTACGGATGTAAACTACATCAGCTTGCTACTTTCTGTTCATTTTTCTACTTTTCTCCCCGTGCTCTGCAGAAGCAGCAACAAGGCAGAGTGCCAAACAACAGCAAAAGCCAGGCTTCCATCTGATCTTGCTCAGGGGAGTGGTACAGAAAGCTGGTGTTTACATGAGATGAAGGGAGAGATAAAGCTTACTAACTGAGCTTGAATCAGGCCACACTCTACTATGGACCTTATCACATGTACCTATGCCTACATCATCCTCAGTTTTAACTATTCTGAAGTGCTTTGCTGAGAGCTAAATTGAGGCACAAGCAAATGCACAGAGCACATTGCACCAGAGATCTGCAGTTTGCCAGATACCACTGGGTACAATGGAAAGCACTGGTTTTGAACTGCTAAGGTAATTTGGAATTTGTTTTTTCTATCTAAGTGGTGCTTAATAAAAGCACTCAAAATAACAATGCGTCAGTTTATAACACAGAAGAAGGACAGGTTGTTTTCATAAATTAACATAACAACCTCCTAATGTGTTTTCCATATTAACTTCCCACCTTTGGAAGTTCTAAATAATCCCCTTCTTTTTTCCAATATTTGGGCACGCTCAAAAAAGTCAAAATTTCTTGGGATGCTGTCATTGTCAAAACATGGGAATTCTTGTCTATTATTTTCAACCTAGATAACCCTGACTAAGCAACTTGATTCTGAATTTTTAATTAATTTATTTCTGTTTCTGAGAATTTTTATTTTAACTTTTATTCTTATGCTTATAGATGGCAAAAAATAGTTACAAAGGTTGCTTTCAATTTCCAGGAAATAAAGTTATAAAATGTTTAAATATAAGGTAGTTGAATCTCTTGAGCAAGACACAATATTTCAATTTATCTTTCATTTCTAAAACAAGCTATGTCCACTATCTGCAAGTGATTTGCTGTTTACTTCAAATAATTACATCAGAAATGGGGACAGAGCACAAGTGGTGTACCATTTTCTGTCAAAGTGACCTCTAACTCTTTGATATAATTTAACTATAAGCTTTCTTCTAGTTTCAAGCCGACATTTAAATGTTTTACTGGAATGGGACCGCAACAGCTGTTGAGCCCTTCAATGGATGCTAGGGCAGGGATGTGTTTCTTTCCTCTCTCACACAGCCACATGGAAGGTTTTATGTAGTTCACTGGAAAGAAAAAGCCAAGAACGTATGCTGCCAACCCCCCCCCCCCAAATAGATCTCCATTGTTGACCCACCAGAATTAATGAGGGAAAAGCTTCTCCCACTGTTAAATACTGCATCACTTACTGTGTACGTTTCCTGCGCACCGGATCTTCCAGTTTTCCTCTGCCACTTCACACAGGTTTCATTGAATATGGACAAATTACTGAATAATTCTTCTTCTGTGAGCAAAAATATCAACACAGAAGGGCAATCATTATTATTTCTTGGGTAAATATTAAAAAGTTTGGAGCAACACTTTATTTCTCTTTTCCTCTAAATGTTTCCTTTGCAAAAGACAAAACAAGGCATGCAAAAGTTAGGTAGGAAGTTTTCACCTAACTGTGTAGGCTTCTAAAACTAAAATACAAGACCAAGTGGAGCAAAAGCTTCTAAGCTTATGATCGCCCAAGTCCTTAAACGCAGAGCTGACATTGCATAACCTATCACAAATAATCAAAACAAAATACTTTTCTAGGTTTGCATTTTAATGTGGAAAAATTTTAATTCTAATGGCTTTACAGATCTTGAAGAGAATGTTAAAACTACATTACAGTCTCAGGAGAGACATCAAAGCAACAAGCTCATTCACTCCATCACACATCCGTCATTCCCTCACAGACAGGTTTCTACATATCAAAGCATACATACATATCAGCACTTTTTTTTGCCCAAGGATCTATAGCATACACTCTACTAAAGGCTAAATTCTTCCATACTGGGTGACAATCCAGATGGCGGAGCCCCTGAGAAAAGAGATTCTGCTCTGCTTCGGACATTCCTCCCAGTCATAGCACATTAAACCTGTGCCTTGTGTAGATACTTGTGAATGCCAGGTCAAAGACTCTCATTAAAGTCTGCTTACAATATTTTTACACTGCAAAAAACAAAGAGCAAGAAAGAATGCCCCAGTTCCACTATTTCGGCCACCCATTCTAGATTCTCCTCGCACTTTGGTGCCAGCGTCTAGATCTCATGAGATCCAGTGTTTACAAAGTCTTCAATTTGATTTGTGAGTAGTTCAGTCTTAAGAAGACAGAATCAATCTATTCCACATCATACTGCAGACAAAAAAGTCAAACTGGATCATACAAAAGACCTGTCTTTAAGAAAAAGAGGCTACCAAAAAGCAAACAAAAACAAAAAAGACACCTTTGAATACAACACCCATATTGCATTAAAGCACAATGCATTAAGGCATTTTAAGAAAGCTTCTGTGCTAGATGGGAAAAGAGCTTTTTTGAAGCTGAATGAATGTTTTGTTCATTATTTTTCTGGGCTTGCTTTTTAAAAAACTTTTTACTTTTTTCAATATTTTATATTTTTTTTATATTGATAAACATATATATAGATATTAATATTTATATTTTATAAATGCAACTAAATAGCACAGTCACAGTAAAAACACTTTTTATAACAGATATTAGATCAAAAGAATGAAACCCACAATGAAGCACCATTGTGAGTGCAGTTGTAGCAACCAAAGCCTTTAACATACCTGTGTTAATTTACAAATTATTTAAAAGTTGGTTCATGCTGCGGAGAGAACACAGTCAGGAAGATCAGCTCATCCATTCTTAGGCAATTCTCTCACTGCTGTCATAGACACAGAACAGTTGCTTTTACATGACAAGAGAATCAAATAACCTGCTATGACCGAGAACATAGCTCTTTCTGGTCACAGTTCAGCTTGACTGTGAATCCATTTGCTCCTCTTCCTGCCTTCACTAGCCTTCAAGCATGTCATTCCTACAATAATTTATTATTACATTCACCATGTGACCAGAGTCTTACAAAGCCAAGCTCATACACATACTGAGCTGAACAGCACTTTCTACTGAAAACATGAAGGGGATTTATACGACAGCCTTGTTGCATACACCAGTGACATTCACTGAGCAGCTCGTGCAACGCCCTGCTGTAAAGGCAGGCATCGTTCAGGGCTCTCCTCCTCTGTAAGTAAACTTCCTCTCTAGGTATTCAACAAATACACCTCCCACTCCCTAGAGCAGTTTCTCTATCTCCCAACCTAACCAAAATGCCTTCTCTGTTCCAAACAGGTGTGGTTAAATACGAAACACTGTTGAAAATTCCTCTTCTGCAAAACTAAAGAATGAAAAATGAGAATAATCTACATCCCCTCTAAAACAATTTTCATTACAATTCTGCAATCCATTATATAGAAATGCTAGATTCTTATTTCCATTATTGTTTCCTTCACAATAATGCCTAGAAACTCCACTGTAGTAAGATTTCTGTACCAACATAAAGCATAAGAATATGTTCAGCTGTTGTATTCTTTAAATCAGACATATTTTTATTAAAAGAATGGATGGCAAAAATGACTCATTAGAGCACAGCCACAGGGAAAAACATTTGCATATTCATGAGATCTGAATTAAAATGCATAGCAAGAAAGAAAAAAGTATCTCATCTCCAGGACTGCACAGCAGGAAAACCAGACACGTGATTTATAAAAGATTCAGTAAAAAAAAAGAGAGAGAGAGAGAGAAATAAAGAGCCAAATAATAAAACAGTGACTACGTTCAGGTAAGGAAACAAATCTTAGACAGCACCCACCTTGGACAGAAGGAACCAAAAGGAAACAAAACTAGAGGCACTTTTTTCTGTAATCATATCAATCATTTCTGTCACACTAACCCACATTAACATTCAAAGGACAAGCCTGCCATGCGTTTACCAAATGTCCACAGAATAGCTGGCAGAACTTTCCACAAAAGTTTCCACTCTAAATGGGTGGGAGTGAAAGAGAGAGGAACAACAGTTGTAACATGCACACCGCAAAACACCATGTGAACACCACAAAAGGGTCCTGGGCTTTCTCAGGGGACTGCTTTTCCTCCCTTACTCTTACTGATCACACATACTGTACATCTGATGATCCAAACAAAGGGTAAGTGCTCGGTTTAACTTCGAGTCCAGTGAAATAAACACAGTATCTAGTAAGAGCACAGAGGTATCTCTGAAAAATCAGTTCTTTCACCTAGAAAGAAGTGGGTTTCCTGACACATTTGTTCTGCTACCAAACTGCATGGTATTAACGCCTTCCACTCCCAAAAGGCAACATACATGCCTGGACTCATGTGAACAGCATGTCTTAGTAAACAGCGGCAACCAGGTCTTAAACATTTCTGATTTTTATCAACAGCTTTCATTCAGACTCCCAAACAAGACAGGAATGCCCCAATTTTCCCATGCTTTAGCACTGGGAATTGCAGCTTGTGATGACCAGAGAAGGCCACTGGATGCCGGTGTTGCTCCACCAAGCTCTGAACGAGGCTCCAGGCCGCCCTCCCAATCTCCTTCCCATCCCAAGGGAAAGGGTTCCAAAAGCGAGATGGTAACTGGTGGGGACCTGAGCAACAGGGGGAAGAGGATCCAGAGGAGTCAAATACGGAAAGGCAAATTAGGGAGAGGATAGAAAAAAATGGCAATTGACTGCCATTGACCTGAACTGGAGAGAAAGATAGATCTCTTATCAGTGAAGTATTTTGGAATTTTCACAAAAAAACAGTATTTACAAAAAGGAGATAAAGCTAGCTCCAATCTGCTACTTAATCTTCTGTAAGTAGCTAAAAGATCATCCACACATGCAAATTCGCTTACAGAGTTCTTCCCACCCTTACATATGTGCAACTTAGGAGAAAAAAAAAAAAACTATTTTCCATTTTGTGTATGTTCTGCCTTTTCAGTTCTGTGAAAACTGTGAATTGAGGTGCCGCAAATGCCACCCGCGACTAAAATGCACTGTACACACAGTCAGACAGAGAACTGAAGTGACAGGAAGCAAAGCACTTCAAAGGGCACTTCCATGCAGACTGTTTCGGGACATCTATTTCACAGAATACAGGCAACCTCCTTTTGCACGGTACCTTTTGCAGGTGTACATGTAATCTATTTTAGAGATGCATCTTCAGTATTTCTATCTTTCAGGGTAGCATGGGAAGCTTTTAAGAGTATTCTCGTATTTGACTAACACACCTGCTACTCATTTAACTAACACTGCAAATTTCCGCAGGTCTTCACTTCCTGTCCCAAACTTTACATAGACGAAGTCAACAAAAAGAACAGCAGAGTTATAGGCAGAAACAGCCATGTAGGAAGGAGCAGACAGACAGCTAATGATTTACTACTTCCTTTGGTCTAAAAATGCTAGCAGGATACAATTAGGAGCAGAGTAATTCCTGTATTGAACTAGACTGACAAATACAAAAGAGATGCAATTGTGGGCTTATTTACTAAGGAAAGATAAACCAATCGTGCACAAGCAACAGTGTCAGAATAGACTGTATTAGATGAGCTAGGACTGGAAATCCTCATGATCTACTCCCCATTTGGAAGAGTTTTCTGAGATTAGTGACTGATATTTGCCATCAGGAATTATCATCGTTGGATTGCAATAGCTCCCCATAACACAAACTCCACCTGTGTTTTTCCAGGCAATTAAAGAAGTTATCAGATTACTAGATGTCTGGATTTAACATATCAAATTAGCCATTTACAGGAACTTAGGCCAATCAGATCCTTTTCATCAACAACTATAATTGCCCTAATTGTTTGATGGGGTTCTCATTCCTTCAGAACTATGGGTTTCCAATCAGTGCCCCTCCCCGATCTGAGTGACACCTTCTCTAATAAGCTCAGAACTATTCACATAAATTATTTACACACAGCTGGGTATAAAAATTAGGTGGAGAGTGAGAGATCTGAGAAAGAAGACAGTTAAACCATTCACTGTTGCTTGGAAACTGCTGACACCATTACCACCATAGAAACATCCCAGCCGCCTTTCTGTACCATCCCACTAGCTAGATGGGAAATCAGTCAGTGAGGATGGGGACAAAACACGGAAGAAAAGGGGAGAGTTAAAGCAAATGGAAAATGACTCACAATTAAGGAGAGAGTAACTACACCCTCTCAGTTGCATGAAAATGATCTTTGCTTTAGGTCTGAAGCCAAATTACATCTGCAAAGCTGGTCATGCCCTGTTCGTTCTAGACTGGACCAGATTTGGCTTTTCATTATTTCCACAGTTTTTTTCATTGTAAATGTGTTCATTTCTTCTTACGCAGTTTTAAAGTTCACAGTGCAGACAGTCTGTTGTGCCTTCTCTGGACTGACTCATCGAGCTACTCTTCTTCACTCTGTATCTTCACAAATCTCTGAAGCAATGTTCATAAGAAATCGTCATGTATTTAGTAAGTATTCTCCATTCATTTCATTCCTTATGTTTTTCTGTGCTGGTCTAATACACACATTTTCTAGGACATGTCTCAAGAACAATTAACACCTTTCTTTCTTGATGCCTTTAAGGTTCTCCTCATTATCATAATACTCAAATTCCACATAATCAACTCAACAAAATCTCCAGAGGGTAACACATGCCACTAAACCCTACTTGTAGACAGCAGCCACAACACAGAAAAACAAAGCATTCTAACACAGAAAATTAGCTGTTAGTGGAAGTTCGTATTACATTTAGTAAGAGATGCTATAAAATAAGAGCATGCACATACAAGTTTATGACACAGAAGCTGCTGTGATTTTTTGCTTTTTTGCTGTTGTACGTTTTTGTTTTCAAGCTTAGGAACAGATGTAATGTTTACTGGTGAGGGGAATGAGTTCTTCCTGTTTGAGTTCCAGGTTCACACCGTGATAGATGGATTACTCTTTCCTTTATATGCCATGCATAAGGGGCCTGCAGCCTGCTACAGCTCTTACTGTACCTGACGCTACTTTGGAAGACTCATAACTAATCAATAAAATAGCTGTGCTGTCAGACTCAGCATTAAAGGGACACAGAGGTCAAATTTCCTTTTTGCCTATCACTAGGTATTCCCTACTGCCTGAATTTTGGAATGCTTCATGAATAATTTCAATTAACTTTTTCATGCAGGTCAGATGGCACTCCTCCTCCAGCCTTTTTACATAACCATGTGCTTTTCCCACCCACGTGCAGCAGTTGCGTTTACTGCAGGGACAATACTTCAATTTTTACATTGAGAAGTTCTTTAATAAATTTATTTCTAATAACATAGGGAACAGTGGTAATGGAAAATGTATTTAAATAGTGAGATGTTATTCTTTAATGCAAACTTACACTTTCTTTTCTTTGGATAAGAATAATGAAATTGGCTGGAATTCAAACTGTTTGCCTTTCTTCAGACACCATATTGTAGCTATCCACAACAATAGATGCTAAATACAGTCACTGAATACTGACAACCTCCACAGAAAACAGACATACAGAAAGAGATTTTGGGGACAAGAATAATAAAAAGCAGACAACCCAGAATACATGGTTGTTGCTGGCACTCGAGCCTATTGTTACAGGAAGGAAGGATCAGGTACTATGAAAAACTTCTAATGACAAGAATATCTCTACGGCTTCGGATTGGGAGACTGGAAGAAGCTTGATGAACAGCAGGAGGAAGGACTATGGAAACAGGATGAAAAGAGAGCTGCAGTAAGTAATGGGACTACTTCCCTCTAAAATATCCCTAACAATTGGTTTTTTAATCTAGAATATTGCAACAGGCACTCCCCCCTTTGTGCACGAACTGACCCCTTCATAACTTTGAAGGAGATGGACAAAAAAGCACCACTTTAACAGTCACACACAGTGTCAAGAGACAGGCAGTGTTGTAAGCTCCTTTTTCAACACAGTTCATTTCAGCTTTCCCTGCACACTCAAGAAACAAGTTCTCAAAGGTTAAATTCTCTCCCTCTCTCCCCATGTTTGTGTGTACATGCATGTACACTGTAGTCAGTTCCACACCCACCAAAGCAAAGGTAGAATAGCACTCTAAAGTCTTCCTGAAAATCACAGCCTAAAAAAAGACTAGGTGGGCATACACCAGCACAGGAAGACAAGAGTAAATAATTAAAATTCTGCAGCACACTTCCTTTCATGTTGCCTTTCCTACCATGTGCACATACATATATGCACACATACTAGAAGGGAAACAAGATTTTACTGCAGTTTCTGTATTAGTCCTCTTTGACATTTTACTTTCAAACACTTGTATCCAAGCCCAATGAAAGACAAAACCAAATCATTTTACATTTTTATTTCAAATATCCTCCAGTTCTCTCCCTGCCCTTCTCCAAAAAAAATTTTATGAACCTGAAAATGGCTTGTGATATACACTCCACACTGTGCCATTTTCAAGCGCAGATTTACGAGCAAGCATCTCAGGTTCATTGCCAAGGCAAAATTTGCCTTTTGTCTGGTCTTCTGGCAGCTGTGATGAATCTAAAAAACCCCAGACCTATGGAATCTCCTCAAAAAGAACAAAACAGGGTAGGAAGGCTTCATTACAGACATTTCCCTTTTACAAAAAGTACAGTTGTAAGCCTTATAATACCTTATGTCACATTTTGGGCCTACACCCAGAACAACCTCTCTAGGTAATATTTATATTACTAACAAAAAGCTCAGGTTACACTTGCTTCTCTTACATTCACAGCAAGGGGAAAACAAAGCTTCTTGTTTCAGACTATCTCATATTCCACATTTGCATGCTAAAATGCTTTGTAGTCAAATACCTCCACTGAAACAAACATTATTCCCACCACAGTATCTCAACCTCTGTCTAAAAAAAGACTTCCCTGATTTGCCCTGGAATCCCACCATAGCTGAACACAGTGAGTGCTTGGAAAAAAAAATGTTATTTCTAGAACAAAAATAAATGAAACCACATATTCTTATTCCACAGCAAGAAAAAAAAAAGTACTTTCAGGACAAGCTGTGCAGGATGCCTATACTCACATATTCAGCATGTCAGAACATATTGGACAGTGGGTATTGCTTGTAGGTTCTCTGCACTGTAATAACTTCAGTGATTTGTTTACATACACAAATCAAAGGTAGGGAAAGAAAGACTGCAAGTGAGCCATTGCTTGAATTCACTGCTGATGGCTTAATCCTATCAGCATCAGTCAGTAATATTACTTTGTTAAGCAAGTTTTTAATATTTAAAAATAGCTATTATAGAATGTATTTCATATATATATATATATGCACATACATATATATACACACTATTTTACAAACACAGACACACACACACACACACAAGGTTTTCAGCCAACATACAATGCAAATAAAGGGAATTTCATCACAATCACTGCCTGAGAAATGAAGAAAAGTGATTTTTTGTCAAAGGGAACATGCTCAGCGGTATTTCTTTACTTCTCTCTTACTTCTAATTAGTTTTTTATTCCATACTGTTCACTTCCCCTTAAGGCAGCAGGAAAAAAGAAAAGTGGTGTTCTGTACCATTTCATAAGTTATTCTGGAATGGTACATTAATTTCTCTCATTCTAATGGGAATTACTGATTAATTGCACACACCCTTAAGATCATATTCATCTGAAAAGCATCGTTACTGAAACAGAACTTCCACTTCATTTGAAAGTCATTTGTGACCTCCAATGAGTGTTAAAAATGTAGTAGTTGAGGATTCTCATACTAATTTCCTATTCATAATTTTTTTCAAATGAGCCTCAACTAGTTAGACTATTTCTTTAAAGTTTTTCCATCCTACTCATCCACATCCCTGAGCATTCCAGAGGAAGGGAATTTTTTTCTGCCTTCTGATCCAACAGCTAGAGCTAGACTCTACATTCCTGCCTCTGGCAAACTCTTGCTGAAATCCATGGTAGTACAATGAATGCAGTCTGCAGGTTCAGGCTTTGAATGCTTTATGGTCCATGCAGATGGCTTTAAAGCTTCAGGGTGCACAAGATTGAAGTCTTGACATTGCAAAGACTTACACAGGATTAACTTCTGCATTCTACAACAATGCTGGCTTCAAAACCAACTCAAAAATACAGAAGCCATTCAGATTCCTTAAATGAAATGTGAATTATGACTTCCAACAACTGCAGTTCCACTTTTAGCAGGGCACTACAAAACGTAAAAGAACTGTTTTTCTGTATGCTTATTTTATTTCCTATGTTTTACACCCACAGTGAATGCTCAAGACCAAAGAGGTGGGCATCAAGTCCCAACTCTTTGTGCACAGATTTGGTCTGTGAAGTGATAGAAGTCAAAGGCACATTTCCAGTCCTTCTGGAAAACGTCAGTGTTACAGGGTAGAGGAACATTATCACCTGCAAAAGACAGCATTGCTACTTAAAAACAAAAGAGATGAATAGTCATAGAGATATCTTATGACACCCCTTTCTGAGGGTACAGAAGACGACTGATGAGCACAACAGCTATAGTCCAAAACACCTGCCAATTTTGTGCTAATATTAAAATGTCATTACATCCTGTCTCCAAACCTACAGTATGACAGTATCTTCACTACAGACGTCCCTTCTTGGGGGTCATTCTTTTATGAAGTAAATCCTCCTGGATTGAAATTGAGAACTGAGTCTAGGCTGGAATGGCAACCATGAACGAATTTTACTTCGGGTATTAGGGGAGAAGACAAAAGAGTTTTGGATTCCATTGCGCTTATTGTCACAGCAGTGGACTTCACTGTATCAGGCTTACAATAAAGTACTGTTAAATGCCATCTGCTCACCTGGTGATGCTCCACTGTCTTTTAAAGTTGCAGGTTCCCAGGGCAGCAATGAAACTCCTGTTGCATTAGTCCCTTTCTGTTTGAAATAAAAACTAGAGCAGCTGGACAGCTGGACTAGCTAGCTCTGCCATCCACTAGCTTTGACATCCACTAGAAATCATTATATGGTTAATATTCTTTTCCTTGACTTTTCCATCCAAAAGTACCACTACATTGTCTAAAATGGTAAATTAAAAAGGGCTTTCTTGCCTTTTATCTACCCTGCCTCAAAACAGGAACTGGATTAAACAGCACATCCCAAATTAAAATGCTAAAGATTTTATCATATTGTTACATTTGCATACTGGATGTGTTATTTCCCAGATCCTTTTCGAAAGAATAACAGAAAGTGTTCCTCCCACTTGGGCTGTGGAATCCCTTGTGGCTTCAGCAATACGTTATGATCCATTTAAGAAATATTTTTCCAGTACACCTCTGTGGTGGGAAGTATGTGGGTTTTGCCACAATCTGTTGCTGAAAATTATCAAAACTAATGTTCATAAAGAAAAAAGTCTGTTCAGGATTAATACATCAGTTAATGTAATACAGTTAATCAGAATGATCCCTCTGAAGTTATATTAAGGTTGAAATCCATCACAGAGACAAAACGATACTCTAATGAAGGCACTCAGAGTTCTTTTCGAGAGCTCTGTGTCTCAGAGGAAAAAAACACTCCTTTTACGTCTAAAATAAGCAACTCATTTGCAACTTCATGAACTAAAATAGGAACTGGAAATTGTGTGGGCTCTTCTGTTATTGAGTGACCCCACAAGGCGCACAGTTCATAGATCAAGTCCCACGCTCTCTTCTACCTCAGCAAGACCACTGTCCCTGCAATCAGCCCATACAATTAAAACTTCATTATGAATTCGACTGGCACATGAACCAAAGAATAAACCAGTTCTTTGGCCCTCAGAATGTGATGTTTCTTCAATCTCAGATTAAAAGAAGGAATAAACTTATGTTTTGCATTTATGACAGTGCATGCAGTTTGAGGCAAAAGGAATAGATCTGTCCAGAATAAAATTCAATGATTTGTTTTCTTTCACCTTCTTTACAGCAAAGCCAATTGGAAAGACTAATTCAAAGCCCCACAGATTTCATTTGGAGCCAATGGATCTTTAAAGCTGAGGAAAAAAATTCCTACAGTAATATTTACCTTTGCATACGTATGTAATATTTTCCCACTTCCGATCTATTGTGCATTCTGAAAAATTCCTGTCTCCGTTGAAATAATATCCTTCTTTACACTGATAGTACACTCTGCTCCACAGAGTGGTAGAGTTGTCCCAGACCATTTCTGTGTGTGGAATCAACAAAGGTTTGCCACAGTCTATTTCTGGAAGAGAAAAAACAGGATAATAAACCTAAAAATGGAAACAATCAAGGCATGTCACAGGATTTAAAGAGGAGATGAAAACTGTCGCAGCAAACAACACTCCACCCTTCTGCACTTCCTAACAACTTCTAGAAGTCAAGTCAGCCTTTCAGGACCTGGAATTTCATGCCTGCAGAGTTTCTAACAGGGTGGGGCATTTATCCCTCAAGATGCACCACAAAATAAGTGTCCTGCTTAGAGGTGGAGAACAAAGATCTCCAAGCAAATTTGAACAGATGGATTTACCTTCCCACAACACTTTCGTCTCCCACCTGATATTTATTCTTTTATTTCACCTACCATTAGCAACAACAGAACTCGGAGCATCTCCCCAGGAGATGCAGTTTAGTTGTCTAAAGACCTACAAAAGTTCACAGTCATCCTCAACGCACTGAGGCCAGCCACCATCCCCCCGACGTGGACTGAAACGGGCTCTGTAGAAACGTTCAATCAGCTTTCCGGGGAGTGAGAGACTCCCTCATATCTAGGAATCTCCAGATAGTTTCTCCTCCCTACAGCCCATGAAGCAGCCCACCTGAAGAAAGTGTGAATGAGAGTCAAGACAACGGGACAGGAAATTACTCTATGGCAGATAACAGGGGAGGGATTTTGCATTCCAGTTCATATAATACTTTCACGCACAGAAACATCTGAAAAGTGATACATGGTCCAAGGAGTATCATGGAAGAACAGCATCATGCGGGTTGTGTCCTGTTCGTGGTAGGTTTAACTGAAGCTTTGAAAGAAGGAGAAGCTGCTTCAGGCAGGGAGAAAGAGCACTTCTAGGAGGGAATTTGGCTGGTTATTCAGGTCTCAGCAGAAATAATTAGAAAGCTGGGGTAATGTACTTTGAAATATTTTCTTTCACTTGGTTGTTTTCAAGGGCTTCACAATAAAATTAGGGAATTGAAAGATTTAAGAGAGAAGATCTAATCAACTGAAGGATATTATTTTGGGATAAAATTCCCTCTCAGATCCACAGTGAACCTTTCACCCCAGTTAAGGCTTCTGCACTGCTTCACTTACAGGAAGTAAAAAATGTAAGAATTCAAACTTTACCTTCACTAAAGTTTATATGCAGAAAACAAGTGTTTTTTAAAAATTGTTCAGTGAATGATCATAAATGATTCTGAGATTCCATTCAGAAAAAAAGTAAAATAAGGAAGTAAAAATAAAGCATGTAGAATCATAATCTTATAATTTACAGTAACACCTTTAAAGGAAAAGTTAATCTTATACTTTGCAATGGGAAACACATCTTCTATAATGATTACTTTCCTCTTCAGACATCAATATGCATGCATGTAGGTACATATAACACACAGAAAAAGCTTCTCTTTAGAATAACAAATGTACATGCAAAGAATACATTTAACTTATAGAAGGATAATATTTGCTGACATACAAAAATTACTGCTCCTTAACTCAAACTGTCTGCCCCCAGCCATTCAGTATGTCAAAGACTGAAAACCAGAAACGCTACATTATGTTCCTGTGTAACTAAGTAAGCCCTTTATTTCTAAAAGTAGAGGCTATTTGAAACATTGACAAAGTGCATTCAAAAAATTACTACACTTGATACCAATGAACAGAAGGCTCGACATTGTTGAATCAAGTTGATGAGATATTAATCCTCCAGTGAATGGAAAAGTGAAGTTGTGCCAATGTAAAAACTGATTAAGGACTCAGGTCACATTAATTAATAATACGAGCTCAGAGTAACAACACACTGGAAATTCTGTTGAGTAAAACAGAATTCTCTTTTTATGTGTTTTTGTATTTCTTCTTAACAAAGAACTAGTTACGCTACATTCTTCCAAATTATAAAAACAAAAGAGATTTATGATTCGTGTCAAATAATAAGAGCTTTCTTGACCAATCAGTGTTAGTAACTAGCAACAGTCTGAATATGGGAATTTCAAGGGGAGGTTACCACGTAAAGATGGCTCAATTTCTAAGTAGTAGCTTCAGCCACACAGTGGGTGTTGGGCTAGAAGAAAGCGGCAATTGAGGCTGGAATTCCATCTCATGGAAGTCCCAAAGCCTGACATGCAAAAAATGCTGAAGATGTAGCCTTTCATCTCTAGAATCTGTTAACATTTAAGAATCTGCTGCAACTTCATTAGCAACGCAGATAAAAAACTGTTTAATATATAGCTTTTGTTTTGTGACTTCATATACCAGAAGACTGTATAAACTGAAAGAGGATGTCTCTAGCTTATGACTGCATGACTGCTATTTATAGCGATGTCCGAAACAATACCTATGCTAAATAAATCTGAAGGCAGATTTGATTTACCTTTGCACACCAAATCAGTACCATCCCATCGTCCTTTGGCATTGCAAACTGCAGTTTGATTACCACTTGCAATAAGGTAACCATGAACACAGCTGTAAGTAACTTCACTTCCATATGTGGTTCCACTTAGAGATGCTGGATGTGCGTTTATGATAGAAGGTGGAGCTCCACAATCCACACCTGCACAGGGGAAGAAAGAGGAAAACAGTTATTCAAGCAACAAAAGGAAGGAAAGCTGCTCTCCCATGAAACTTTTTCATCATTATTATCGATTAACCATCTTCTCCTGTGGTAACCCAATTTTCCCACATATCCTCTCCCACTGTGAGATTGACAGAGCGCTCCAGCTAGTCCAGAACTATGGTCAGATCCTTCCAAACACAGTAAGTTCTGCCTGCCTTTTCCTCACTATGGTATGCTAAATTCGTGCCAAACTAGCTGCTAATATACTCAAAATATCCCAGGTTTTAATTAAGACTCTCCTTCTTTTACAAACGTGATCAAAATTGACCAGTTGGTTTGAAAGCATTTAGGGAGAGAAAGGGTAAGACAGAGGCAGACACACAAGCAGAAACTACCTTTAGGAAACCAAACTAAAAAAAAAAAGAAAAAAAGAAAAAAAAGCACAGGGACCAGATAAATGCAAAACCATAAAAAAATGTTGTAACATGTAACACAAACCCTTCTCCTCAAAACAAGAATCTACATGCTGTTCAAAACACACTGTAATAACTAAGTTGTTTTATACACAAAAAGCCTTCAGGCTAAATCAGAATTTGCAAAACAAGCATGGTAGCACAAAAAGCAGTCTGTTTCACAGGATGTACGTTTTTTAGAGTAAGCATCTACCTACCTGCTTTCATCATAGCATGACAAAAAAAACCATATTCAACAGTTTAACTACAACTCTCCACATACATCACCTCCTCCCAGAAAACTAACCGAGATTTTGGCTAAAGACAATTCTGCTCATTAATATTCAAGGAAAGCAGTATTCTTTGAAGCCACATTATACCCACATTCATATACTTAAATCAGAAAAAAGGAGATCTGTTCCACTTACAGTACCTTGATGTTAGGTCAAATATCCTACCAAACTTGACCTTATTTGATCTGTCAGTTTCATTATAGATAAAATCATAAATAAAATAAATTTCTAAATTACCACAGGAAGTAACACAAATCCTACTTTGGAAGCATTCTTGATTTTCCTGAACACAAAGGAATTACACATGGCCACGAGAAATTCTTAGATTAGCTAAAATAAAAAGATTCATCAGGGAAATTGTGAGAGTTGAAAGAATTTTATAAAAGCTCCCTTCCTAATGTAAAGAAGATACGGCTACTTAGACTTGCTGGTTTTACAAAAAGAGAGAAGTCTTTGCTGAAATCCAGGAAAAGCAACTTGCAATAAAAGAGGAAATACTTTGTCATTTCAACCTCATGAGCTGTTTTGGGGGGTTTGAGTTGCTTTATTCCAATTAATCACCAGAGGTGTGCTCGAAACTCCAACCTGATGTATTGTTTGATTGTGGAAATTAAAAAATCGTATGCCAAAACGTCACTAAAAAGATTACTTAAAAAGATATACTGACAATTCACAAGAGGTGCCTTCCACAAGCTTTCTTTAGTGGGCCTCTTGAGGCTTCGGGCACTTTTTTTGTTTTGAAATTCATTTTGCTTCATTTATTTTGGGGAGAAAAGTGTTATTGCAATTGCCTTATTTTCCATGCCACTTTATTTTATTATTTATAAATAACTACTGCCAGCAATTTCATAGTAAATTGTCTGGTCCCTTCCTTCTTAAGAATTTTCTGTTGATGTTTAATACTTCACCTTTTCCAGCCACACTGCTTTAGCATCCTTATTCTAATTTTTACACAAACACACACACACACACACACACAGAGACTATTTATCCACCACCAAAAAAATAAAGAAAACAGGAAGGAATTAGAAATAAAGAGGATTTTTCATATTTTGAGGGAAGGATTCTCTTCGTCTACACATTATTTTCAGGACTACAATCTTCCTCTTCCCTGTAGTGCTGTTATACACATTGTAGCTTATGTTAACTAGCATTTTTGTCATTTAACTAACACATAGACTTTCTAACTATTCAGAAGGAACACAAAATACTGCAGAATGGGCAACTACAATACCAAAGCAAGTGGAAGTTATAATGAGGCTTATGAGATGCATTCAGAGATCTTCTGAAAGTGTTTTGTTATGTGCAGGTGCTCTTAAAATCAGGAAGGCTACCTAGCAACGAAGAGTGGTATGATGCCTCTTCTGTAACTGCAGTCAACCTTAGGAAAAACTTCACATGCTCCAGAAAACCTGAGTCTTTTCCTATAAGGTCATGTATTTCAGTGTTTCCCATGAAATACTTCAGAAATCTTATTGTTTGCTAAGCCTCAGCTCACAGACACAAGAACACATTGCTCTGTCTGTAGAAATGAAAGGACCAGCATCCAAAATGACATTCTAGTAACAAGAGGTGGCATGATTTTATTATATATTTACTAGAAAATAAACCTGTTCCTGCTAAGAGTTTGGTAAAAAATCCTGACAGAAAATAGTAATTCATTGTTCATGTAGTGAAGGGTATATTATTCTGAAGCAGCTTCAAATCAGAAATATCTGCAAAATATTAATACACAGAGTAACCTGTCCTTTTATTCTTTTTTCTTTTCTTTCTTTTTTAATAGCCAGAACTTGTAGAAATACCCTTTGAATTGAGAAAGGACCTACACTCTTTCACAAACACACTTTAGAGAATCACAGAACAGCTGAGGTTGGAAGGAACCTTTAAAGATCACCTAGTCCAATCCGCCCGGTTAAGCAGGGTCTCCTAGAGCAGGTTGCCCGGGACCTTGTCCAGACGGCTTCTGAGTATCTCCAAGCATGGAGACTCCACAGCCTCTCTGGGCAACATGCTCCAGTGCTCAGTTGCCCTCACAGTAAAAAAGATTTTCCTTAGGTTCAGACAGAAATTCCTGTGTTTCCATTTGTGCCCATTGCCCGTCATCCTATCTCCACTGAAGAGTCTGGCCCCAAGTTCTTTACACCTGCCCTTCAGACAGCTATCCAAATCGGTAAGATTCCCCACTCAGTCTTCTCTTCTCCAGGCTAAAAAGTTCCAGCTCTCTCAGCCTTTCTCCATATCAGAGATGCCCCAGACCCTTAATCACCTTAGCAGCCCTTCACTGAACTTGATCCAGCAGCTTCATGTCTCCCTTGTCCTGGGAAGCTCAGCACTGGACAGCGTACTCCAGGTGTCCCGCTAGGCTCCAGGTACCCCTGGGGAGGTCATCTCACCAGGGCTGAGTAGAGAGGATGGATCACCTCCCTCCACCTGCTGGCAGTGCCTAACGCAACCCAGGGTACCACTGGCCTTCTTTGCAACAAGGGCACATTGCTGGATCACAGTCAGCTTGTCCACCAGGACTCCCCGGTCCTTCTCTGCAGAGCTGCTTTCTAGCAGGTCAGCCCCCAGCCTGGCCTAGTGCATGGAGTTGTTCCTGCCTAGATGCAGGACCCTGAATGGCAGCATAATCCTCTGGTATATCAGCCACTCCCAGTTCTGTACCATCAGCAGACTTGCTGAGGCTGCACTCTGTCCCTTCATCCATGTCACTGATGGGTAAGTTGAACAGGACTGGACCCAGCCTTGAGCCCTGAGGGACACCACTAGCTACAGGCCTCCAACTAGACTTTGTGCCACTCATCACAACCCTCTGAGCTCTGCTGTTCAGTCACTTTTCAATCCACCTCACTGTCTGCTCATCTTGCCCACACTTCCTGAGCTTGCCTGTGAAAATGTTATGGGAGGCAGTGTCAAAGCCTTACTGCAGCCAAGGAAGACAATACCCACCGCTCTCCCCTCATCTACCCAGCCAGTCATTCCATCAAAGGCTCTCAAGTTGGCTAAGCAGCACTTCCCCTCGGTGAATCCATGCTGACTACTCCTGATCACCTGTTTGTCCTTCATGTACTTGCAGATGGTATCCAGGACGAGCTGCTCCATCACCTTTCCAGGGATCAAGGTGGGGCAGACTGGCCTCTAGTTCCCTGGGCCTCCTTCTTGCCCTTTTGGAGGACTGGGGGACATTGGCTTTCTTCTAGGCATCAGACCCCTCTCCTGATCACCATGACCTTTCAAAGATGACTGAGAATGGCTTTGCAGTGACATTGGCCAGCTCCTTCCACACTCGTGGATGTATCCCATTAGGGTCCATGGATTTCTGTGTGTCCTGTTTGTTTAAGTGATCCATAACCCGATCCTCTTCCACCATGCATTTTTCCCCATGCATAAACCCCCTTAATGAAGAATTTAAGAAAGATTTAAAAATATAGGAATTCCTTTCACCTTTACAGCTCAAAGTGGCAGGTTCCCAAGTTTCATTTGCAGTACAAATGGAAAACTCTCCCTCTTCGCTGTAAAATCCTTCTTTACATTCATAACGAACCACACTTCCTGGTACCAAGCTGTAGTTCCCTACAACGTAGCCATGCTTCATCTCAGGGGGGGAGCCACACCTGATTTCTGCAAAGAGAAAAGCCTGGGTTTAAAGTAGGGATTTCACAGTACAAAAAACAGAACACATGACCATTTTAAGAAGAGCTGGACTGGACAGTTGCATCACAAAATCTGTCTATCTGGCAGAATCTGAGGGAAGCCAAACACTTGCCTTGGCCACAGTCTGATGAACACAGTGATCAAACAAATGAGCCTACATAGTTATTGTCAACATTCAGCTGTTGCAATTCACCAAAACACCAAAAAGATGACACTGGAATGGGATACTGCCTTGGATGCCCTGGTTTTGTTACACCAATGTCTGAATTTTCCTTCAACGGAGGAAAATTTCAGGAAAATGCACAGCTGTGTTTTCTTGTGTGCAGGAAAGGTGGAGCACTGCAGCTAAAATGAAATCAGACACTCTGTCCCTAAATTCCTTCACCTCACTGAACCAGCTTGCATATAAATGCTATGCTCCTCCCATACAGCTACAGGACAGGGACTGCTTGTCAGTCTCCACCGGCGGCACAGTCAGCACAGACACACTCCTTCACCTGTAGCGTGCGGCGGGGGACAGGGCACTTTAGCTGGAAAACTGTTCAAACTGGAGGCAGTGAGCTTTACTGACAACTCTTGCAGTGATCTGGCATTGAGAGATGGGTTTAACCAAAGCAGCTCCTCCCACCTGGGATGCCTGGGTCTACTGAGGACACCAAGAGCTACAGCCTTACGCTGCAGAAATAGGAGAGAGGAAAAGAGGAATCATTTCAAATTCAAATGTATTTCTTTTTATGGCAAGATAAACAGAGCAGTTTATTCGTGCAGGTGGCAGAATAACAAATGGATAAGTTACTATTTTAATATTCCTCAAGTTACTATTTTAATATTCCTCTCCCCTGGGCCTGTTTTATTCACTTGTCCCCTTTCGCTAGCTATTTATCCCTTCTTCCTTTCCCTTGATGCAGTGTGATTATTTATGCAAGTGAATTATGGCATATTTCCTCTCTACTCAGAAACTAACTATATCACCTGCATTGCATATTAAACTTCTCTGATGCTGCACACTCAAACCACTGTTGCAATCCTGTAGCAATCACATCCTGTGTCGACTCTACCATCCAGACCTCGTTGCAACATGCCGAACACGAAAAGAAAAGAATAATCATACAGCAAGTAAAGTCCACACAGAGGACTTTTGCCTTGCAGACTTACACCAGAGCAAGTACCGCTGTATCATGACAGATCTGATTTTATTAGCCAACATGAACAGCATCCAAAGGCTCTCACCTTTGCATGAAACCATGTTCCCATCTGGATGAAAAAAATGCTCTCCATTTTCTAATTTATAACCATCAATGCAGTAACATTTGTAGCTTCCTTCAGTATTCACACATCGTGCATTGTGACCACACCGCCCAGGTTCTTCACATTCATCTATATCTAGAAATTCAGAGCAAGACGTATGCATTTCTTAATAGATTTCTTTTTTTTCTTTTTATTAGTTAATGTAGGACCCAAGCTTAAAATGCACAAAGGATTCCCTGAATGGTTCTGTGTAGCCTCCCGATGGCTCTTCTGGGAGATAAAGGAGGTTATCGTTGCCAATGTTCAACCATCTGGTAGGATAAGATTCTTAGAATTTTGTAGCTATCTTTTAAAATTGGTTTCTGTTTCATCTGACAAATAGTTTCCAATTTATTTCCTGCTACAATCATCCCAGAAAAAATCCCACCTCTGCAAATATTGTAATCAGTCAGAAACAGTTAATTCCTGTGACAAGGAACTAATATCCACACTGAACACAAATATGCCATTCAAGGGGAAAGAAGAAATATAATCTTATTTTCTTAGATCTAGCTTCTTTTACTGCAAAGATTATTGCTTGAATGTAACTTTGTAGCAATAATTCATAATAAAAGAGCAAAGAATTAAAAAATGGAACTAATTCATAGTTGTTAGAACCTAGATGTCAAACAAATGTTTGCAGCATGTATCAGAAACTGCTGTGATACAGTTCTGGAAAGAAAATTCTACAGCAACCAGAAAAATACTGGTGCAGTAGAAAATGAAGTTCTGGATTCCTGGTTGTCAAGATTCCCTGTGACAGCTACCTGTACAGTTTGTTCCGTCATTGGGAATAAACGTCTTGTTGTTGTTAGAGGCACGATATCCATCCAGGCAAACACAGTAAAAACTTCCATGTGTGTTATGACACAGGGTATGGTTCCCGCAGATCTTGGTGGCTCCAATCTGGCATTCGTCTTTGTCTGTCAGCATAGTTAAAACGCATCAGAGAGAGATTAAAAAAGTAAAATACCCTCCCCTCCTCACTCGTTCTTGAGTAACAAGACTTCCTGTTACTGCTTGTTTTTCGAAGTTATTTGGGCCGTAAACACTGCTTGAAAGCGGGAGCGTTTAGACCAGCAGAGGTGGTTGTCCCTGGGTGAGACTGAGTGGTGTTTCACGACACAGCTTGAGCTGATCTAAGAGCTGTTGACATCGGAAGGACCTGCTCCCCTCTCCTGATCCTCCTTCCAGTGTGCACTGGCCGTAGCACCTGATGGAGCTTGTGCTCATCTTCGTCAGTTTGCTGAACCGACAGGAAATTAACCTGGCAAACTACCTGACTCGCCCATAACAATGAGACTACTGAACTCTGGGCAGGGTTCGGTGAGTGCCAGAACTTGTGGAAGCGAGGAGAAGAGATGAAGGGGAAGAGACCAGAGGTGGGGGGGGGGCCCTTCCCCTTGAAGCAGCGGTAAGCTACTACATCCACTTAGACACAGCATTTGGCTTCATCCTTTGACTCACACAGTGATCGGTCATGTATGAGACAGTATTAAAAAGACAGCTACAGTAATAAACAGTGCTGAACAACACTTTTCATATAAACAAGTATCTATTTGCGTGTAACAAATCTGTAAATACGCACACCGTTACTAAGAACGGACTTTCAACTTCTGACACTAATTTTAAATTACCCAGTAATCTGGCAAAACCAGTGAAGACAGCTAAGTTTAATTGTTAGTTTTTTTGTGTAGTTCTCAGTTCAAAAATGCATAGATTAAAAAGAACAATTGAGTGAACCCTACTGTATGGAAGAAAAAAATTTTAAGATAAAATTAAAAAAAAAAGAAAAAGCCACTCCGATACACTGTATTTTGAAAGCAAATGTTTGATAAAGCCTTACACTCTCTAAGACAAAATGATTTTACAGTTTTTCCTTATATGACAGAAGTCAAATAAAATACTCAAACAACTAAGTACAAAACAATACTTACATTAAACACAAGTAAGTGCAGCCCATGGCTAGCCATTAAAAGAAATGAAAACCAATCCATATGTATTCTAGGTTTTGGAAATACTGTCAGAAAATGACAAAGCTCTTACTTTGTTTTGAGTAACTCAGTGATATTACCCAAGAGAAGACATTTTAGGAAGGTTACAGTTTCTTGCCATTGTACAGACAGGTAGCCTACCTTGACAATGGGTTCTTCCATTCCCCACAAATCCATAGTTACAAATACAGACACTTTTTCCTTCTATTTGATGACAAGTAGCATGAACATGGCAAGTAGCACAGACATCTGTAACTGTTCTCTTCACGACTGCTTTAACACAAGGACACAATTACTTCAAAAAATGGTCTGGTATGAGGAACTAGCACAGAGCTTACAGTGGAGGTGAAATTCAGATTAAAACCCAAAGAATAAAATCACATCTCCTCCCGCCTCATTTTCAGACTGGAAGGAAAACCACAGCCATAGCATTCAGGAACTAAACTTAGAAAATAGAAAGAAGAAAGGATTAAGCAAAATAACTACACTGGACTATTTTCTCCATCCACCTATTATTTGATAACAAACAAACCAGCTTTTCATGACAGCAGCTGGCAAGGCATACATGACTTATATAATAAATAGCTCTACCCAATGTTATTAATCTTTTCTCCATACTCATTTTCTTTCCCTTGGTCAATCTATTTGTATCTTATCTGCTCAATACGTAATCATTTATTATAAATGCTATTCACAAAAATGATGTTGAGAATGCTGCCAGGATGAAAATGGCTTGTAATAAAGCCATTTTAAAAATGAATTTATCTCAGAAGTAGTACAGCAGCATACGACACACAACCTAATTTATTATAATTTGATAGAATGACAAACATACATGAAACTAGAATGCAACACGAACTCATTCCTTTATTTGTAATCCTACTTTGGCATATTTTGTGAATCTCCCTCTGTCTTTTCTAAGCTCTCTTCATTATCTTTACACATGCAGCAGCTTTCCAAATGATAAACCTCAGAATGGACAACTTGAATACAGACAAAGCACATGCATGCTTACACCCTTTTTACATTTTTAAAAAATAACTATTTAATCCTTTTAATCCTGCATGAGTTGACTATGTCTCAAGGTGCTAGACATAACAAGGACAGAATTTTTTATTTTTCCAAGACACGTAAGATTGATAAGGATGGTACAGTTCTTATTAAATAAAAATCTTACTGTGTACATAATAGCCCTTAGAAAGTTTTCTTCACGTGCCTCTACACTGTTTTGATCTACGCAAACACGATTTGAAGAAGAGGGCAGCTGAAGACTCTAGGTAGCTTTTCTATGCACACAAATTTATCAGATTGCAAAAAAAAAAAAAGAAAAGTCTTTCCATGTGCACAGTGTTTTATTCTTTACTCCCAGAGCATTTCCAAGTTTATTTAAGACACACAGGAAGCGTGAGAGATTCCTACTAATTCTCTATGCATTTACGAACTTTTTTTGTGTGGGCGCCCCAGTGAGAACAGAAAACAAAAGCCCATTAGCATGCAGTGGTAGCCAACACGGACTAGAAAACTAAATTAAAGGCAGCCACGGTAAGAACTAGCTCACAATACTTCAATCCTCCGATAAGAAGTGGGAGCGCCTGCGCCAGATTGCCGCTGCAGGAGATAAAACCGCGCGCGTCCCCCCGCTATCGCAGATGAAGTTCCGTGCCTTTTTTCCACTCGCTAACGCCCAAACTTTCGCGGTCGCACACGAGCCCTCTCAGCGACTCCAGCCCTATCTGCCCGACCTCGTGAGCGCCAAGGCAGGCCGCGCGCCGATTCCCACCGAGGGCGAGAAAGCGGCAGGGGCCAGCGCCTCCGCGGGCCGGGACAGGGGCCCAAAGGGCGCGTGGGGGCAACCCAAAGGGCGCGAGGGGGCAACCCAAAGGGCGCGTGGGGGCAACCCAAAGGGTGTGGGGGCAACCCAAAGGGTGCGGGGGCAACCCAAAGGGTGTGGGGGCAACCCAAAGGGCGCGTGGGGGCAACCCAAAGGGCACGTGGGGGCAACCCAAAGGGTGTGGGGGCAACCCAAAGGGAGCGTGGGGGCAACCCAAACGGTGTGGGGGCAACCCAAAGGGCGCGTGGGGGCAACCCAAAGGGTGTGGGGGCAACCCAAAGGGTGCGGGGGCAACCCAAAGGGTGTGGGGGCAACCCAAAGGGCGCGTGGGGGCAACCCAAAGGGCACGTGGGGGCAACCCAAAGGGTGTGGGGGCAACCCAAAGGGAGCGTGGGGGCAACCCAAACGGTGTGGGGGCAACCCAAAGGGTGCGGGGGCAACCCAAACGGTGCGGGGGCAACCCAAAGGGCGCGTGGGGGCAACCCAAAGGGTGTGGGGGCAACCCAAAGGGAGCGTGGGGGCAACCCAAAGGGTGTGGGGGCAACCCAAAGGGCGCGTGGGGGCAACCCAAAGGGCGCGTGGGGGCAACCCAAACGGTGCGGGGGCAACCCAAAGGGCGCGTGGGGGCAACCCAAAGGGAGCGTGGGGGCAACCCAAAGGGAGCGTGGGGGCAACCCAAAGGGAGCGTGGGGGCAACCCAAAGGGCGCGTGGGGGCAACCCAAAGGGTGTGGGGGCAACCCAAAGGGCGCGTGGGGGCAACCCAAAGGGCGCGTGGGGGCAACCCAAAGGGTGTGGGGGCAACCCAAAGGGCGCGTGGGGGCAACCCAAAGGGCGCGTGGGGGCAACCCAAACGGTGTGGGGGCAACCCAAACGGTGCGGGGGCAACCCAAAGGGCGCGTGGGGGCAACCCAAACGGTGCGTGGGGGCAACCCAAAGGGCGCGTGGGGGCAACCCAAAGGGCGCGTGGGGGCAACCCAAAGGGCGCGGGGGCAACCCAAAGGGCGCGGGGGGGCAACCCAAAGGGAGCGTGGGGGCAACCCAAAGGGCGCGTGGGGGCAACCCAAAGGGTGCGTGGGGGCAACCCAAAGGGTGTGGGGGCAACCCAAAGGGCGCGTGGGGGCAACCCAAAGGGCGCGTGGGGGCAACCCAAACGGTGTGGGGGCAACCCAAAGGGCGCGTGGGGGCAACCCAAAGGGTGCGTGGGGGCAACCCAAACGGTGTGGGGGCAACCCAAACGGTGCGGGGGCAACCCAAAGGGCGCGTGGGGGCAACCCAAACGGTGCGTGGGGGCAACCCAAAGGGCGCGTGGGGGCAACCCAAAGGGCGCGTGGGGGCAACCCAAAGGGCGCGGGGGCAACCCAAAGGGCGCGTGGGGGCAACCCAAAGGGTGTGGGGGCAACCCAAAGGGCGCGTGGGGGCAACCCAAAGGGTGTGGGGGCAACCCAAAGGGTGCGGGGGCAACCCAAAGGGCGCGTGGGGGCAATCCAAAGGGCGCGTGGGGGCAACCCAAACGGTGCGGGGGCAACCCAAAGGGCGTGTGGGGGCAACCCAAAGGGCGCGTGGGGGCAACCCAAAGGGTGTGGGGGCAACCCAAAGGGAGCGTGGGGGCAACCCAAAGGGCGCGGGGGCAACCCAAAGGGCGTGTGGGGGCAACCCAAAGGGAGCGTGGGGGCAACCCAAAGGGTGCGGGTGCAACCCAAAGGGCGTGTGGGGGCAACCCAAAGGGTGCGGGGGCAACCCAAAGGGCGTGTGGGGGCAACCCAAAGGGCGCGTGGGGGCAACCCAAAGGGCGCGTGGGGGCAACCCAAAGGGCACGTGGGGGCAATCCAAAGGGAGCGTGGGGGCAACCCAAAGGGCACGTGGGGGCAATCCAAAGGGAGCGTGGGGGCAACCCAAAGGGCGCGTGGGGGCAATCCAAAGGGCGCGTGGGGGCAACCCAAACGGTGCGGGGGCAACCCAAAGGGCGTGTGGGGGCAACCCAAAGGGCGCGTGGGGGCAACCCAAAGGGTGTGGGGGCAACCCAAAGGGCGCGTGGGGGCAACCCAAACGGTGTGGGGGCAACCCAAAGGGCGCGTGGGGGCAACCCAAAGGGTGCGGGGGCAACCCAAAGGGCGCGTGGGGGCAACCCAAACGGTGCGTGGGGGCAACCCAAAGGGTGCAAGGCCACCCAAAGGGAGCAGGGCCACCCCAAAGGGAGCAGGGCCACCCCAGAGGGGGCTGCGCAGCCCACCCATTCGGCGCGGGGGCAACCCCAGGGGAGCGGGGCCACCCGAAGGGGGCGGGCGCCGCCCGGCCCGCGGCCCGCACTTACCCCGCGGCTGCCCCGCGCACAGCAGCGCCAGCAGCAGCAGCAGCTGCGGCCCCAGGGCGCTTCCCGCGCTCATGTCGCCGCCGCCGCATCCTCCCCGCGGGCTGCAGGCAGGGCGGAGGGCCGCGCCGGCGGCCAGGGCGTCGCGCTGCCCCCTGCGCCTGCCTGCGCCGGAGGGAGGGAGAGAGGGGCCGCCTGCCCCGCCCGCAGCCGCCTTATCGCCGCCGCCTGCCCGCCCCGGCCTCGCCTCGGCCCCGCGGCCCTCCCGCCTCCCCCTCTGCCCGCACTGGCCCCTCCGGCGCCCTTTCCTCGCTCCTCCCTTGCCCGCAGGACCCGCTTTCTGCTTTCTTCCTTTCTCTCTCTCCCCCCCCGATGCACAACCGCTTCCTGCCCGAGGAGGCCGCCGCTGCCCGGCCGGGTGGCTGGCAGCGCTGATAAGGGCGGCGGGCTGCGGCCTGGCTTCAGCCGGAGCTGGGGAAAGGATGCTTGTCACTTCGCGGAAAGGGGGAAAAACAACACTCGGAAAGTTACAGCTCTCTTTGTGCGGCCGTGCTGCCCGGCCCGAGACGGGCCCTCTGGCCCCCGCCACCTCCGGGGCCCTGGCAGCAGCCGCTCGGAGGAGGCACGTCCGCTGCTCAGCGAGCGGCCCGACTGCAGCCGCGTGCCCGCACGGCATCGAGGTCCCTCCAGCGCGGGGCAAACGCCTGCTCTGAGGGGCATCCGCTAACTGGCTCTGCTAAAACGGCCTGCAGGCTTTGCCAAAGTTGCATATTCAGTTAAAGAAACGCCACAAACCATATATACTTAACATTAACTTTCCTCCTTCTTCAGCCTTCCTTGGAGTACTGCACAATGTTAAAATTTTGTTTTTAATCAGTACCAATAAGGCTGCCTGAAGGGTTTTCTGCTGCACAAGTGTCTGTCAGTTCTCTAAAGCTGGTGGTCCCTTTCTCTGTGAATCTCAATTTTGAAAAGCAGCATAAACTTTTGTCCAAAAATGCCCATGCTCCAATATTACTACTAAAATAGAAGAGTGTCAAGGAGAACACGAACATAAAGGGAGACTTAGGTGTCTCAATATGCTCTAATGAGCTTCCTGAAGGAGCTGTCTATGTTCTAGGTTGGCCTTACTCTAATGCCATTTAATACTAGTGTTGTCAAGACCCGTCATGGTGAGTTTAAGTGACATAACCTGATCTATTGCCGCTGTGTCTCTACAAGCCTTCATTATAACAACAAAGGCTGAATGCAGACGAAATCCCATTTCGTAAAGCTATCAGGTTCACTGATTTGTTTCTATCTATACAAGCTGATCTGCTCCAGTGTTTTTTAATTACTGTGCTGTCTGCTTACGCACGTGTGCACTTGCAACCAGCTTCTGCTATACTTACTCAGCTAGGGCGCAGAGTGATTACATTCTCGTGCAATGCCCAATTACCACGTAAGTGAACCTACTCCTAGAACAGCATGCTAAAGACTCAGATACTGCATATCTCTGTTTTAAATTCAGCGGTGGCAAGTATTCTCAATGGTGCAAAGTAGTTTATCACTGTAAAAAAATGATCCAAATGAGCTGTTCTGTAAAACTGATGAAAAATGATTTCCAAACGCTTTTTTTCTCTCCCTTAGCAGCCTGCTAGGATGCAAAACCACTAATCTCTCATAAAAAGTAGCAGGAGCTACTGTGGAAGTAAAATTATAAGCACCTCATGCACAAAGCAGAAAAAATATTTTTGTCAGGAAACCTGAGGAAATATGAGTGTATCATCATGTTTATAAAGAGAACAAGTGATATAAACATACTCTGAAGAAAGTTACAAGGAGATGTATTAGTTGAAGAAAATACAGGGGCCTGACTGGAACAGAAGTCCTTGCATACTGCTTAGTTGCTGTTTAAGACCTACTTCAGCAGTAAATACTCTAAGTGCACACAGAGGCTGCTTTATTACATATATGTTGATTACATATCTAAATTCAAATCACAGTCATTGGAAATAAGGCTCAAAAGGACCTTGAGAGGGTATAAAATCCATTTTTCTGCTCTAAGAGAGGATCAGTTCTGCATAAATGACTCCTGACAGATACTTGTCTAACTTGCTCTTTAAAATGTCAGTGATGAGAATCCATAGCCTCCCCAAGTAATTTATTCCAGTACTTAGCTCTCTTTGTCATCTGAAAATGGTAACCCAAAGTCCCTTTTAATTTATAGCTAAGATGCGAAGTCCTTGTCCACTTTGCCACAGCACCTCCATGACCTGGGTCCAGCTTACCATCAGGCAGCAAAAGGGGCAGAGAGCGCTTATGCTGCACGGTCACCAGCTGCAGTCCTGAGCTGCTTGCTTTGCTGAGGACGAGAACGACTCAGGAAGGTGAGACAGGTCAGAGTCCCGACATCTTTACAGCTTAGGCAAATGCAGCTTATTTCATAAAAACCTATTAAATGAAAGTATGGGAAAATATCCACATAGATTTTCTGTTCTGGACAGGATAAGGATTTTATCTTTTTATTGTCAAACTTAAAGGAGCCAATTTGTAATTACAACGTTTTCCCCTGTCCTTAATAGCATTAAATTTCACTACCCAGAAAGCATCTGTACCACTACTTGCTTCCATTTCTCTTTGTGATAAGAAAACAGTTGTGATGGTCAAAGTAATTGAATTCATCCAGAGACACTTGGAAGTTTCCTGTGCAGCTTTTCCTTGCAGCTGTCTGAAGGGAGATAATTGAAAATCAAAAAGGCAAGCAGGATTAAACATCTCAGCTGTCTGTATTTTTCCAGCTCCTTTGCAGACAGTGAATGTCACTATGTTATTTAAATCATTCTTTTTGTAAGGATGTTTGGCATAGATTACACTACTTCCTCTGACATAGTAAGACAAAATATTAGATATTAATGGCTCTTTTAGCGAACAGATTTTTAAAACATGGAAAACATCTTCAGCCAGACTGAATAAATGTAATTTATCCTTGTGAACAGATCACTGGGCTATTCATAACACAGTTGCATTCTCTTACAGCCTGCTATCAAGTACTTCTTTCCAGCTGGCAAAGACAAGAGTAACTGTAAATCGATGGAAGCCTCTTTTTCTGTCTCTGTCTCTCTCTTTCCCACACACACACATGCACGCACAAGCCCCCCCCCCCCCCCAAATTCTGCCTCTCTTGTCTATTTCAAATGAATCAGATTAATAATTGGTTTCTGGTTATCCATTTAGTTTCCAGAATAAGCAATAGCAGTTGTTGAAGCATAAATAACAACTGAAAACTTGGCTGACCCTCTTCAGCTTCTCATAAAGTGCTTCACTAAATATTGTGCAGAGAAAAGGTATTCTCTTGTCATAATTTTTGCTGCAAAGGCAATATTACTACTGAAATTGTTTGCAGCATGTCTGTCTCTGTGCTCTCAAGTACAATTTTATGCTATTATCTATGCCCCCATCTCAAGTCCTAACAAATGAAATTGAGATGAAAAACAGTAAAGAAATGGGATCTCTGCAAAAGATTTAGAGTGAGATATACCTGAATATATTTGGTTAAACCTTACTTCCTACTGAATGCTTCTGTAACATTTCCCCAGAGGACAGGCCTTGGATAAAACAGACAGAGCGTGCCGTCTATATCTCACAGAGCAAACATGCTAGGTGATAAGCCTGCTGACAGTTGCTGTTAATCAGAAAAGCAGTTCCACAGAGCAAAAGGGTTGCTATCTGTGGGTTTTAGGAGAGGAGCAGGAGCCCGAACTTGAGCTTTTCCACAAACTCACTGTGACCTTAGATAAGATAACCCCTTTCTGTCTCTCTTGGCTCTCCCTTCCCACTCAGCTGTGAAACTTGGATAGTATTCCTGCCTAGGTGTTTTGAGGCTTAATAGTGTAAAAGTAGGTCTAAGGTGGTGCAGTGTAAACTATTCTGAGCTTTGATGTTACTAAAGTTTGCCCCAGTTTTTAAACTGTAAGCAAAGAGAGAAAAAGCTAGCTTCAATCAATTTATGAAGCAGCACCATAATATTGTTGGGTCTTGGAATACCATGCAAGAAAGCTGCTGACTAGCCACTGCCTCAGGTGCTCCATGCTGTATATACAGGCTGGGTCTTTATTTGGGGCTTAAAACAGCACCCCTTTTACATGGTATAAAAAGAAATACAGTGTTGTGATTTCTTTATCTTCAGGTAGAAGTACAGGCATCTTTTACTTTCTGGTCCTAGAATACCTGCTAAAATCAGAAGAGAAAGAACTGGTCAAAGAAACATTCAGTTACTGCATGTAATTTACTGTCAATACCATCACGGCACTCATTCAATGACTTGGACAGATGCACGTTATCCACGACAGGCTTAATGCTTCCTGCTTTGCTCACCACCTAGAGCTCTTCTGGAGGGGTGCTGCCTTTACTATGGCAGCTGTACAAAACTTGCTAACGAGTTATAGCTAAGGCAGCAGTTAGTGATAATTTGTTTAATAGGCAGAGGAAGAAAACCAACTTCCATTCCTTTTAAGTATTAACTTCCCTCTTACCATTAGCTTTGCTGTGTTTTGGGGCAAGATCTCTCTAGAAGTCTAATCATTAGACAGGAAAGAGGATATGTCAAATTATATTATCTATGAAGAGCAAAAATCCCGTAAGCAGGTCTTACAAAAAGGGCAGTCCAAACTTTGACTAAAGACTGTAAACCAAACAGCTTATTTTAAGGTATCCAGGCACCTACGGATTTTCCCGCTGCTGCTCCTTTTCTTACAGACTAACAGTATTTGGTCACATGGTAGTTTCATATTTGCATCAGCAGTTCATAGTGGGAGAGCAAAGGGGCGAAATCTAATAACAAAACCTTGGATAGTAAATACCTTGACCTTCTCTCTCCTGGTTGTTTTATAAACGAGTCAGCTTTCGCCTGCTGTTTATCCAGCTTGAAGAAATATTTGTCTTAATTAGACAAATGCAATGTCTGCAATTAGAAAGCACCCCAAGTTATTGTGTTTTTCAGACTCAGGCAAAACAAAGCCAGAGTTGGAGCCTCAGATTCATAATGTTATGTATTTATTTTTGGCATACAAAGAGAGATTGCTTTTGTTTGGTTACACAAAAAGCACAAGCTCTGCTCTTCAGTCTTTCAAAATTCAATTAAGTGTAACTATTATTTCTACATTTACTGGCAATCAGAACAGAAGGAGACTCTGGGTGATGACATTCATATGTTGTCATAAATTGTAATAAAGATACAAGACTGACATTTCTAGGAAAAGAAAAGGTCACCTAGTCTTCTTCTGATACTAATTGCAAAGCTGACAGCCCTATTTGTCTTCAAATAGTTTACAATATTCCCGTAAAACACTTCAAGTCTATTGGTAATGTGGCTATCCCAAAATTGAGTGGCAATAAGAGACCCTTTGCCACAGCAACTAGAGGTTGAATTCTCTCTAGTACTGAACACTTGTTATTGCACCACAAAAATACAGTAGCTGAATAACAAAATCATTGACCTTTACAGAGATTTTGTGTACTACCTGCTTCTTCCCACCAAGAACAGGGCCTGTGTTAGTCAGCACGCAGCACGACCTACATAAAAATTAGGGATCAACGATATGCTTAAGGAGGATGGAAACTTCTCCATAAAGGCAAAATAAAGTATTTTGAGGAAGTTTGTTAGCATTTTAAAGGGTCCTAAAAAGGACACACACAACCGGACCACTTAATCATTGCATTTTCTATAGGCCCAAAACTAGGGAGACTGCTATACATTTCTGATAAAGAACTGTGTGTGTGAAAATGCATTTTTGTACCTAGAGGGTTTGGGACATAGGCTTATGAAATCACAAAACCACAAGTGTCTGATGCAACTATTTGTTGGCTTTCAGAGAGATTTCTTAAAAGTATTGTTTAGGATTAAAATAAAAAGATATTGCCAAAGTGAAACTGTTCTTTAATCATCCCTGCTTTAATCTGAAAATTTAGGCAGAAAAGTCTCATTGTAGATGGCACAACAGCTAGGCATGGAAAACATATTTGAACCTCGTACCTTCATGAAAAGTTTATCTATATCTAAAAGAGGGGAGGGCTTTCTTTTTCCTGCAGAATCCTATGTACCAACGCAAAGTTTTACTTATTTTTTGGGGGGGAAAAGCTAAAGGGGAATAAGGGAATCATGATAGATGGCAGCTTCTCAAGTTTCTGAAAATGCAAGTAAACCAAGTGAGATGGCAGGAACACAAAAGGTAGTTTCTCTGTATCACTTAATGTGTGGGAACCTGTCTGTGATGAAGGGTACAATACAGAAGCAGTCAAAGTAGTTGAACAGAAGAAAAAAATATGTGGAATCTATTGCACTTTACCATGATCATCAGTGCATGGTGGAAAATGGTTAAATAAACAAAGCATTGCTAGCAAAAAGAAGCTTAGAGATGTGTGCATATTAGAAGCATGAAAAGATAGATAGGCAATATTAACTTTATTCTGTGCCTAAGGAAAAATAACTACATCTTGGAAATTAGGAAAGTAGAAATAACCTTTTTCTTTGTAGTCTTTTTTTTCTTTTCTTTATACAAAAATCTGGCCCTTTATGACAACCTGAGTGCTTCACTGTAGGTTATCAAGAAAAGGAAACGCAGCACATATTAGAAGTGTTTTTCTACCAGTCTCTGAGTTACAGATTCGACCAGCACAGGCTTTCTCAACCAGCAATTCTTCCAAACCTTGGAAATTCAGGCTTTCTTCTAAGCTTTTTTTTTTTTTTTACTCAAAACACTCAATTCTTGCTTATACTAAGTGTAAGTCCTTCTGCACTGATGATTCTAAAGACAACTGTCCATAAAATAAACACTTGCACCTATAATAAATATTCAATACATGATATCACAATCTTTTGACATGTTTTAAACTTGTGGCTTATCATTCCAAGGAATGCATAGCTAAAATGCATTTTAGAATATTCCCCCCAAAGTAACCAGGACAAAGCTGTGAACAAACGTATGACACGTCAGACAGCTACCATTCTGAGACTACTTTGCTTACCATATAAGGAAGATACACTTTAGAGTTGCAGAAGAGTCATAGCGATTGGTCTTTGTCACATACAGTACTTCTCCCAAAACCTCCAGACGCCAGTAGTAGTATGCAAAGAGGAAAACTGAAACTAATCAAACTCACAAAAATTCCATAGCAGAATCTGAGCAAGAAATCACAGTTTTTGTCTTATGGCCTTACAACCACTGTCAGTTGTAACCTTTAAACTGGCAGGCAAGAAGAGTTCATACAAAAATATAAGGCTTACCTAGAAAAAGTTATATAAGCAAACAAACAACAAAACAAAACCCCCAAAAGAGCAGGAACGTACTTTGGAGGAGCAGGGCCTACCTAACAGCAGTAGACATGAAGGTCCTTGAATCACAAGCTGTAGATAGCTAGATGCTTCAAACTGGTCGCTTAACAGAAGTTTCCTGGGCCCAAGCCCTGAAAGCAGAGATACTGCCACCCATTGCAGCAGTGACAGAGTCTGTCAGAACATGCAGGCACAGTTCTTCCAGACTTTCATACTGCTAACAGAGCTCGCTCTCCACAAAAAAATGGATGTAGGTAACGTGGCTGCTATACATCTCTGTTAATGAGCTACTTCTCTACTTGATACCTGTTTTGCATTCTTGGAAAGAACACAAAAGACAATGGAGGAACTTGAGATTTAAATAATCTAAGTCTGTAGGAACTAAATGAATACTGTTTATTCTTATGCTAGACTATTTTTTCATCCTACGTACATGACATTTTGTTCGTTCAAATCCATTTAATGTATAACTATCGTGTTTATAACATTATACCGTTACAGAAACCAAGTATCCCAATTTATAATTGTTGTAATAATACAACACTGTGTGTATTAACATAGTATCCAGGTAAGTGATCTTAGACTTCGTTCTAGTCTCCCAAGCAAAACAAGGGAGTGCTTTAAAATTAGGCTGAAGGCAGACTCACATCACTGGCAGGATAGTTGAGAATGTATGTATTAAAGTTTAGCAGTGTAGTTACTGAAATTGGATCCTGAACCTTGAAAGGGAAAAATCAAGATTACTCAGCAGTATTTCTCAAGATGCATTCACCATCTTACTCAATAAAGCCCACTGTTTCTATGCAACCAAACTGCAAAGTCATTAGCTATTTTTCTGTTAGATGACATGAGACATTAAGTGACCGAGATACCTCAGGCAAGACAGGATGTTGGTGCTAATATCTGATGGTTTTGTCAGACCTTTTAGAAATAATTTACTGCTTTATCTTTTTTATTTTCCTGCTGATGGATGGCAATAATGACTGTGAAAATATTTTTCAGGGGCTTTTTTTTTTTTTTTTTTAAACGCAATTTACATAAGCAATCGTGGTCCTGTGCTGAATGCTGAACACAGGGTTCCATAAAGAGTTCCTGTAAATTCTTTAGGAATTGTCCTGTAGATACAAACATATGCAAAATCCCCCTGAAATTAGGCGTGAAATCAAGCCAGGCCATCTTGTGACAGGCAGGCTCAAAAGCACAAAAAGACATTTCTGCCATAAAAAGTCTTATCATCAAAAAGCATGGTGCTGCATATTGACTTTGATCTCTCCGTGAAAATGACTATCGCTGAATTAACAGTAGAAGGTCTTATCCTGGGAGAAGCTTAAACTTAAGAACTAAATTGGATAATACATTACTGCTTACTGTAGGAAGGGAAGACACTCATTTGTCAACAGACCTGAAGATGACTAGAACTGTGATAGGTTTCCTATCAAAATCTTTACCAGTCCAGTATCTGACAGACCAGTGAAGGCTCTGAGCAAGAGCATCAGACTGTTGAAACAGATACAGGAACAATGTGAACAGCAAGACTCTTTATGCTTTTGACGAGACAGAGCATCATCAAGAGAGAATTTCTGAGCTATACAGTCACATTGAAAATGAACACATACACACACACGAAGGAAAATGATATGCCACAGCTTTATAAATCAGGTACCTTAGTCACACAATTTACAAGATGTTTCCAGGTTTCTTGAGCAGGTACGTCAAATTCTGCATACACAGGAGTGATATTTTGCTGAATGCGTTGGGGTGAGGCTATTGAAAATCAAACTGCTTCAGCAGCTTGGCCATGGGAGAGAGTTGGAGGTAAGAGGGAAGGAAAGAACTGGTTAAAAATGCTGAGAAATCAGCTAGTGACATACTTTTATTCTTTGTTAAGATCTAAACCTGCCCATTTCCATTTTTTCATCCATGTTTAACTGCAAGTTTTCAAAGCTAAGAAAAAACAAAAAGCAACCCCCTCCCCAGCCCCTAACATCCCCCAAACATACATCCACACTGCAGGGATTAAAACAGTTTAGGGAGCTGCAAACACACTGCTCAGATCTTGAACAGAACCACAGGATCTCCAGTACTGAATAGAAGAATTATTCTAATTTCTTTAACTTTTGAGATAGCCTTAGAAGTCAGTTTTTGTAGCAAGAACATATTTTTAAAAAATCCATTTTTAATTTCTAGAGGAAGTGATCTTTACTAACCCAACAGTGTTAGTAAAACACTCTCTAGGTGTGTGCAAGGTAGCAACAGAAGCTGTATACAAACAGAGAGCTGCAAGCCTATAGCATTATCTGATATCCTTGAGTCAGTCCCCTGTTTAGAAAACTTCCGAGCATGGAATCATGTTGCTTTTCATACTGAGATGTGCCCTGGAAAAAAAAAAAAACCCTCAGTAAAAACTATTATAGACTTCTTATCCTATAAGTAATATGTGCACACATGGGAAGCAGTCAAACCATAGCTGAAAAAAGTGTTTGACAGACCTGTGAAATCTTTGAGAAAAAGGGTCAGGTACTGTAGAAGACATGCCCTCACTTTTCAACCAAATCAATTTTCTCACCAAATTTTGTTCTCATCAAATTGGGGAGCATTGACACTTATTTGCAGTAAAAGCTCTCTCAGATAAACTATAATCAAGTATAAATAGTAGGTATACTTGAAGCAGACTGGAAACAAAAAATGAGATCCAGAAGTATTACCTTAGTAAACTAACTTAAGACTATGCAGCAAATACTAAGGAGTATGAATGATTGCTGACTTGAGACTAAAATACTGCCCTCCTCCCAAAAGCACTTACAGTACTGAGCAACTAATATTATTCTCAAAACTCTCTGCATACATACTGATTCTGATTGTCTGTCTCATGAAGCAGATGTTCTTCCTATTAGCTAATTACTTCATTTTCCAGACACAAAAAGAATGAAGTTCTGTACTCTGGGAAGTCCAAGTCTAGTCTATGTTATATATAACCAATGTAGACTTTGGATTGAAGGAAATTACAACTCTAGATCTATTTTTGTGACTGGGTCCAAGAACTCTGAGTTTATGAAAGCCGTATTAGATCAAATGACACTTGTCAAGCAGATCAAACTTTTCAGAAGTTTAGATCAACTCTTGAGTGTCAAAAAGGAAATTTGTTTCGATGTGTAAACTCTCTGACACAAAGACTTGTACAGAGGTAGAATGAGGGGCCTCAGTTATTTAAGGTGTGAAATGACTACCCTAAAAAAAAAAAAAATCCTAATCTTAGTGGATACTTTAATGTAGCTCATTATTTGCAGCATCCAAGCTGAGGTTATGGTCAACAGCAAAGGCATTGGCCTGGAAACAGTCTCTGTAAGGATCCACTTCCCTATGCTTTGAGACATCTCTTTTGCCTTCTGCTGCAGCCTCCCAGGTACCCTCACACCCACGTATTCTAACCCATGATTTTAATATCTTTGTTTTAGACATGCTTGTACTTACCTGTTACACTTGGAAGAACACAATGCCAAACGTCCGAGCCCACTTAGGAAAATACAAGGAGGTTTTTTTTTTTTTTTTTTTTTAATTAAACATAGATTATCTTATTTCAACTCTGTAAAAGGGTTGCTGGAGCTGCAAAATAATTCTTTGGCATCAGTCCAGGATATATGAGATCCTATCATCTGCTGGCAAATTCACTAGTTACTGCCCTTTGTTTCAGTTTGGAAGAAACAGAACAAATTCTGATACCACAAAATGCACACCTGTGCTGTTTAAAAGTGATTATATGTTTTCAAAAACACACACTTATTTAGAGAAAAACAAGAACTTGTGATTATATTAAAGGGGTATGATAACAGCAGACAAGAATTAGAGGTGGGATTTTATTTTTCGTTAGGGGAAAAGGTAAGGACAGGTAAGAATTCTCCTCTCCTACTACACTTCCTCAGGCAGACATGGCCAGAGAAAAGATGAAGGATTTTGGCCATCAAAAGCTAGTATATTCTCCAGAAGGCTCAAATATTTAGGTATGAAATACAACATCAGAAGTCATTAGGGGAGTCTAAATCTAACCTTCAGAGAATAAGCATTTTGCTCAAAGCTTCAATCCGTTCTAATGTGAATTAGATTTTTCTCCTCAAGCATCAATATTCAATCAGGAATCACTTATAGCATTGTTTACACTAGATCTGTTCCATGCTCTAGTCCTAGCCATGAGATGTGGGCAGCCAGTGAGAACATGCATGAGACCAGATTCTTCAAGATATGCTAAATCTTAGTGACTGAAGTTACTGTTAAGACAGTGAAATTCTTGTCAGATTGGCTGAGTTTTAGTGCAGAAAGGAGCACTGCAGTCCCCTCATCACCCACATACTTAGACTCCTGCCTACCTACCATCAGTCCTAAATTTTGGATGTATTAACAAGGGGGTCTAAATTAGCATGGTGTAACACACAGAAGGACAAGCAGAAGAGTATGAAAAAACAGCAATTAACAAGAAGGTTGAGAAACATGCAGGCCAAAAGCAGGTCATCTTATTCAGCTCTGACTTAAATTTTTTTGAATTCTCTGTGCAAGTGATACCAACTTGAATCCTAAGGCATCATATCCTAAGGTTACAGACAGCTAAAAGAGAAGACATAAAAGAATTCTCTTTAATGAGCCTCCAACACTTGAGGTAACTCATCCCAACCTCAAAGAATGAAGCAGTCTTCGGTTGCTGCGTTGGTTCAGGGTTGTAGCATAGATTTCTATTCTACTGAAAACAAAAATTTCTACCCTGTTCTGAGGAACAGGTGTTGCTGAACTTCAACTGTTGTTGAAGATGTGCATTAGTCCTGTTAAAATTTACTTGATATAAAAAGCTTTTGTTTAGATGGCCATGTATGCTAAAAGAAAAAGAAAAAAATGAAAATAAGACATCATTAGCTGTACAATTATAAGACAAGAAAAACCCAAAGCAATAGACAAGAACACACGAAAATTTAAGAGAGTACAGATGTAATGACATTTATTAAAAGGCATGCTACAACAACAAGAGTTGTTAGGAAAAGAGTTAGGTATAGATACTAAGTAATCAGCAAATGTAGTAACTTAAAAGAAATAGAATGTTTTGCAGTATTCACAAGTTCAAATTAAACATGTGCTACACAGTTAGAAAATAGCTTTCTTTAATATTCCATCTTCTTTGCATTTATAATATAAGTCATCTCAACAGACATGGAATCCTTTTTTTCCAGTGCCACAAGCTGCTTTACAAATGAAAGCTGGTACTGCTGCTTATCAAAATATACAAGACAATTGATGTTTTTATATAAAAAACATTTTACACTTTAACTTGTTCTCCAAAACCCTTTTTTCCAGGTTAAAAAAAAAAAAGATGTTACAAATATTTACAGCATTTTCTTGTGCTAGATGAACAGACTGAATGGTAGATGAAAACAGACTTTTATGAATAGATAATGTAAAATGAGGAAATGTCAGCAATTCCTAGCCGTGCTATGTGTGTCTTGAATACAGTACTAAAAGTAGTTCATTAACCCCTTGCCTTATCCCGCACCATTTGGTTCACATTAAGATCCCATTTTCCACTAAGTGGTCTATCCACCAATAGTAGACTCAAATAAAGGCAACTTTGTTTCGGGTCTTCCCTTCAAAAAGGAGCTTGAGAGAAAACAAATTTTCACAGAATGTCTCAGTAAAACCAGAAAAGACAGTCTTTGGTCAGAACAATGAGGTGAAATTCTGATGCAAAAATCTGCTTGGTTACCAATCTTTGACTTGTGCTGCTGTGGTTCTAGGGTGAACTTCTGCAGAAAGTGGATAACATATCCAAAAAGAATTACAATGTGCTTAAAATGGACTTAGCACATAGTGGTTAGATTCCCACTCTTCATAAATTATACACAGTTTCCAAGAACTGAAAAACTGTTTTTAGTGATGACATTAGTCTGTTAAGGTAAGAACTTTCTTCACCTGTCAAGGACCTTTAACTACAAAAGTATTTTATTTCTGGGGATTGCTCCAGTTACAACCTGTTATCAGTGTCCTAAATTGGCAATATGTGGATTATTCTTGAATTCCTGCATATTGCAATATAAAAAATACTGCAATGATAAAGGCATAAAGGATAATTAAAACTATACTAAAACAGATGCAATTCACTGTATATGTCATCTGTCAGTGGGAGTAGATTCAATTTTAACAATATCAATATACAATTTCCAGGAAAAAAGTATTTATTATACTTAAGAAATCAACAGATATAAAAAAACCCTACATGTAAGACTACTGAAGGCACATAAACTTTGGTCCCATTTTGTCCCCCCCATCCCTCTGGTAAAGCCCTGAAATTAAATAGTTCAGAGATTTTCAATTCTTTCTTGAAATAATTCACAATTCCTAACTGTTAGGATTTGCTTTGAAAATAGCTGGCAAATGGCCTCATACATAACGAACACATCTTCACAGGACAAGAGTCAACAGTTAATTTAAAGAAAAAAATCTGTGCAATCTGAATCCTTTCAGCACAACAGTAAAAAACACTAAGTCTGGTAGTTCTACTCTAGTTAACAACATACCAGGAGAAAAGGTAAAGGCAAACAAAAATGGCTTTTTTTTTTTTAAAGTAGTTGCCCTCTCTTTTAAAAAAATAGCAGTACATGTTAGTAGTATTACAATGATGAGTAGGTCTACATCCCTCTAGGAAAAAGAAAAAAAACCTCATCACTTTCTTAATTCCCAGTTCAAATTAAAAGTATCAGGGGAGTACAATATATCTGATTCCACAAGCTCCACACTGGTACAGTTCTTTCAACAATTTCTCAGCATACAAACATACAAGTCTGCCATCTAAGATCAGAAAATGCCACATAGGCAAATCTCCTCAGAAGGCTATCTCTGGAATATATTAAGCACAAAAAGGCCCTATTCTATATGTGCACAGAAAAAGTGCAATTGGTGGGACCAGCAGACAAGGCAATCAAGGCAATATACAAATTAATGTTTCAGAAAAAAACTGAGAGATGCAAAAGCATTATCATTATGCAACAGATCACAGGTAACTTGAAAAGGCACTAAGTTGTTCCTGGGTTGTTAAGGGAGCCTTACTACACTTTGAACCAAGGAAAAATTGGGGCTGGAGGTAACCCAGAGCTGATGTGGATGTCCCAAATACACAGGCAGAGAACTCTGAATTCAAGTCCAGTTAGAGGGAACAGGAGGAAGAAGAGGATTTTGTTCATTTGTTAGAATAATACAGCTGATTAACCCCCCCTCCCACACACACACACACACACACACACACACACACACACACACACCAAAATAGGAAGAAGAATTCTACCCTCAACCATTTCTGGTACCTGTAGTGAGGATTTAACCACTGAGACCACTAGTGCTTTACAGTGCAAGTTCTGGGTCACACTATGCACATTACCAGATACTGCGTAAGTGATTTAAACAGAAATTAAGAATCTGTATTAAAGAAATGATGACTCTATCTTGATCACTTAATAGGACAGTATGGAGAAGATGGAGACAGATTCTCCTGGGGAGTTGCAAAGAGATAGGGGAAGCCTAATCTTGTATTAGGGGGAAAAAAAATCACAATTAGGGCACTTGAACATTGCAACAGTTGCTAAGAGAGGTTGTGAAATCTTCATTCTTGGAAATACTCAAAACTTGACTGGGCGGTTCTCTGAATAACTGCTCTAAGGTGGCCCTTCTTGGAGCAGGAGAGGTTCCTTTCTGACCTACATCATTGTAAGGGTCCATAGAATAATCATAGTCTTTCCCAAGCCCTTCTTTTTTCACAGGTATCAAGGGGTCTGCTCCTATTTGGTTCTGAGAATCAAGAACTGAGATGCAACTGTGCTTTTGCAGCCAGGCACTAATGAGTCAAGCACAAAGTGTAAGAATTACTCATTTTCATCCTGATCCCTTACTAATAGTGCATTACAACAAACAAGAAGTTATGTTATCATTTTTAGTTATTCAAGGCAGAACACTGAATGAGATAAGCCAGCCTCAACTAGGACAGTCATTCTGTTAAGCAAACATTAAGATGTACTGCTTTCTTTGAAGATTGCTTGCACCTCTTGAAAAAACAGGTATCTCCCTAAGAGACAGCATTGCTAAGATGTACACAAATCTAAAAGTAAGTTGACAAGGATAATTCGATTACGGAACTAAAACAACAGAGAATTACAAGAAGAAAAAGGATAAATGTAACATAAAACCAAAAGCACACAGAAGATCATAAACATCCACCACACAGATTTTTCTTAAATGAAAAAGATCATAAATCTCTGCCAACTTATACTGTAGGCCTCTACAATTCAAACTGCAAATAGTTAAGAGCTGATATTATCAATACTCTAAAATTCAAAAATTACTCCCTTCTCTAACAGAATGCCAGATGCCTTCATCCCTTTAGATTTGTTCAAGCATTCCCATCTTCTGCTATCAGAATCAATAAATTAAAATGCATGTAATGCATATGCTCGTATACCAATATGGCACAGACAGTATACATGCACTGCTCCCAGTACTATATATGCCAATATTAATTCTAAATCTTAAGGTTGCTTTTACCTGCTTTACAGTTACATTCAGATCCAACATAATTCCTCTCCCCTGCAGCAGCAGTTCTCTAAAAAAATGACAGACCACGTATTATGGATAATCCTTTTTTCTGCTTGAGCAGGGGGTTGGACTACATGGTCTCTAAAGGTCCCTTCCAACCTAAACTGCTCTGTGATTCTGCAACCGTTCTAGTATTATCAAACCTCTTTACATGGAGTAACAAGGGGCATTCACACTCAGCAGTATACTTAACGCATTATGAACTGGTATCAATGAGACTAACAGACATGAATTAAGTATCTTGCTGAAAAAGGGCCTACCTGCAAATGAAAGAGCCTGCATACTGCTGCACTTTGCTAAAATCATATAAGAACATTACTTTTTAATACAGTGCTTTAGCACAACAAAATTGCTTATTTTCATATATTCCCCAAAATTGGTTTGAAACTTGAAACTGAATCAGCTGTTTTGTAGAGGGGAAAGAGAAAGATTATCTCAAAAGCCAAATACAACATCTTCTACTATACCTAAGCCATTTTAAACTTTCCAGTAAATATTACAATTCTGCACAATTATTTGTGGTATACAGCAAAGGTTATATCCACTTACGTATTTAGTCTGATGTTCTACCTACTGTCAAACAGCATGCTTTAATTGCAGTATAGAGGTCTGCCAACTTCATTACTATGACTGCCAGCTGCACTTATAATTTAATTATAAGTCATTAACAGAAGGTAAGCCTGCATCTCTCTGATATTGCAAAAATAATTCAGAGAGAAAACTTGAAGATATTTACTTCAAGATACTCAGCTCTCGCTAGAAAGATGACCATTATTCTAGAAAGACTGTCCTCTTCAGAACTGTATTTCCCAACGGACAGCTGGCATTACAAGTATGAAATACAAATTAATGAAAAACTAAAATGAATGACAAAACATTACAGCAGAAAAGCTCTATTTCTGCAGTTGTGTAAACAGAAGCAGAAGTAAACAACCACTGTGTTTGAGAGGAATACCGCTATAAAAGGGGCTTGCGCTATAAAGGGGGCTTCATTTTAAATTCTAAAAAAATAAATTCTAAAAATAAAAATCACTTAAAATGAATTTAACTTTGTAAACTACAATTAAAATCATATGTTCATGGTTCATATGTACTTTCAACAAAAAAAACCCTAGGTGCATCTCAGCTCATTTTCTAAAGAGAAATAGGCTTCAGTATTGAAATTTGTGGTATTTATAAAAGAAGGAATGTTTAGTCTTTATTAATTTAGGCTCTATACCAAAGGAAAAATGTAGGTACCTGAGACGGAATATTCTGATAGAGCCAATGTCTTTCACAACTTAAATAATGTCTAGAAACTGGAGTGAATTTGCTATTTTGTCTTTCTGTATAGGGTTTTTCTGGTGGATTTTTCTGGGAGTGAATTTTTTTTTTTAGCCAGATATTAGCATAGGACAACTGCAACTGAGTAAGTTTGAAGAGGCCTACAGGATCGTGCAGAGTTAAACCTCACTCCAATTTCTACCATATTTCTATATCAAAGCACCAGAGATTGCAATTCAGAGTATTACTTAATGAAAAAAACATTTTTGAAGAAGCAAGGAAAATATTTGGAAAAAAAAAAGACAAATAAGAAAATTTTCACCAAGTACACAATAATTTTTTCAAGATATTTCAGATAAAACTCTAATCTATTATATCATAAGCACATAATAAGGCACATAATAAGAAATTAAGTAAATACACAGTAATCTGATTCAACTATTAGAGATTATAGTGGTACAAAAAACCCTTCAGGTGTAATTTTTTTCCCCAAAGAAGATCTTACCAAAAATATCTTCTTAAAAATTTGTCAAACCATGATAGACCTGAATATTTTCCTTATGATTGTAAACATTTTATTTTTAAAAGAAATGTATAAAACTCTTTGAAATTAGGACTATTTTCTTCTCTCAATTTCTCAAGTCCTATCATAGTAAAAATAACATATGAAACTTCAATTCCATGATTTTAAGTCAAACTAAGTCTCTGATACCACATCTTGAAGAAACTTGTCAAATACCTTTTACTCCACAGAGGGAAGGCACTGCCTTTCCTCTAATAATTTAACCCTTGTGAACAACACACATTTTTTAAAAAGTTATTTTTAAAGATCTGCCAAAGTATAAACACTCCTGCAGTAAGATAAATACTATTCAGTGGACACTCACAGTCAATGCTTGCTTTTCCTCAAGAAACCCAAGCACTATTTCACATTCAAATTAGTGTTTTATCTACACAGAATTAAGTTTACTATTTCATTAGAAATAGTCTTTGTTTGGTATATTATAAAAATGCTAGAAGTGTTTTGTAAGGCTGACTTGGAGAAAAAGCTAAAAGGATGTTCTCAAAATATAATTATAAGTAGGGAATTTGATGATAAATATTGTTGCTAAAGAAATTTCATAGAAGAATCTTTTTATGGAGAGATATTAAACTTTGACCACATCCTGGCAGCTGAAACTGGAAAATATCATCCCTTGATTCTTTACTGCATGTATGAATACACAAACTCAGAATGAACTTTTTGTTTTAAGAATCAGAGTTGATCACAGCTGCTACAGTCTCTATCTGAAGGTTTTACTGAAACTGTGATGCAGTCTTAAAAGGAAAGTTCACAGAAAAGTCAGATTGTAGATTTTGAGAAGGAAACTCTGAGGTGATGTTTTTCTCCAAGGTCATGATTGTGAAGCGCAATGAGAGCCTGGACTGCTTCTTCCACGGAACTCAGCTGGATGAGAGCCATTTTGCGATCTTTCCTTAGTACAAAAAAAAATTATTAATCCTAACTAATTTTTCACTGCACTAAGCCAACACAAAGTGATGCAAGTATTTTTTCAGCCACTCTTTCACACTGAACACTTGCACAGAGAAAGAATCAGAACTAGCCAAGCACCTGCTAAAACAGACAGACAAAAGTATGCAAATTTTGTAGACCGATGGCCTACAGCCATAACTTTCTTCCATTATACTTCATCTCAAAAGTAGGGTTGAAAGCAGGCTCAAAGATATCTAGCAAACACTTGTACTCCACAGATGTAAGGGAGTATTCTAGCAGGCATAATCATGCTAAAGTAAGGCCACCAAGCAGCCCTAATGAATGATGGAACAGATCCATTGTCATCTTTTACATGATATTTTACATGTACTTTCTTTTTAAAAGCTATTATTTCGTTTACTTTCCTTAAATTTACCTTTGAACAAATGAGGAATTTGTCAGACAGGATTATAATAAATTCTAATTAGTGTTATATTTTTCATTTAATTATGTTAATATAGTATCACATTCAAAATTTAAAGATTAGAATTATCATAACAATCATTACAGTAGTACAGCTTTTGCCTATACTTTGTACACACATGGAATTCCCCCCTCAAAAATTAAAGGTTGAAAGATTGTTCAGCATTTTTACTTGAGAACTTACTGGAAGAACTTGAAGGCTTTCACAGTGGATCCAGCACCTACAAAAAGGTTCTTCAGATCATCAACAGTAACAGAAGGCCTAATTAAAGAACAAAAAACAACACAAAACCCTGTCAAGTTGTAAAAGAGCACAGAGTTCTGTAATAGTACTGAACTCCCAGTTCTGGCTTCTACATTAAATCTGAGCATCAAACACTACCAACTCAAGGTGAGTCAGCACTTCAACCCAAACATCTTGGCTTTCACACTAAGATTTAGCACTGCAGTGTTCTACAAAAATATTTTAGATACAGTCTTTTGCTTTTCATCCTCCCCCATTCCTTCCTCTTCAATTCAGACTGCAGAAAAATCACTAAAGAGCTTAACTAGTAACCTCAGAAATAGCTTTGATCTTGTAAATACTACTAGTGTGATTTGTACATTTTCAGTTTTGAAAATTTCCTATTTCCTAAAGCCATTTTCTGAGTTTCCTATATTGATTTTTCTTATCTGGACAAAATTCCATAGTTTTTGTCTTATCTCCAAGTTCCTCTCTGCACAGCTGCAGAACAAAAGAAGCCCATGCAAACTTAAGATGTTTGACTGTGACTCCACACATTGTTGACAATATTCTATACAGAAAAGTTTAAGTTTTAAACACAGTTCTTTTACCTTTTTTTTCTTCTTTTAAGCAAACTTCCCTCTATAAGAAATCTAAATTCTGCTAAAACTGTCATTTAAAAAGTATTAAGTGATTAAAAACTGCATCTACATTACATAATAATGCCAATGATGGATTTGATATAATGTAACTCTTCTACATTATCCACAAAAGCCTGTCTTTAATCTTCTGCAAAAAATTACAGCATAGGACTTAAGAAGTGAAAAATGAATGCATCTTCTCAAGAAAATACAAACTGTGTTACAACTCATTGAAAAAACAGTAAGTTTCAATCGTTTATCACCTTTGCCAATCATAGAACAGTAACAGTAAAACAACTTGCTTATTGTTAAATTATACAGAAAAATTACCCTCAATACTTGGGAAACTGTAGAAGGCAAAGGAAATTTAGAGCCCATGTCAGACTTTGCATCTTAAAAACATAACCTAAAACCAATTATCTTTGCAAGAGCTGCCCCTGTGTAGGTACTCACGGGATGTTGGAGAGATGCAGGGTGGCAGACGGAGGAAAGATATTTTGGAAATTCTTAGAGCCAGGCTTCTTAAAGCGATGTAAAGGGCTATTACTATAGTCCTTAGTTAGACCTTGGTCTTCTTGTCCCTCACGAGGAAGCTGAACTGTCTGATGTTTTGAAAGAGTAGCACGGAGGACCTTTCCATACAGCTTCTGCCCATTCAAGTGGCTCATAGCTAATCAGTAGAAATATCATTTGAACAGGAAAACAGATGAAGGGAGGGGAAGAAAAAAGGATTCTTTGAATACTGCTGTCATTCTCTTTAGCGTCAGATTTCACATTCTCTATTTAAATATCAGCTTCCCTTGGTACCAGGTGGGCTAGGTTTGCCTTCATAGTGTTTTATTTAAAAGAAATATATGGATGCTATATAACCCTCTAGTCTAAGTGCAACAAAAATGCAAATCAGCCTTTCACAAAAGAACACTTCATTATTCTTAAAAAGCTATATATATGATAAACAACAGGAAAATTCTAAAATAAATTGTCACAGCACTTATTAGTTGGAAACTTGGAGGGGGGTTCTAAACCACTATAGAAAAAACAATTCATTTACATGAAAGCCAACAGTTTAATACTAACATATAAAAGCAGAAGTTTGTATGTAGTAAAACATCACTACGATAAATTTAATTTATGTCAGTCACTGACAGATGACAAATTCCTAATCCATACTATTTTCATGCTAGATAGAAGCATAAATAACTTCAAAAATCCATACCTAGCTGAGCCTGGGTTGCATCTGCCATTTGAACCAAAGCATTTTCTTTTTTGTTAAACATGATCTTCACACGATGTACATCACCATACACACCTGCGGAAATCCAGAAAGAATATTTGTCCAGAACATTTGCTATGAACAGCACAAGGGCAAATTTGTTTCTTTTGATGAAGAACAGTGTTACAAAAAAAACCAAAAAAAACCCAAAAAACCCCCAATTCATTAAACCAGCTTGGTTAGAACCTAAGGATGAAGAAGAGCTTTCAAGCTTGTCTATTATTCTCTGAAGTTTAGAATTTGGAGCCCTCCCCCACAACAGGATCTCAGTCATAAAACTGCATGTTTATTTTCAACTACAAAATAGTGCAGAAGTGTTAAGATCCTCTCAGCAGAGGCGTATTAGAACACTACCACATCACTAAACATTTTCTCCTCCAAATTAAGTATGTGCTAATTCTGTAATCCATTTCCTCTAACAGTCTTTGTTTTCCATCTTACTTTACTTTCCCATTCTTTGTAGTGTAAAAACAAATAAGAGCATGCACACTGAAATTCTACTGAAACTCTAAGGGCTTTGCCTTTTTGGTACCTGTCCCATATGACTACTAATTCAGACTACTGTCATTTTAAAACCAGCACATTCTATTTTTTGTTTTCTGTACAAGGAGCAAAATGATGGAATGGTAAATAATCAGTGCGTGTCAGTTACATATATAACTGACCTATATTTTATACACATAACGTATTTTATATACATAAAATCTTACCAAATAGGATGAAGAGTCCATGTGGTGTGATGGCCTGTTTAAATGACAAAACAAGTATACTATTTTTAAAATAATGCAAATAAAATAGGAATTGAATCAATAAGTCCTTAGTAAACAAAAAAAAATGCAAGAGATACTGCACACTAACACATAAACATGTTTCTTGAATTTCTTGAAGTCATTCCCATGAATGACTGAAGCATAAAGCCTTCTTGTTAGCATGCATTTAGTAATCACATACAAAATATTTAGTCAATGTAACACTTTGGCTAATGCATTTTCATCACTGAAGACTCAATCTTTCGTGCTGAAGAAGGAGTTAAGTGGCTTAATTTAGTTGAATCTACTCTTTCCACACTAGCATTTCATTCAGTGAAAAATGAAAGCCACTTGCTAAACCAAAACTAGAAAAAAACATTCAAGAATACATTGGTAGATATTTTCTATACAGAAGACAATATCTAAAAAAATAAAAATAGTTGCTTCAGAATGTATTTATTTTTCTTCAATTTTGTCTCCATCTCTGCATATCACCATGCTATGTTAAAGCCATGCACGTACTATATAATTGTTTAGATATGAAGCACAGAGCAGTATTCATATTGTGTCCAGTTAAAACTGCGAACAGAAGTTAAGTATTGAATGAAATAGGTTTTGTTCAGTGATTTTTAACTACATGCTAGTCTACTGAGCTCCCCAAGCACCTGAGAGGATAATCTACACCCTAACAAAGCCAGGTCTTACCCAACTGAGGCAATGGTTTTGCCAGCAATGATTACTAACAAAACCTTACTAACAAAAACTACTCACCCCTATAGCCCTATCCTTTCTCAACTTGCAACACTCCCTTCAACATGTATAAATATAAATACATTATTAAAAAACAGAACATATTGCAGCTTAAATATGACCTCATACCTTATCAGCATTTAGGGATAAGGAACAATTACTATCAATATAAAACTTAAATACTTCTTGCTCTTGTTCTCTGTCTCAAAAATATTTTGATTAAACATTGAATTTATTTAAAGACATTTCTTAATTAGACCAGACTGCAGTATTCCTATGAAAAAATCGGTTTGGGAAGACAAGGAGAACAACTGACTTAAGAGTCATAGAGGTTCATAAGATACGGACACTGAAACCCTAAAAGAAGGGAGAAATGTAAACTGAAATTAGGTGAACCAGATTTTCTGTACATAGACAAAGAAACAACAGAGTTCAAAAAATCACTACTGAAGAACAAGGGAGAACCTGTTACACAGCTGCCAAAAATGTATTTACAATGGACAGGTTGTCCCACATTTTTATTTTTACCTTTCAAGAAGTTGAGCATTATTAAATGAATATACGTTGTATCATGCATTGCAGCACAAACTTCTATATGACAACTTCTCAAATATGATTACTATTAAGTAAAGCATCAATGTCCTAAAGATAACTTTGATCTATGCTTCGCATATGCTTATTCTTAAAAAGTCCATTCTTTGAAGACTCAGAGGATCATCTTGAATAATCAACTGCAGAAAGCACTTCCACAGCAATAGTCAGAAATTAAATAATTCTCATCTTTCCTACTTGTTTGTACAAATACCTCTATTCCATACCAAGCATCAAAATAAACAGGTGAAGATTAAGACGCTAAGAGAAGGCAGCTATTCTTTGCTTTGTCGATATATCTTATCACTTAGAAACATTGAAGAAATTGGTAAAGAGATTTTTAAATCTTAGTAATATGAAGATCACTTTCATTTTGACAGTAAGTCTTAATATCATCTGTTTTATGTGTAAAAGAATCTAATGAGTATGTAGAGCAAGAAGGAATTTTACATTGCTGTAGTAGAATGGGTTGTGAATAGTCAAGTGGAACTGTGTACTAAGACATGGTCTTGGTAAAGTTCTTTGATTTTTTTAACAGGATGCAAATAGCCTTTAATTAAGCACAGATCAATGTGCAATGTTTGAGATACAGCAGTACACTTATGAAACGATCTATACCATTTCTACTATAAAAATAAAGTTGTCCTTTTCTACCAAGATATGAAAAAAAATCAGTGTGGTTCTACTAAGGTGAACCACAGAAGGTATTTATTAACTTAAAAAAACAAATCTACAGAGCTGTCAGTATCAAAGGACACCTCTGTTCTAACTCTGCTCCAACCCAGTCAACATGACAAAACTAGAAAGATCCTATCAATGCTTTGAAAGGTACTTGATTTATCATGCTTTTATCTCCTTTGCTGCTCCTTCTAGTTTCCCTGACTTTTTCCATTTTGTATCAAATGAAGAATTCTTTGGCTTCTCAAATGATAAAAATAATTCAGAAAGGAGTCTTATAAGTAGAGATGCCAGTGAATTTACCAGTAGCATACATTGTCTACCTTTTCAAATAAGTTCTTATGTAAACTCTTCTCTGATTACTGTGTGCACTTACACCGCTAACACAAGGTAATAAATGTTTTCCAACTTAATTTATGGTGTTTGGAAGTTTTCCACTGCTGGCTGGAGTTTTTAAACCTCATCAATATTGCAAATTATCTCAAATAAGAAAAGAGCTGTTCTATTTCTGATACTATCAACATAAAAATATCACCTTTTATTCCTACAGCTAATTTCAAATTTTGGTAAGGATTCTGGCAGTTGATAGTATTTTAGTACATAACTACTTGCATTGATTCCACCAACGAAATTTACCTCAGAGTTGAGGTTGCTGACCAGTAAAACAGAATTTCCTGGAACACCAGGAACACCTGGAATAGTCATCCGTCCAGACACTGCAGAGGTGGGCATTCCAAGAGGACCAAGTGCGCCAGGAACAGCTGGAACTGAAAGACCTGGAAGGGAATTAATAGAATCATATGACATCTCAAAAAAAATGGGGAAAAGCATTTTAGAAAACTGAGAAGGAGGCTGTTCTGCAAAAAAAAAAAAAAAAAAAAAAAAAAAGAAATTAATAAAAACAATGCTGTTAAGTACTTCAGTTACTCCTAATAACCAACTAATAAACCAGGAAGCACCTCCTCTCAGCAGGCAAGGAAATATTCAGCCACAGCAAGGGACCAAAGAGGGTCACAAACTGCAGCCCAGAAAAGATGAAAAATTATTTAGCACAAAATTTTATCCTGTGCTAGAGAGGAAAATATTACTGAGTCTGGAAGACTGTTTATTTTTCATTTTGTATCCAGAAAAGTGGAGACTTACTACTTTAGAGTGTCAAAGAAGTCTAATGATTTTTAGAGAAAAGGATGCCTAGAGTTTCTTCTCTTGCAAGTAATTTTTTTCATGGTATTTAATTTCTCATGAGATGAAAAATCACATCAGCTTATGTTCTTTATTATAAAAAGTAATTTTATTTAATAATATGATATGCAAAGAGAATCAAAATGCCTCAAATGAGCTTTGTGTTCTGACTGCTGCATTTGAAAACAAGTCCTTTATTCTGACAGACCACTAGCCCCAAATGCAAACACTACATTTTTTAGAGAATAGGAACTTACTGGCAGTTTGAGCAAAGCCAACAGCTGGGGCAAATCCAGCGGGCCCTGAATATGGTGACGAGATGATACCTGGGGTACCTAGAGATAGGAGACATATCTAATTAAAACAGATTTTAAGATCTTTAGAAAATAGAAAAGACTTCAGGAGTGAGATTCAGCAGCCAACATTGCTATTTTGACTTTCTTAAGTTAGCACACTAGATTTATTTAAAACTGTACTTATATAATCTGTAAATACATTCTGAGTGCCCATAACATGTTGAATACTCTAACCTCCATCACTGACTGAAACAGCTACATTCTCTAACAGATGGATATTGACAGGAATGATACAATACCATAAGAATTAGCAGTTATGAGTTACAAAAACAACAAATGACAGACTCCGCAGATCCAGTACTCATGACATTACACGATCTCTTATCTGTAGCAACAAAATGTCTTTAATACTAGCAATGTGATGCATTTATCACATCCAAGTAAGTTGTGTTCTTGTAATACATGCACTGGTGCATTATACTGACAAGTTCTGACAATACAGGTATCAATCACGTATTCACTGTCCAAGAATGATAATGGAAACATTACTGAAGAAACAGATAAAGGGCTTTTATTTTGCAAAATGAAACCTGCATTTGCACACCGATACCAAAAACAGGCACATAAAAATAGTCAAACAGAGCTAAAACAGAAATATCTGGAATTCTTTGCACATTTTTTATAGACAAAATAATTTGCTTTATAGCTTAGCAGCTAGCTTTTAAAGCACACTAATTCATATACCTTCTGCCTGTGCTCACTGGGTGAGGAAAATCAAAATCGGCTTGTTAGTAATATCCTTCCTATCACGAAATGAAATTTGAAGAACAGTTCAGTTTAGCTATTAAGATAACTTCAGGTCTACAGTAAAAACTGGATACAGCATTCCAGTAGAGATACCTGCTTTATGTTCTATTTCTCCATCAAAACTGCTTCCACTAGAAATAACATAGGAAGTGTAAGTTCTGACAGAACTCTGGCATCTTTGCCTCATATCATGCAACTGTGGCATGCACCATGTCTGTGGCAGCATACCCACCTTGTTATCTCTGATGGAAAAGTTAGAACCATGCTTTTCTCCGTCTACAGCTGCCTCTATAGACAAATCCACTACATATTTTTTTTAAAAGAAAAAATACCAATGCAGCTGCTTCGCTATGACTGCACTATAAACTTCTCTCATACTGATAAAGATATCAGACTCTTATCTACACCAGCAGCTCTCCTGTTCTTACTGGTATAATAGATGTATACATTGAAAATCAGATTGTCAGCAGAGACACACTTGGATGAGTGAGGGGAAAGGAAATGCAGAAGTGTTCATGTGTCATCCCCCAAAAGCATATGTGTACAATGTTTATCTCTTTGCTACATGCATGTGTGTACTTAATCTACTATAATTGTACTTTTCCTTTTCACTGACATGTCAATTATAAAAACTTGATTCATCAAAACATATCAGACCTATAAAAGTCATGGAGCACACTGTTTTCATGATGCTACATGGCAAGCTCTTTAAAAAATTATTAAAATGGTTGTTCATGACATAAACATCCAAAGACAGCCTTTCTGTAAGAGAACCTGCAGAAATAATCAAGAAAGAGGAGTGAGTGCAACTCACTTTCTTACTCTAATTAGAACTATCATAGCCGGCTACCAGAAAAAGAAATCAAAACCAGCATCTGACATAGCTATCTCAGAAAGCTGAAGGAGAAAAGAGAATTCTTTCCTCACCTTCCTCTCTGCTATTACTCTGACCAAAAAAACCTGTCCTTAGATACTTATTAAACAGCTGAGACAATTCTTACTCATGTATTATTGCTAATGGTTGTCATTAGAGAAAAAGAGAAATAGCTAAAATTGCTTAAATTGCACTGTAAGCACTTCTTCCAAGTAATCAGATTAACCTGTTTGATGATTTACATTATTACCAAATTTCATTAAGTGAATATGCATGTGCAATTATGACAAAAAGGCTTCTCCAGTGCAGCTTTAAGCAGACACCGTCACCTCCATGCTGTGGCAATGACTTCTAAGATTCTAAAAAAGCTTCTAAAATTTCATCTTTTAAAAGACAGTTATAAAACATACATTAATAACCATAATATTTATATGTATTGTTCTTCAAAGAAGGCTGTTGTCCTTAGGGTATGAACAAATAAGAGCAAATAGGGTTTAAAACACTTATTTTCAAACAACTTTAGAGAACCGGTGTCAATTTTGGATGACTGTGCTACTGACCTTTATGCTATGCCACACTTACTATCCTACCCTGTAGCAACCATATAATTTCACACAATTTTATAAAAGTAGCTTTTTGATGGTCCTTTGAATTTGCCCAACAGCATTCCTCACATTATGGTTTCATATATTCATTCACCCAGAATAGGATTTTCTACTTTCCAAGCAAATTTTACTGGAATCTAACAATCAGAAATGTACCTAAAATGGACCCTTCTTTCAACAGAATCATTAGGGAGCCAGAACATAAATCCATCAAGGGAAACGCAACATAAAAAACATAATGATCTGATTGTGTGCATTTATCATCAATATGGAAGATTTCTTACCAAAGGCAGGAGCCATGTTGGGCTCCAGGGAGGGCTGGCCATCACCAGAGGGAAGGTCAAGGCGAGTGAAATCTCTACTTTTGTCATTGTTGTATTTTACATTAAGGCCAGTTAACTTGGAGAAATCAATACGCAGAGTGCAGCAAGCATTGTAGACATTCTGACCATCCAGAGCCTGAAGAAAAATAGTTAAGGTTTCAGAGAGAAAATGCTACAGCACCACTCCAAATCTATATTTTCACCTCACAACTGTATCCAAACAGAAATCCATTTTCTCAGTTTAAAGTGGTGCTGTCAAATGTCAGGTGGACAATTACACTGTCACTACCCTTTCTAAATATGCTGTGTAGAGTATTAGTGTAGTCCAATAATTAGTAAGTGTTACGTTGCTTTGTGTCGACATATAACATGTAACTTCAAGGATGACTTGTCTTCCTACATGTGCTTCTAATCGTACTTGTCTCCCACTCAACACATGGTATCAGGTGCTGGTAGCAACGTTAATTCTGAGATTTTTATGATAGGCCAGAAGCAATGAATTATGCATATTTGGAATTCTCTCTTTTATATTAGGAAAATGAAAATCCACCCTTTTAACTGCAGTTATGCTCAAAAAGATCACTGAAGTAGTATTTTCTCTGCAGACCCATCCTAAAAAATAGTAGTGGAGAAAGGGGATAAAAAACATTCAGAAGATACTGTTTTGCCATCGGTTATAGAATTATAATTTCAGTTTCGTACATATTCATAGGAGTAATCATATGAATTTCCCTGAACTTTTTAGTCAGATATCATCTATTATTAATACTGTTCTTTAAGAAAACATGCTATTGCTAACAAACAGGATGTAGCCCAACTACCTTTATTATAATTCCTAATATATACTTAATCTCTAAAACATATATTGAATTTACCTACTAGGTAACTAATGGAAATTAATACATGGCCTGAAGTACAAGTACCAATATTTAAATATTCCATGCCTTTAATTTTGAAGCTGAGAATAACGTCAATTTCAAAAACAAAAGAAGCATAAAAGTTCCATTACCTTTAATTTTCCAGTAATTTTTTGAAAAAACTGAATACTAAATACCACTCCATACTTAGAGAGAATCTCTTTTTTCTGTGTACTTTTTCTGGGAACTTTAAAATTTATTTTATTTATTTACTAATTTGAGGTTACCAATATAGGTTAAGGAGAAATGCAAAGCACTTCATGCTTAATTTCCAGTAAGTTAAATTATTTATTTTCTATACCTGTTTGTTACTTCACAGTCCAGATATTACCACATGATCAATTTTAACACTGTTGATCCTTCTGCAAAAGTCTGAGAGGTCTCAGCAAAATATCTAAGTATCAAGCTACTCCCCACTCAGGAAATTAACACTAAATTTCCTAAAAATGAAAATATTTAACTGGAAGGTGGCTAATTCTAAAAGTTTAGTTTTGAAAGAGACATATCTAAAGTAGGTGACCTTTCTTCATTACTGAGAACATGTATTTTAAAAATCAGCAACCTGCTGGCTTGAAATTAAGAAATTTAAGGTGAAAAGACTGATTACATTAAGTTCTCACTGAAAGTCAAGACAGTAAAATATCCTGCATTTATCAAATTAATCTCAAGGCATTTAACTACATTGTTCTTAGGCCTGATAGACACATTCTACTAAGTTTGACAGGCAAAAGAAGTTCTGGCAAAACTACAGCTACTATCACTCATCACTATTAGCAGCCCCAATCTTTGATTTGGTAGAATCATACAGGTCTTGATATATGTGCTCATATGTTTATATTTGCTGTTGATCATGCAGCGTTAGCCTCTTACCTAATTAGGGATGCTGAAGTTATTCTACACAAGGGGATTTAAACATGAGAATGACAAGAAGTCATAACATTAGTAATTGTTTGTTAATTTTATGTATAAAGACCAGTTTATCTGGAAAACAAGCCAAACAACACAAACACCTATCAGCTGAATACACTACACTTACCATTTTGGCATAATGTGCATTCATTGGATCAGCATATTGAAGCAAGACTTGAAACTGATTGTTCTTTGTGAAGGTGATAATCTTCAAGACAGTTCCAAATTTAGAGAAAATCTGAGAAGGAAGAAACAGAAACTTTTGAAAACCATGAAGAATTCATCCACAGTAAAAAATAACAATTTACTACTTTATATAGTTTTCTGAAGAATGATTTCTGCTCTGAGAGCTGAACAGAAATTGATTGCTGTCAGAATTTTGCTTCAGGTGAAAAAGTGTTATGGAAGGTGGGGAAAAGGAATAAAATTTCCAGAAGAGCCAGCAATGACCGTTCCACAAAAAGTGGACAAGTCCATCCCAAATAGGCCTTTGTCCAGCGTCTGCACAGAAACTGACAATAATGAAAGTGAATGCTTGAGAAATGGAATGTCACAAACTAATTGAAATGGGGACAGCAAACTGCCTTTGGCAATATCAATACTTAAACTCTCTACTTTAAACAAATTCTGCAAATCTGGTGGCTGAAGGTACAGTCTAAATAGCTCACGTCCATACAGATTAGTTATGCAGACCCAACGTCGAACTAGAACCCAAGGAAGCAAGACAAAAACCCAGTCTGGGACCTCTAATTTACAATTGAATGGTATTTAGTTTATTGCATATACAAGCTCTATAGAAGATTTTAAAAGGTTGAAATTATATATGCACATTCAAAATCAGAGTGCATTCTACACACAGCTACACAAGAGTGCCCACAAAGAATGAGGAAAAAAAGCATAACTAGGCTACATCATGCAAAGGCAGAAAAACCTACATCTGATTTAAGAGTGAAAAAGGAAATGTGAGTTTGTGAAGTACTGACAGCAAATTTAAGCCAGATATACAGTGCAGAAAAAACAATAATTGTAAAGTTAACTCAATATGAAGTTTCAGAACAAACTATTAGAAGTAATGCAAACTAACACAGCAATCAGGAAAGCAGAATTCCCATTCCATCCCAGACAAGTTTTAACGCTGGAATGGAAAGAATCACCAGAGATACACACAAGCATCTCTTATCAACCTACTAGGCTTAGAATTATAGACACAAGACACACTGTCCTAATCCTTTGTGCTCAGTTCTTCTCTGTCTCTCACAATTAAGCTTTTTATGCCACAGTCATCATTTTGTGGTAGAAGACAGAACAGAAACCTTTTTCACAGCAGTTTAAAATTAGCTGTTGAGTGCCTGTTCACAAAGCACTTCTCCTTAGCAATGGAGAAAATACAGACTCTGAGCATGTGCTTTTCCTTCTATGTTTCTACATAAGCAAATACACCTTTTTAAGGTAATGAAATTCAATGTATACCTGTTTATTTTTAAACCTGAAACCCACTGTATATACTAATTTTATTTCTACAAAGATGACCCTGAATATTTGCTTTCTTATAATGACTATTTTAAAGTAAATTTGGTAAAAAAAATGAAAGTGTTTCCTGACAAGCAATTATAATTCACAATATATAATCTAAGTTTTGGATAACAGCTTGCCTACCCCTATTCTATACAATGCTATAATAATCAGGGAAAATTTGCATTTTCATTAACCTTATCACACTGTTATGAAACAACATGACTTTGTAGCTATCTATCATGCACAAAGTGCTGTTCTAATTAGAAGAGAGTTAAGAACCTGTTAAGAACTCCAAATAAGATTCCTTTTCAAATATCACTTAATTTTCCAGGTCTACCGCAAAAATAATTGAGTGAGGGTCACTGAGCAACTTAAACATTGAAAATATAGTTCTGCTGCAATGAAGTGTTAATTTTATTAAAGTAACTTAGCATGAATCTCCTCTTCTGCTGCCTGCTTAGTAAGAACAGCATCCGAGGTTAGGTCCAGGAATTGCTTTTACACTGTTAAATTAGTACAGCTCCCATAACCATAGAAGTTAGTGCACTAAGAATAACCTGAGAATAAATAATCCTAAAATGTTAACATAATATTTGTATAAATACATTAATGAGTGAATAATACTCATAGGTGAAAACAAAAGTTTAGACCATGCTAATTGCTACCCCTAATTGAGAGCAGGTTAAGTGTGCTAGCTAGTTGGTATCATGGGGAAACACAGAGGAAAAAAGGAAATATTAAAAAGAAGAAGAAAAATAGAGTGTATTTAACAATCAATTATTGTTTCAGATGCTTAAGCTCCAATGAGAAGAGCAGCAAAAATGCCGTTCCAGAACTGCAGGTCCTTGTAAGAGATTTCCAGTCATTTTAAATCACATTAATTGAGGAATCCCATATATTTGGGGTGTGTTTTCTGTTGCCCACATTTACTGGTTATTTCAAAAGCTTCAAGTATGAAATCCTTATGCAATATCTGAAGGAAGTATTGACAAAATTTTCAGGCATATAGAAAGTCTCCTAAAGTTAATGCTTTCACATGTTTAGATCTCAACAGCATGGCACAACTGCCTAGCAGGAGTTACAGTGAAGTCTTTCACAGCTATAACCCACAATTATTTCAGGCTCTAAGTGGTAAAGTAGCTGACATTCTAACAGTTGATGAAAAATGGAATACATTTGTCCAAATGACTACACTTGTACATTACATCACTAACACAGAATGACAAAAGTTCATATTAAACTCTCACACATAATGAAACTACAACAGTTACTCGGTATGAAGAGTGCTAAAAAATTTGCTCCTTAAATACATGAGACTCATAATTTTGGCATACACTAAATGTAACACCCCATGTTAGTTGCTGCTAGGTCATAATTCTGTTTATCACCTTAACCAAAGTAGTAAAAGGAGTGAAAGACAACATGAAAAGCTGACTACAGAAGCCCAGTCTGCTGTGATTTTTTTTTTCAGGCAAGACTGATTCAAGCCTAGATCCATAAGTTACAACAAATCATTTCTAAGTGATAGTTAAAATTCATTTCTATACTGCTAGTGTAAATCCATTAACTTGTTTTTTAAGGGGTGTGGATCCTTACGTTGATTTCTCAGTTCGAATGAAAACTATTTGCTTTATCAATCCTCATTACCTGATACAGCACTTCCAAAGTGACAGGATAGAAAAGATTTTCAACAACGATTCGAAGGACAGAACCTTGACCTGGAAGGAGCCCAACTTCAGTAGTAAAAGCACCTGTAATAGCCAGGCTTCCAGACTGCACAGCATTCACAGCTTGCAATGCAGCTTGGGTTCTCTGAAATGATGACACAGGAGAGACCACAATTAACCTACACATGTATGAATTATTCATATGTAAACGAAGTTCTCTTTCAAAAAAAAGATATACAATTTTTAAAGTATTTCCCTGACTACCTACTGGAATTCCAGGTGAGTAGGTAAATCATCCCCTCTCCTTTGCTTCCCCCAGCTCCTAAAAGAAGTCATATCATACTTGCATTGAATACAGGTATGACATTCTTAAAAATTACATGACTATTTGAGGAAGGGCAAAAGCTTTTTTAGGTATGTGCTTACCACTTTTCCACTGTAATGTCATATGAATGCAGTTTTGCATTCTTTCTGTATGTTTTTGTCATTCTAGATGTATATTCTGAGAAATCATTATCATGACCATACGCCAGTGGACAACCAACCAGTCAGCACACCAAGAACCATTTGCTCAGCTTCATTAGGATTTCATTCTCTTCACAAGCTGTTTTGCTGATAATAAGCTTGAAGGTGCTTACCGTGCTCTTTTTTCTGAGTCAAGCTTTTGCCCACAAACAACCTCTTTAGATCTCACTCCTCAAACTGCTTAACTGGGACTTGGGATGTCTCTACAGTCATTTTTGATGGGCTTTTCTCCAAAAGGTCTTCAGATTGTCTTTGAGAACACTATGGAGTGCTCTCCATATATACTTCCAGATATACTTGCAGCTTGAAGCCATGTCTCCGTGATATTCTTGCCTTGGAAGATAGACTAAACATGGCAGAGGTACAGTTGTTGCCTACTTTTGTAAACATTCAACTCTGTAAAAACTGTCTGTCAGGTCTGAGCCTAGACACTATGAGGTCTGAATTGCAGTGCTCGGCTGCTCTACTATAATCTCTAAAAATTTAAATGGAAGTCAAACATAAGAGTCACAAGTGCAAAAAAAAGATTATATATATATTTAAAAGTAAATGATGTTTTTACAGAAGGACAAAGCAGAGACAGAGTTATGCATTAAGCTGAAAATGCTCTGAGATACAGATAAGGAGTCTTATTTGCAAATATGAGTGTAGTTTTCCTGAAGCTGTTATATACACCATATCCTTAAAAATGTGTTATTTATTTTTACACATGACTAACCAATCCAGCAATCCTGGATGAGAAAAGAGACAAACAACCTTTAGCAGACTGACAAACTCGCAAGACTTCAGTGACTTTCATATCAGCACAAATTAAAAATGAGCACTGATTTTTGTCCCAGTCACAATTCGCAGCATTCCTACAGAAAACAAAACTGATCTGCAAGTAGCACGTGCTATGATCTACATAGCAAAAGGACAGGTCAGTTGCAATTCATCCCAGAATCCAAAAATCCAAGCAGATTTCAACTGCAATATGATGGTTTGTATACTTTGATCTTATTCTGAGAAGAGTTTATTTCATTGTTTAGAGTTTAGGATTAAAATCACTTACCTGCAGTGCTCAATTCATATTCTGAATAAATCAGTTTTAAGCGCTTTAAAAAAAATATAAGGCTGAAATCAACTCTAGTGCTTGGCAAAAAATTATACTACATCAATTGCATGTATCATTGAAAATATTCATTTAATTGGATCTAGGATCATAGGTTCCTTATAATAAAGAGTCAACATTAAAGATAACACTATTAAGAATAAACTTGAGTACAACTTAAAGACACTGATTTCCTGTTTCTGACTTTGGCCAGCCCTTGGAAGTATAGTAATAGTGAATACACATCTTACAAAAGCAGGTTATAAGACCTCTTGCAATAACGTCCATATCTAATTAAGTACCAAGATCTGTTCTCTGGGCAGAAAGTGGTTCATAATGCCTCAGATGGGCTTCCCCTTCCTTGTGTTCTTCAGATAGCATCTACAGCTCCAAGATTAGCAATTAACTTTAAGAAAACACAAATTGTAAAAATGAAATAATATATTGTTGTGGTATATGTGCTACTGTGTTACTGATACAGTAAAAGCAAAAAATCCTAGTTACTTAGTGAAAAGAAGTTAGTGGAGAAGACAGTCTCTCCATATTTTCAAGCTATTGAGAGCTGATATATAATGTTAAAACTTAGGAATGACAAAAGTTCTTTCAAAACATATTGTAACCAGTTATTTCTAAGTAGCATAGAATATAAGAAAGTCCACAGAAATGTAAGTCTAGAAACATAAGTAAGTCAAGCTAATTTAAGTCAGAGGCTAAGAAAAGATTAAAACAGTAAAAACCTTGTGCAAACATTGCACTAAAGCAAAATAAGCCCCCAGAAGAGGGACTTCATAGCATACAAAAAAAAATTTAATGAGGCAAACTGTTTTGACTTCTTTTAAATAATATATCTAGCCCATTTGTCTCTATAATCTAGCAGTGCTAAAACTGGAATATTTTCTATGTAGATCAGAACTAGTCACAGTTATGCATATTTTATGTACAGTCCCAAAGCCAACTACATTATAAACTAGTGCTTTAACAGCGAAGTTAATACAGATGACTGATAATATTGAAGTTAATAGAATAGTGAACTGCATCTACTTTAAATGTTAACATTATCATATAGACTTTCTACTTTCAAAATACACCATTGTTAATAGACAGCATAAGTAGCAGTCTTCAGAATGACCAAGGAGTTGTATCATCAAATCACATAATCAGTCCACATTTACCATTTTTCAGAAGCACACAGAAAACTTTCTACTTCTGAGACAAAGTGTGTAAGTTTTTCTGCTTTGAAAGGCATAAAAATGTGTTCTTGAAATCACAGCACCATGGTTAGTTCATAAATAATGGAATAGATGACACATTTCTAGGTTAACTTAGCTTCTGGGTATAGTTCCTTAAAATGTAATGAACCAATCTAAGAGATCACTGTTAATGAGAGGAGATTTGGAGATTCTGCTGTATTTTTCCCCTCATCACAAGCCTATTCAACAAATTAACCCAGAAAAAACCTACCCTTTTTTGTTGCCAAGTTATGAACTGAATCACTCACAGAATAATCCAGCAAGTACCAGACATAGTATAAAGGAGAGAGCAGAACCACAGACATAGTATAAAGGGGAGAGCAGAACTGCACAGCTGAAGGCAGGAGGAAGGATGTACCAGACCCTCTCCTTCTGGCAGCCGTAAGCTGTTAGGTGAGCTCAGTTACTCACAGAATTACTGCCTCAGGAATACCTCAAGCTTTTCTAGTTTTAATATTACTATACTTAACTATAAATGTTCACTGAAGAAAATATTATTAGTATCAAGTTTCTGTCAAAAAACTCATCCAGAAAACCAGTTACAGAGCAATTTGTCTTTAGAGTAGCTCCCTCTGGGAATACTCCTCAGTTATGTCTTCCCAAACTGTTCAATATTGAATGCAACAATGATCTGACTAGTGCTATAACACACAAATAAAACATTAAACTTTTGGATTTTTTTAAATTAAAGCTCCCTTCAAACTGCAAACTTTGTGATTTAGGAACCTGCTTTTATAGACTCAGGCTTTAAGGGAAGTTATGAATGATCTCTTGTATCTAGGTTATGAGTGACAACATAATACCTCCATTAATGAAACATGGCCATGTCATTCCTAGCAGTTAAATGCTAAATTGCCATTATAGGAATGACGGAGGTTTCAAATGAATGAAGCTAGCTCTTTATCTCCTGCTGAAATCCATTTGGAAGGGGAACAGAGAGTGTCATTGCAAACAATCTGCAGTCATGAACTTGGCCATCTCTTACCAGGTTTGGACTAGAAATCCATTCCCAATTACACTATCATAAGCATGAGTCTGCTGAGATATCCAGCAACCTCTTCACAAAGAGAAACCTGCCTGCCTCCTTCCTTGATGAAAAAGGCTTTTTTTTTTTTTTTTTTTTTTTTTAATCTCCCACCCCTACCCCCAAAATGAAGGCTTGGCCACCCCATGAGAAAAGCTCTTTCACACTGTTATCCTTCTAAATCTCTGTGGCACAGTACTGCCAGAAAAAATTTACACAGGACGGAATGATTAACAAAGCAATATTTCAAAACAATCACCTCATTTTTAAAAACAGAAAGCTATCTAGAAAAGTTGTATGGAAATGATTCTCTATGACAGTCTACCCAAGCAAAGGGAAAAATATCTGAAAACCCAAAAGACAAATACTATATTTTTCCATAGTCTGTGCTTATTTAATCTTGATGTAAGAAAATAACATCAGGAAGTATGACTTTTTTGGCCATATAACTAGTTACCTCTACATTTGCAAGATATGACATGTCATTTAAGAAACAGATAAAGTTAAAAAGCTGTTTGCTGAGAAATTGTAGGAAAAGAGGTACAAGAAATATTTTAAAAATCACTATATGCAAGAAAGATATCATTATCTACAGCCTCTGGGCACTACAATCTTGGATCTACTGGAAGAGAGAAAAACAATTTTGTAGCAGTCTTTTTCACTTGTTAACTGATAGAAGAAGGGAGCCTTGAGGAATTCATTAATTCTACCTATTAATTCCCAGGAAAAGCATGAGATTCTTAGTATCTCTAAAGACACAGAACCAGAAACACCTGTTCCTTCACATTTTGATTTATGTTTTGTGGCTGGGCAGCAAAGAGGATGGCTGCCCCTTTCTGTACTGGCATTTGCATTCATACAGGACGTTCTGGAAGAGGGGAATGTTTTTTCCACAAGAATAAAAGGTTGTGCTTAACTGAGAAGCTTCTAGAGCAGAACAGGACAAACAATGAAGTCTTCAGCACTGAATACAAACTGGGAGATTCCTAGGAGAAGCAGTGAACTTTTTTGCAGCAGATAGCAAACACTACTACAACTATGTCTCATAGGTGACAGAAAAGAGAAAAGAAATAGCCCAAGCAGGACTTGAAGAAAAAGGCCAACCATGCAGGAACACAATGGATAGGTCTGCTTTTTCAATAAAGTTCATCCATCTTTGCTGGCAGAACTGATTTTCCATACTTAAGAAGTTGTTCCTTTCTAGTTGGATCTCAGGATCCATACTCACTTTATAGAAGCAAGACAGCTGCACCTCAAACCTCTGATCAGCTCAAAACAGAACTGGTGAGGTTGGAAGTGAACTCTGGAGACTGTCTAGTCCAACCCCCCTGCTCAACACAGGGTGAAGTGCAGCAGGTTGTTCAGGGCCTTGTTCAGTCAGATTTTGAGCATCTCCAAGAATGGCTACTCCACAACCTCTCTGGCCAACCTGCTCCACTGTTTGATAAACCTCACCATAAAAAACTCTTTTTTTAATGTTTAAGTGGAATTTTCTGTATTTCATTTTGTGCCCACTGCTTATCATCCTGTCATTGGGCACCACCAGGAAGAGTCAGGCTCATCTTCCTTACTCCCTCCCAGCAGGTATTTGTGCACATTGCCAAAATCTCCCCCAGTTCTCTTCTCCACACTGAACTATCCCACCTCTGTCAGCCTAGTCTAGAGTATTTCAGATGCTCCACATGCGCCTCCACATGTGTCTCACCATTGCTGAGCAGAGGGGAAGGATCACCTCTCTCTACGTGCTGGCAATGCTCTGCCTAATGCAGCTCAGGATGCAGCTGGTCTTTGCCACAAGGGCACACCGCTGGCTTACAGCCAACGTATTGTACATCAGCACCTCCAGGTCCTTTTCTGCAAAGCTGTTTTCCAGCCAGTCGGCACCCCGCCTGTATTGGTGTGTGGGATTATTCCTCTCCAAAGCCAGGATTCTGCACTTCCCTTGGTTGAACTCCGTGAGGTTCCTCTCCGCCCATCTCTCCAGCCTGCCGAGGTCCCTCGGAACGGCAGCACAGCCTTCTGGTGTATCAGCCACTCCTCCTAGTTCCATATCTGCAAACTTGCTGAGGGTGAACTCTGTCCCTCATCTAGGTTATTACTGAAGATGTTAAACAGGATTAGACCCAATACTGGCCCCTGGGGGACACCACTAGTGACTGGCCTCCTGCTGGACTTTGTGCCACTGATCACAACCCTCCAAGCCTGGCAGTTCCACCAATTTTCAATCCACCTCACCATCAACTTATCTAGGCTGTACTTTATCAGTCTGTCTAGGAGGATGTCATGGGAATGCCGAAAGCCTTACTAAATCAAGATAGTATCTAATGCTCTCCCTTGTCCATTGAACCAGTCATCTCATTTGACAGAAGGCTATCAGATTGGTCAGAAGCGACCTTTTGAAGATAGCAAGAGTTGCAATGACACGGGCCAGCTCATGTCCACTTCATTTAAAAGTTCCCTAACCCATGAAGGGCAAGCCTTCATAGTTCTAAACTTTCCCTTTGGTCCCAGGAGCTTGGGATTCTTGAGGATAGCTCTTACCAGTAAAGTCTGAGACAAAGAAGGCATCCAGTACCTCAGCGTCCTCCATGTCCTTCCTTTGTCACTAGGGCCCCTGCCCCATTAAGCAGTGGGCCCACAATTTTGCTTGCCTTCCTTTTGCTGCTGATATACCTCTAGAAGTCCTTCTTGCTGCCTTCACATGCCTCATCAGGGGCTTTGGCTTTCTCTGCATGATCAGATAGTGCCTCTGTATTTCTCCTGGGTCACCTGTCCCTGCTTTCACCTCTTCTATGCTTCCTTTTTTGTTTTGGTTTTGTCAAGAGCTACTTGTTCATCTATGCAGGCCTCCTGCTACCATTACTTGATTTTCTGCTCATCAAGATAGACCATTCTTGAGCTTGAGCTCCTCCACAGCAATTTTAATCTTTGCCCAGAATGCATGGAAAGCTTACAGCCTAGATTGCAACTGAGGCAAACAACAGATTGCAATATGAGGGAAACAGCAGCTGATTATTGATGTATTAGCAAAAAGCAGTTTGTTTATTTAGTAATGCAAGTCATGTGCAATTCTGTCCTGTTAAATGGAAATATTATACTTACAGCCTGATTAGGTAGATTGTCAGTCTTAAGTTCTCTGTGATTGGAATACTGTATATAAACAGGCTGACTGCGGAGGTGAGGTGTAACAGGAGTATAGTAGTTCACCATAGTAACAGCAGCTTCTTCAGAAGCCATTTCCAAAAAAGCCTGCAAACAATATATAGCAGTTTTCAATGTTCATTTGTTTACATGAGAGAACAAAGCATCAGAGCATTATTTATTCCCAACTCCATTCTCACTAAAAAAAAGATCATGTGAAAGTATAGTAGTATTTTGCTCAGTATCAAAATACATGTGTGCATACACGTGTGTGTGTGTGTAGTTGTGGGGCTATTTATTTGATTTGTGGGGTGTTTTTTAAAAGATTTTTAAAAAGATTTTTAAATTTTAAGTACAAAAAATCATTAAAGAAGAGATGGAATAAGTATAACACTTGGGAAGCTATGCTACTGAAAAATCACACAAAGATTAAACAAAAACTAATCAATTTTTTTCACTTAAAATATGTGCATCTTAATCAGGCAAGATATTTCAATATCAGTAATGGCAATGCAGTTCTTGATCATCTATGTATTCTTACATAAAATGGATATAATGTTAATCAATTTCATTAACATATTATTAGATCATTATTTAATCCAAAAGTATATTAAAAACTGTTATGATAAGTATCAATACATCCTTTCACATTTGAAAACATGAACATCTTGAGCCATCAGTGAAATATTTAGACATCGTTGCAATTCTTTTAAGTCAAATGCAATACCAAAGCAGTCATATAACACAAACCACATTTCTTCAGCCCTGCTCTTATATTGAAATGTTGAAAATAACATACCTGACTTTTTCCTTTTAGCATCAAGAGGTTGGTTACTTTGCCAAAAGGGAGACCTAATGAAATGACTTCTGCTTCAGTGACATCACTTGGAATTTTACGAAGATGAAGGACACGAGAGGGGGAGCATGGAGATCTGTCTCCTTTACATTTCTTGCTGTCACTCCCATTTGCTAAAATATTTTAGGGAAAGGGATGGACAAGCAAATAACACAAACTTATTATACAGTGTAGATGCCAAAACCTAAGAGAGATAAATTGCTCCCTCAACATTGACACTGACTGTTACCTACAGCTCTCTGAATACTAAGAAAGTACAGTTTATATACAGTCAGAGGACAGTTTAAAGACCTGTACATCCTTTCCAAATTTTTTGGAAGTCTTACAGCCAGAGAGGCCAGTAACTTCTTCCCAAATCCTCCGTAACAAATTTACATGCTACCTACACAGAAAAGGGGAAATCAGTAGTAACTGGGGAGGTAATAAATTCATTCTTTATTACTACCTTATCTTCCTACACCGTCAATTCCTTAACCAGATTTAGTTGCTACCTTGAGTGAATTTTATTAAGGAAAGCCTAGTATTCTGCATGCTTGTAAGTTAAAGTGTCCTTGAATGGGATACACAGCAGTGAGTCATGGCATCCATATAGATTCTAAAATCTTCCACTTCAAACAAACAGCTTTTTTGGAACATATGTTTATTTGGACCCTGTAACAGGTAAGTGACCAATGGTTACACCTTAAGGACCTGACTCAGAGCCGTTGAGTGCACTTTTAGACAGAACAACACACCTGAAACAGGCATATGGTCTAGAAGCTATCACAGTACAGTAATAACTGCCACAATAATAAAAATTAAATTCATTAGCCTAACTCCAGATCTCAGTAACAGACTCTCTAAAACAAGCTACAGAGGCTTATGAGACCTAAAGAAAAAAATATATACTAAATTGAGTGGGAAGACAGCATATTCAATGGAAAGGAAACTACTGAAATCTAACTGCACGTCACTCAAGTTATGAGAAGAAACAGCATTCTCTTTTGGTTTGTGTGCTGCAGAAAGCTTTACTCCAGCAAGACAGATAGCCTTCACATCTCATGTGCTAAGTTTAACATTCCCAAGAGAATCCCAAAACATTAGGGACAAACATTAGTATTTACTTAGTAAGCAATTTCAGAGCTTCCTGTAAGTTTTGAATACAGCCTAAGGCTGAGAAGCAATTCACAGAAGTCATTCTGTACGAAGAACTTCACAATTTTTTTTTTTTTAACTGCTGAAAGTCTATAAATCTTGGATGATCTAAGCCCCAACAGTGGCACTCTTTAAGCCAAGGTACCTGATTCCTCCCCCCTCTCCCTTACAGAAAGAGTTTGTCATGCCTGGGTTTTTCCACCAAGGAATTCCAAATGGTAACATGCGCACCATGTGCATTTTGAAAAAAAGTGAACAAATAGCATACTTGCTGGGGATGAGATTTTAAGAAGAAGAGAAATGTACCCAGTGTGTATCATTAGCAAGCCACAACAGGATATATTACCATGGAAGCCTAATGACTTGTCCTATTTTGTATAATCTACTTCTCAGGCTCAAACGGGATATGATTAAGTCCTTTACTTTAAATGAAGCAGCAAATTAAACTTAACAAGAATTTTGCCTTTAGTTTAAGGATGAGGGTTTCTCACAGAGGCAACACCTTCTAGGTTCTGACTCACTATCACAAGTGACAAGATGGAACTAAGCATCAGCCAGAGGATTTTCTCCCTAGATCTTTACTGAGAGTTAAGTTACATAAGAGTTTGCAGCTGAGGCATTCAGCCAAAAATGGAACATGCTCACTAGAACAGTTCTGGCTTGTATACACAGATTGCACATCCTCTGTTTAACTTGTTAAGATCTACCCAGTAGCAAGCATATATGTTAGCTCTAGTTGATTTAGCTTTTGAACACTGATCAAAATCTGACCTAAAAATCTTACATGCTGTTAAAATACTTCTCTAGGTAAGTCACTAAATCGGCAGTAAAAGGTAGCACTCATTCCATTCCAAGTGTAAAAGTCTGAGCTTCTGTTAAACCATTCTTTCTCCAGCTATTGTCTGATATGAATCTTGAGGCAGAGAGCTAATCATGCATTTTCTCTAGCACCTCAATTTTCAAATGGTTTCAATAATTTCTTATAGCATGCCCACAGTCATCACTTCTTCAGAATTTTATGCTAAAATGGGTGAAAGCAGAAAATAGAAACATAAAGGCAAGAGAAGCTTTATAAACATGGAGAAATTTGGGGCCTGGCATTACAAAAGACGTTAATTATAAACATGATTCATGAATATACAAACATATTTTCCAAATCAATAATCTCAGATCAAGAAACCCAAATGCATTTTAAATATGTGACCCACCATATAAAAAAACCTGCTACAGTTATATTAGGTGAACAGCTGCATCTCAATAGAGATAATGTAATCCCAAAATGAAGTATAGTTATCAATGAGGAACTAGAATTTTCTAGACTTATTAACAGCCAGACACCTCTATTTTATTTTAAAGTTTAATATTATTTAGACCCTCTGGAAGTCACTATGCATTATCAGTGCTTGTATTGGTAATTAACGAAAGCCACCTGGACTCAGTACAGATTTATGTTTCTTGCCAGCTGGCTTCTCCCCACAAAAATACCATCTACAAAGGTCTGAAATATACTTAAGCTACTAAATTATGAGCTAATGCTGCTCCAAGCCAAGCAGAGGCCTCTGGACTTCATACTGAGTCAACTAGCAGAAGCATGAACAATCTGAGATAGGTAAGTCAAAGAAGTGCAAAAGAAAAATCTTAAGTTAGTTCCTCAGCCTCTTCTTCCTCCTTATTCTCCACTGGAAATACAGAATGCATGTCTTGAAGGCTTATCAAGGTCATCTGCTCCATGCCTTGCTCCACAACAAAACCAATTATCTAGAAACCACTGCTAATAGACAATTGCCTTTGTCATGAAACGGTTAGTTTATTCAGCTCCGAGCCACAAACACTTCAAGTCCTCATAAGCTGAGAGTATCTCTAAAAGAAGCAGTCCCAGCTATCTCTCACTCCCAACTTTTCAAATGACCTAATTCACTGTGTAACCACAAAGTTCTTGGCCAACATGTAAGAGTGGAGCACAACATGAATTTTTTGGCTGATAGTAACACTCTAACATATTTGAAAAAAATACGGCAGTGTTTTCACATCAAGTCTCCTTACTGCATAAATAGTCCCGGTTTCCTTACTCTGCCTCTATCTACTAATTCTGCAACCTCCCAAAAAACCACTGTGCTGAAGAATAATATGTGCAGCTTTGTAGCGAACCAGATCAATGAACCCATCTAATCAAAAATTTTTCCTTTTTCCTACCGCTTCCCTTGCCAAAACACTGTCACTCATGTGGCTCCATGAAGAGATGCTATGGGGACCAAATGGCAGAAAAGCATCTACAGAATAAATCACAGAACTGTATGTGCTGCCTAAGAGATTCTGGAACCAGAGTAGAAACCAGGAACAAGAACACCCCTTTCAGCAGGGAATCACCTTAGCTCTTTTTCAGGAAACCAAACAATCTGTCTTATGTTCCACTAAACTGAGATTGGTATAGGATATTCACCTTCCGGCTCTGTAAACCTGTTAACCTTGTGATACTTCAAAACAAATTCATTTCAAACACAAGTGCAGGAAAACTGAGCAGGAACACAAGAACATCTACAGAAAACTACTTGCTTTATCATGACTATTGAAAATAGACATTTCTTGGCCCATTTCAACAAGTCAGCTTTAGATTTCCTTAATACTGTCACTGAGTAAGACTTCTGGATAGACTCCAGTGGCTCTACTGTTGGAGTCTGATTAGACTTCAGGATCTGGTGAGGCTGCTCTTGGAGACATTAAATAATACAAAAGAAAAAAAACACATTACCAGTGAGCACACAACACATTGTTGAAGAACTGTGATAAAAAAAATCTTTTTTTTGGGGGGGTATACCTGTAGCTGAAGTAGAACTGTTCATGGTAAAAGGCCTGTTAGTGACACCAGAAGAAAGAAGCTCGTCAGGTCCACACTAAAAAAAAAAGACAAGATTACCAGTAAATAGTCTTATGGAGAAAGTGGCTTAATATAAAAGCTAAACAACTCTTGTCATTTATTCTTCCCAAGCACATTTCCTTTATAAACTCACTATCCACTATTCAGCATGTAGGTGGCTTGTGAGGAACTTAAGTTTCAACAACAACAAAAAAAGCAAATACCTACCACACAACTGTTCATTCTGTCTCTAGAGGCTATTATCAAGTTCATCTGTGTTACACTGATCATTTCTCATATTACTTATGCTACTACAAACAGTTTATGTTTCAAAAGATCAAACATAACAAATGGCTAGGAAAAGAAATCACCTGTTAACAAGCTCCAGGTCTGCAATTCAGCTGTGTTTCCAGATATGAATAAACCCTGCTCAGGCCAGTATTTGTGTCTGGCCACCATGGAGCTTGAGCGGAACTTTAACTCAGTACACTTTCAAATATACCTATTACACATTTTTTAATCTAATCCTTGTACTAAGAATTTGATGGTAGATAACACCGTACTTAAAGTGATATTGAAAATCAAAGCACATGCTTAAGAACACTGGTAGTTTGAGGCTCTAACCACTAGTAGAAAAGAGTTTGAGCACTATAAGTTCTTCATCCAAATATCAGTGCCCAGCTGCCAGTTAAGTCTATTTAGCCAATGTGGAACACTGCTCTAATATGCCAGCCAAGCATCAACTTCTCCGTATCACAGTTCTCCAAATTGCCAACAGGAAATAACATACCACAGAGCCTCTAAAAGGCAGCTGAGGTTCCTAAAACTTTTATCACATTCTTCCATAAAAGTATTTACATGAACAAGTTGGACTAAGGGGGTAGTTCTACAGGACAGAGTAAGCTGATCCAAACAAATCACCACCACTCTGGTAGAAGGGAAGGCCTCCACTCCCCTTGCCCCAGTATTCCCTGCCCATGGTCATGAGTTGTTCATCTTGAACCATCTCTGGTGCCCATCAGATTCTCTATGAGATGGTTCAACTCCCCAACCTGCCAGAAAACTACACTGATGCCAGTTTATCAGCTGAGAGGCAGTGTTGAAAGGCAGCAGGATCCAGATCAAAGGAGGGGGCAGGATCACTTGCACAGGAGGAGATGGGTGTAAGACAGCATCCTTTCAGCAGCAGCAAGCCATTCTGCTGGTTTATATTGGCTGTGGAAGTACCACTTACAGAGGGTTTCGTAACTACTTTATAAGCCGTCTGTCGTGCTACTAAGAGACAGTTTTGTCCTTTTACTTCTTGCAACTAACCACATGTTCTTGCTGCTTCCCTCATGTTGGCAAAGTCATTCATGAAGCAAGGTTGTGACCAGGCTAGGATGCTGAAAACAGTTCTCAGCCAAATTTAGCTGCCCATGAAGAAGCACAGGAATTAGTGTGGGAAGCCAGAAAACACGCATTCATTTCTCTCTGTCAGCAGTACAGACTTTTGTTACTGTTAATCACGAAACCACATCTTAACATTATATTTAAATGTAACACCTAATATGGCAAACACTACAAGAAATCATCTTTACATTAAAAAAAAAAGAAGTACTGCACAGATGGCACTTACATTACAAAAGGGAGGACATTCTTTGGAACTACATTCAAAAGATAAATACAGAAGATTATATCCCAAAGGGTCTGTTTTAAACCTGCTTTGTATTTTAAGGAAATTCCAATTCTAATCATTTTCAGTTGCCACCAATTAAATGCATTTGCAATAAAACATAGGCTAAGGTAAAGCCTAGCTTATTTGGCTGAGCAATGGAATACACCATTAATCATATAGTTCATGATAATTTATTCAGATGTTCACGTTTTAAACTTACTTTATTAAATTATGTGAATGAAATGTTTACTAGATTCCTGATGAGTATCACGTTCTATTTGGATGGATAATGGTTTTTAGTTAGCATCCAATAACACTATTAATTTTTACTTATTAGGAGTACTTTGAGTACACCAATATCCAAGTGTTGAACTTCTAAGAAGTGTACTCAACAGAAATAATTGCTGCATTTTTTTCCAAGGTTGTATCAAAAGCTTACTCTTTAGCATGTCAGATTCTGGCAGCTGGTGCCTTTACTGAGCAACTTTTACATATTTTGTTGTTTCGTTATGAACCTTGGCACTAATTCGCCTATTACTGTTTTCATAGTCAAAGTTAATTTCAAAGAAAATGCTAACATGCATTCTTATAATTTCATATTTCATGTTAAATGCACTGATACCTAAAAAACCCCAGACCTTTTCGGAATAAAATAATTTTCTAATCCATATTATTTAAAAAGGTTTTATTAATTGATTTCCCTCAAGATTCAAATGAACGTCTTAGTGGAGGAACTAGAATCTACTATTTTGGCACACTATGTATTCATAGCTTATGAGGAAGTTAAAGAAGTGTGTAATGGCAAGATTTTTACAAATCATCCTAAATTGTTTGGATATAAGTTTACATGTGGGAAAATTTGTAATTCCATAGAATCTGTAATTCCATAGAATCTGTAATTCCATAGAATCTGTAATTTATAATGTACTAACAGAATTAGTAGTTTTCAACTTAAATGTTACTGCTGCAAGAAAAAGGGAGCATCAATAACTTGCAACATTAGATATTTTGTAGGTCTGCTACATGAAACTGCAACTGGTAAGTCTGAAACTGGTTCCTGGGGAAAAGTATCCATAAGTGTATCTCCCTATCTCCAGTTTGATAACAGAAGGATTTAAAATTAGCCTACATTTCATCATGTTTAAGTTAAAAAAAAATTAATAGTTGTTATTCCAGAATTTAATATTAGTTTCCTACAGCCACAAGATTTTGATTACACTACTGTTATTGATTGCTCTACTGAAACATTTTTTAGAACTTTTGATATCAATACTAAATTACACATCTACTCATACAGTTACAGCATATTAGTTTTTGCTACTCCTAAAAAGCTATCACAATTTGATTACTAGAGTCTCGCCAAACTAACAATAACTCAAGCTACGCCAATTTCTTTATTCTCAGAACGAAAAATACTGGAAAACTGACATAGTAACATTCTCTATTATATTCTTCAGTAATAAATCCAAACAAGTACTTCCTCTGATACAAACTTAAGAGAAAAAGAGACTACCTCAATTGGTTTGAATGAGGACAAGTAAGGAAAAACCATCCCTGGAGGGGCTTTATATAAAACGACTGCTAGGAACTCCAGATTTTTTGCAGAAAATGACCAAGCTATTTCTGAAGTACAAGAACATTATAAAAATGCTTTTCCATATCTCACCAGCTATCCAGCAATATGACTGGTAAAAACTTTCTCAGTCACTGACTAAAAGCAAAAATAAAGCTGATGCAAAATGTTCTACAAGAACACACAGAAAAATGAGCACAGTGACAGTTCTCCCTTAAATTGAAATACAATGTGCATGTGGTGAGGAGACTCTGCATAAGTTAAGAAGATAAACCCAAAAGAGATGAGAGAATTCAAGTTTCTGAAGCAAGTCAGCCTCTCCTTTCTGTACCAGGAAGAGTTGAGAGAATTAGCTTTCAACTACTCTGGGACATGATGAAACATCTACTGCCATGACACAGATCTACTACAGTGTGCTCTGCTAAAAAGGCTGGCAAGGCCTTGAGCATTCAAAAAGTCCACGCAAGAAGTTACTATAGTCTAGCTAGTACACTACAAAAGCTTACTAAATTTTACTAAATACTGTAAGCTATAGAGTCTTACAATGCCACTCCTTTCCGTATACAGGTTTTGAATAGCTACGTTTTAGTTATTCATTATTTTAAAAGTCCAGCTGAGAAACTAGTTAGAGCAACTGTATCTCATCTACAAAGCTCACCTTGACATCCTTCCTTGACTGTTATTTAGAAACACCTGTCAAGCACTTCTTTCAGCAGTAATGTCAGCTTACGCAGCCACTGGTTTTGCCAGCATGACTCTCTGTCATGCTATTTAATTTAATTGAGTTGCTTGCTCCTGTGCACTGTAAGGCCTCACTGACACAGGCAAAACAGATGATGTGGACAGGGTGAGTAAGCACAAATGCCTAACCCTTCAGGGATAGTCACTTCTTCCAAAACAAGACTACACTCAAAGGTAGCACTGCAGCTCTACCTGAATGCTAAAAGGACTGTACCAATTATATGGTGAATCTTCTTCCTTTTAGATTACAGCAAAAGATGGGTTTTTTTGAAATTACTTAAGCTGCTCTATGATTTATGTTTATTGATAGTAACATATGTTAATGATTCTGCAGTTCAAGTGTAAAAAAGGCTGCACTCATAGCAAAATAATATAGCAAACATCTGAAAGTTAGAAATGAACCTTCATTACATCTTTGTAAGTTAAATACAGTTGGGAACAGGAGAGTAAGTTAAGTACTTTAAAATACTCCTTAAAAAGACGTCCACTTCTCAGAATTATGTCAGTTATTTACTCAGCATTACCTCTAGAATTAATGAAACATATAAACAACATTAAAAATATTGAAAAAGGAAGTACGTAAATAAAAGCGCATTTTTCCCCCAGCTTTCAACTGCAATATTTTCCTCCTGTCTTCCTTGCTATCATATATTTGCGAGTACAGTTCCACTAATGACGAATGGGATAGTCTCAGAGAAACTTGCATCAGACATGCTACTTCATTTGAAAGAGGCATTGTTTGTTTTCCTTGAACATAACTAGTCTTCTTTCTGGACTATTATTGTTTAGTCAAAAAACAGGAAGAATAAGATCATAATTTTTTATTACGAGATAGCTAGAACAACCTAGCAGGTGGTCCAATTTTAAGGAAGAATGATTCTTCTTTCACAAAAATACCTTTCTCCTTGCATATAAACTAAATTTTGGTACTCTTTTCTAGAAGAATCTATAGGGAAACATAAGGACTACTGTACCAAAACATGCACATTTTGAAAAATGACATTTTCAAGCCACACCAGTAACAAACTGCTATTAAATATTCAGAAAATTAACCAAAACCTAATGACTAGCCCATTAAATTTTGTGGAATTTGACTGTGAAAAAATCTAAGGGGTATGAAGAAGAGTGAAAGTTTCCATTGCCTTTTACTTCTGCATTAAGCTATCTAAATACCCATCATATTGCTTATTTTCCCATAGACCATGTTTGCAACAGCAAGATGTAAAACCTACTTCCAAAATCAGGATTTGATCTGAAGGACAGTGCCATTGACACCAAAATAAGGACATTTCAAAGAAACGAGAAGTCAACTAACAGAAATTTCAGAGTCATATTTGTATAAACATGTCAAACTTACACAGAAAAAGCCGTCATTTCAATATGTTGAAACAGAAATAAATCATAGGCAATGGTCAGAAACAAAGACACCTCCCTCCCCCCACTCCAAGGACTCCCCAAAACACACTGACTTGACAGGTCCATCATCAGTCACCCTAGAAACAGGCTTGTTATTTTAGCACAGACAGACACTGTTCTGTAGGCTTTAACGCCCAGTGGCTCTGCGAGCAATACAGTCAGCTCTGTTGTCTCTGTTATTGATTATTGAAGCTCCCTGCTGGACCCATAACAAGATATTATAGACTGTTTAAAAGTCACACAACAATAATTAAAAAAACCAGTGAAACGGGGAAAAAAAGACGTAAGTATTGGGCCTGTAATTTCATTAATGAAAAGGTATAGGAGTTTTTTAGAACACCTAATTTAGTATCAAATAATTAGTAAAGCACAGAAGACCAGGATACATTTTCACATGAATTAAAGTATCTTCTCCACTCGTAACAGTTTTCAAAGTATAAAGCTTTTATACCACAAAGATAGCTTAAACAAATGCTTCCTTACTGGCAAATGCTGTATTGAAATTGGAAATACAATACAGACTAACAAAACCCCCAAACGTACCACCAGAGTGTTCAGCATCAATTTCAAAGTCATCAGTTTCAGTAATTGCATACAAAATAGTTTTAGAAAATACTATCCAGTCATCCTTTCTTAATTTTTCTAATAAAGAAAATGAACTAGTAAAACCATGCAGTCATTTCCCCGTTTTTCTATATAATAGCTGAAAAAAAATGATTAACAATAAAACTGACTATCCACACACATGCATTTTTCCTATTGCCTTCTTCTAAACAAATATTTCTCAATTTATCACCACAGACTGTTTTTCAAGACAGATGCAGGAGTTTTAAATGAGGAAATCCAAAGCCAAAATACTTTTTAGAACCGTGTAAATAACAACAGTGTTGGTTCAAATTACATCCAGGACCTGTGTAAATTGCAAAGAGCTCCTCTCTAGCTCGTACATGTTTGTTGCTCACATCAAGAGCAGGAGAATGGAAAGGGAGATGAGCTTTACCAAGCTGTAGTGTTCACCCCTTACTGTGAAGAAAGGAGGGAATGGAGGGGAAAGAGGCAGTGAAAAACTCATGACGCAGTGCCTTGCCTCTGTCCCTCACCATGCCAATCAGTACAGACATGTAATAAATACACTGCATGATGTACACCTAGACCATTTACCTTCTCTGCAACATCACCAATTCATGTAATAATATGTATATATAATCTTACTGTAAGATGTAAAAGGAATGAGAATTACAAAGTACACTGCCAACTTCTTCAAGGCTAAAAACAACTGTTTTCGAGAGACCACAGCCAGAGTGTAACAAAACGGAGTGTCAAATCTTGGATGTACAATCACTGCTTCAGGTTGCAACAGATGGCTGCTAAGGACAGGAAGTATCAAGCTGCTCATTTCAGAACCTAGCAGGTGCAGAAGGCTTGGTTAGGCAGTCCAGTTTTGGACAGATGAACATCAGGTGGTAGTGTGGTTGCTTTGTACACATTTAGTCCTTTGCAGCAATAAAACTCTGAATGAAAGAAAAGCACTTCTGATCAAAGCTTGTTCCTAGCTCTGTACCTAGAAAATACATGCATTATTTCAGGTAGCAATGACCTAGTTAATTACTTACAGCCTTTCAAAGCTGACAAAAGGCCTTCTGAGAGACAAAAGGTACAACAGCCAAAGCATGCACAACCAATGTTTTCACTAAGCATGTTATAGCTGTTATGTATGATCAGTTTAGCCAACTGCACTGACAACATTCCTGGCTGTATCACAGACATCCTTCATGATGTGGCAGGAGCCAGCTTCACCAACACGGGCATCAGTTGGTTCACACAGATAGCATACTGTTAGTTGAAATAGTAACAACAGTGTGCTAGATGGTATTCAATACTTTAAAACTTGGCCAAATTCAGCCACTGCGCTGCCTCAGCCATGTATGAAACTCAGAAGTCCAAAGTAAAACAAAGCAAAAGAAATGATGTTCTATATAGACTTATGTCTGAAGGAAGAAGCAGGTTCAGAATTTTAGGGGAACCCAAGATTCTCCTACAAGTTTGCTTAATATAGTATATTTGTATAGTATATTGCCTAGATATATTCAGAAAGCACAAATGGGAAGTACTGTAATTTTTTCACAGAATTAAATTTATAAACTCTCCTATGTTTCTTCCACAGGATATTTTATCCTGTTCTGTAGCATAAAGTGAAAAAATTTCCTCAACCTTAATCTATAACTGTACTCAGTTTTCTGGGAATAAACCAGAACACAACATTTTCAAACACCAGCTTGAATGGAAACTGACCCAAAGACTTCTAAAAAGATGACACTGCCAACATCTGTTACCTAGCTTCAATTATTTTGACCTCACTTAAAACAGCTGGGTATTTTTCCTTTTTATCTAGTATTACCAAAAATATAAAAAAGCAAACATAATTTGTTTTTCAACAGTATCAGAACCATACACTTTTACTTGTTTTTATTCCATTAAAGCATTCAATCTAAGGCAGTATAACTTCAGATACATTACTGCACTTTGATGTAGATGAAACCGCTGTTTTAAGACATCACCCTTCCACAAGGCTTTACAATTTTCCTCCTCTAACCAGGAAACTGAGGGTAGTACAATTAACAGTTTAGACTAAACAGCACAATCAAATTATTCACACACTATAAAGCACTTCAGGAATGCTGCTGTTACCAAGTTATCAAATCATCTTCAAAAAGTGGTGCTCAGTTTCCCTGTAGTTCAGCCTATCAGTTAAATATTTTAAAAAGTTACATCTAGATAACAGCACAAACTCAGTTTATATTTTACAGACTATATTTTATGTCTTTAGAAGCATTTACACTCATTTTACTAACACAATGTTTAAAAGATGTGGAAAACTACAATAGGCAGGTGTAAGATTTTTAAACCCATATTCAGAATCTTATTTTTTAAAACCAAGGTTGAGGCTGACTTATGTTTGCAGTGCGACTGAATTCGTCATGGGTTTGAGGTTTGCTGAAAAAAATTAAACTCTGAAAATGTCCTAGCCACAAAGCATTACATCCTGAAACTCTTAAAAGATACATCTGAAAGTCAAACCCATTTGAAAAAATCCTAATATTGCATGAGTATCAAAAATCAACAAACATATAAATGGCATTATTTTAAATAAGGTAAATTTTTTGTACTTAGCTTAAATATTCTCTTTTCTATTTTTAGCTATAAAAACTAAAAAAACAAACTGCAAGACTTTTACAATCAGTTGTTCTTTCTATCAGTCCTGAATACAAGCAAAAAGCTCATTTTGAAAATTATTTGGGAACTAACAACAAATGGATCAAATGTTTGTCAGATGAAGCAAGCAATCTGCAACAAAACTTTGACTGGCTGCCTGCTTTTACTGTCATCTAACTTGTGCTTTGTGCTCCATGAGGCAGCAAAATAATTTCAACTTGAAACAAAATATGCTGATTCCACAGTCAAGAGTATAGAAGAGTCCCTCCCCTCCCCAAGTATGCCAAATATGCTTAAGTCTTCTCAGGGCTGACAATTTCAGAAATTTTCTTACATTTGGCATTTTATTTCAGTGTGCCAGGCTATGTATGATCCCTGGTCCAAGTCTGAATCTGTTTACATCGCATTTTAGAATGAAACCTGCTTTGGAAGGTTTGCAGGAGTTAATTCCGCAAATAATTTTTACTTATTTCTTCCTACACAAACACAGATAACATCACTGAGTCAAAATCAGGCTCATCAGTTAAAGAGAAGAATTCCGCACTGTCTTTTCACAGGTACGTGCAAAACAAAGCCAATAAACTAAGAAACTCTGGTAGTATTACATTCATGTTCTAAGTTGTACTCATACACCTGACATGATAATTACTAATAACAGCACAATGACTAAAAAGAACCCAAACTTGTCAAACTGGCAATAACTCCCTACACATCGAGATCAACAAACAGAACTCAGGAAGTAAAAAACCATCCTATAAACTCCACATTTTATATTTTATATCCATAATTGTATTTTTCACAAATGAATCCCACGTGGAATGTATTACTTAAGTCATTAACAGCTTCTGGAGCAACCAAAGAAACAGTTCACCCAGGCTGAACTCAGAGAAGGGTGCATCTAAGCACTGGGAAAAGAAAGGAATTTTAAATGAGTCATCCAATTTTACCGTATTTCCAAGATCATATCTGATTAACACAAGAATCAACAATTACACTTCGCATACTTTAATCAACACTCTAAAGTACCTTGCTAGAAAAAAACAGATGCTGCAGTGATAAACTGCTAACTAAATAAAATCATTTGAAATTATGAAGGTATATTGAAAGTACAAGAAGGCACAGAAGTACATCGACTATTCCTATACATCTTCAGGCCTCTCATAATGACAAACATCCACAATAGCAACTTCTGCTTCCATAGCTACCTGGCAAAGTAGGTCATGATCTTCCCATTTTAAATATTTGTCTTGCCACTATTTGATAGATGCTCTGAAAATACAAAACACACCCATTACATACAGTTTTGAACTGCACTGTATGTATCACTCACGGTTCTAAAACAAAACCAACAACTCCTCTTTAGAATGCAAAATCATTTAAGGCATAAAACCTTTTCAGGCTTGGATTAAAAATCAATTAGGAAACATCAAACTCAAAACAACAACTAGTACAGTTTAATATATAGAGAGGAAAAAGAAAGCAGCACTGCCATAATTAAAATAATGAAGTAATTTAAAGCATTTTTCAACATTTTGCATATAGTCAGTTTCACTGTAGCTAGAAAATCAGAAACCAAGTGCTGTTTGTTATTTAAGGAATTCAAGTTATATTTAACCGAACAGTTTTCTAGTATTAAGGGTACTTACCAATTACAGTAACAAAAAGTGAAAAAGTACCTTCTGAAAGGACCTCTGCTTCATTTCTTAAATATGATCTGAGCATTCCTTCTCTATTTTCCATCTTAAAACACATTTTATTAATTCTATTCCTGCCTCTTCCCCAAAATGAAAAGGAAACTAAACATATGCCAGACTAAAGCACCATGAGTTTTCATTAAGCAAGGAGCTAGAAAAGAATACAAGAGTCATTTTTCCTGCTTGACTCCTCCCCACAAGCCTTTGTCTAGCAATATACAAGGGCCCAGTGACAAAAAGTGCTTCTTTAAATTGATGGCAACTCTATCTATGTTTCAATTAAGGAGAAGAAATAATTTTTCATAACATAAGCAAAATACTGTATGCTTTTTCTCTTTCTTGAGGACAACCTGCATACATGCTTACTGACATTACGGCATGCAATTTGGCTACTTGTTAAAATATTTCCCTAAGAAAGTGAATTACTACATTCAATTTTTAGGTAGAGAGAGTAGAAGAAGGCATGCTAGTTTGGCTCTTCTAATTGCAGATTCTACTTTTCAAAAGATGTTGTAAATACTACTTAAATGTACCAGGAAAATCCATATCTAACAATGTTACTATCCCACATATTTTAAAGACTCATAAGATATTTGATATGACTAAAGTAGTATGTAACTGAAATAGATAATTCAACAGACATCTACACTTCAGATAAATTTATCCATATCCAATTTATCTGACACTGAGGATGAATTTCCTGATGCAACTCTTCAACAGCAATACCAACTCAGGCTGTTCTTCTAATGGATTTCCACACCACTTTCCCACTGTGAACCAAATGGGTGCACTAATCTGATTAAAAAATAATCCATGTTATGTTTACAAGAGAATCACACAACTGCATCTGCAAAGCTGAGGCCCTGGTTTCACAATACATCCCAGTTGAACTGATGGCTTATTGCCACAGAAAAGCTGAATCAATGGCTTATTGCATCATTTGCTTTCCCTCTATTCCACTCCATCTCACTAAAAGGTAAGCAAATTCAACTTGCCAACCTGGCAAAAAAGTCACCAAAAAAAAAAAAAAAAAAAATCAAAAAACCCCCACACATTATTTATTTTTAAGAGGACAGGACTAGCCTGGTTTAAGTAATGATCAGCTTATTCTGTGTTCAGACAGGCCAGATCTGGAGCTCAGAGTAAAACAGAAGAGATTAAAACAAGACTTCACTCTTTCAGCATCAGTAAAATGTGGCACTTCCTTCACGCAAACATACCCTGATTAGCGACAAGCTGCAAAGGCCAGAAAAAAGCAGCAAGATAAAGGGAAACTGTCTTGACAATATTGCTAAGTTTTTAATAACAACAACAACAAAATCACACCATATATAATACATTCCATAGTTGGGAGAGCGAGCAGCTATTTATTAAAAATCAGTAACAACCTCTATTTTTCACTGAGCAAAGGACATTTAAAGTCAATCAATATCTTTCCTCCAAAAAGAGAGTTTAACAACTGTAGTGCTTCCATCACTTGCCTACTGCTAACCGTTCTTTAAAGGCACAGACTCTTTTTCCTCTGCCAAAACAACGCATTTTTATTCACAAGAAAACTAGCACCATCCACCTATAAAATTCAGGTGGAGACAAGACATTGTAGTTTTATAGCGCTGTAACCAAAAGAGTTAATACAGTCTTCAGCCTCACATGGTCTACCTTACCGTAATACCACAAAAACTGTGTCCTATTTCTGCTAGGACTTTTGCAGGAGAATAATCAGAGGTAAGCACTGTCACAGAGAGAGACTTTCAAGCTAGCATCATGAAGACCACCTCAGGTTTGGGAGAGTTTAGAAACTCACACACAACATCTAATGATTATGTCTACACTTCCTTTGTATCCAGCCTGACTCTTGAAGCAGTGCTAAATTCTTAAAACTCTGCTTATAGGCACTGGTTTACAAGCCAGCTCTGACTTTCCCATTAACGCTACCTATCATTTCCAGCTTTAGCATAACTTACTTGCGCCAGGCTCAAATTCGAACTTGCCTATACTCTTTTCATGCTTCATCTAGTTTTACACGTTCTTACGTTGTTAGCTAAAGCTAGTAGGTAATCCCACGACTGGACTGTCCACATCTAAAGAAGCAATCACAAAAAAGATCAGCAAGTTAAGATAAAATTCTTATTGAGAAAAGATCTGCTAATGCAAACTCAGGTTGATTCACGCATATCCAACAGGTTTAGAGGTAGCTCTGTTTAACTAAGAATTATTTAAAAATTAAAGGATCTCTGCACTATAATTGTGTTGCAGTTTCTATCCAACGAGAGAACACGAGGATAGCCATATAGGACATATTAGTTCTTCCGGCCCAGAATCTTGTCTCTGACAATTTCTAACAGGTGATGCCCAAGGAAGAATTTAAGGAGAAAACAAACATACAGCAGTATTTTCTCAAAGTACTCTCCCAGAACACCACAACACATACAAAAGAGTTACCTATAACAGAAAAGGATGCATGGAACATTTCCAAAAGAAGAATAAATATTACAGATATGAGTAACATGTTAAACATACAAGTAAATGTGTAAATGTAGTGTATCCTTTACAGTAATGACTTACACCACACAAAAAAAATCAACATCTAAGGAAAGGAAGAAGTATAAATTACCACCACATTTAAAATGATTCACCTATGGACCAGGAAACCTTCACCTATACAATTTAATCATGACTTAAGACATTTTAAATCAATCAATTCTGATTATCAGTCAGACTTCCATCTGGAAGAAGATAAATACCAACCATCAAACAAAGCCCACATATAGCAGAACTCACTGACTACTAGACTGCCTCTTCAAATCTCTTGGCAGAGCTAGTCTATAGAAAAAGATCATGTAAATCTACAAATTAAGCTCCAGGTAACAAGCCTGTACATTTCTGGGACTGACACTCCTTAGGCTATTGCTTTTTACATTTATGTTATTACTGAAATCAACAACTTGATAACTACGTTTGGTTGTTCCTTTTAAAGCTGTTGCTCTTCAAAGGATCATCCTGCAAAACAATAAAAAGACCTACGAAAACCACAGGGTTGTTATAGTTCAGTTTTAACTGTGATTGCTGAAACTGGTTCATTTAAGATTGCTTAAGGTTACACTCATCTATTAAGTTTGAACTATTTCTTCACACTTATTTTTTATGATCAGAGATTTTGCTACATCTTACGACATATTCCAGCCTTTTCTGGTTTCATACAACAGTGTTGGTAATTGAACATGTTGACTCTACTTTTCTTGAGATCTGGGAATAATATGGGATATCTAGTCAACTCCATCTTCATCTGTCCATAATTTTACCATTTAATTTCTGAAATTAAAGAATCAACTTTGCCAATGGCTTTCAGGTTTACCACATCTCCACCAATTTTGTTTTTTGATATTTACTATCATGTTTTTAGTAGTGGCATGGACTACTGGGTAAGCCTCCAGCCAGCCCAGAATTATATCTGCCAGGGGTAGATAGATATGTTCCTACCCTACTACTCCTGCACAAAAGTCCAAAGAAGCCTATTTGCCATGCATTACCAAACTGGTGGTTTGAACATCCCTTCTGTTTTGATAACCTGGTTGTTTAGCTTTTTTCACTAATGCACAAGTTTTGCAGTCCTTTGTTAATAGTACAATGGTATCTCTAGAAAGTCCACTCCTCCTTGGTCTCTTCCCAGCAATAGCTGTCATCTCATCCCAGATGTCTGATGTTTTATGAACTACAAATAATTCCCCTTTATGTTCCCAGTCTAGGTCTTTGTTGATTGTGGTGATCTGAGCAGCTTGGTCCACTTGACAGTTGTTGATTTGTTCTTCGGTATCCATTCCCTTTCGGATATGGGCATCAACATGTCACAGCTGCATGTCGAGTTTTTCCAAATCCCGTGCAGTGCTTTTCCTCACAAGTAAGCCATCCATATGAGTTCTCCTCATGTCTGTCAAATGCAGTTTTCACTATGTGACCCAGCTCAAGAGGATGTTGGTCACTATCCAAGAATCAGTATATAGGTATAACCTGGGCCATTTCCTCTGTAATGCTACATCAATGGCCAGTCTTTTGCCTTTGGACTCAATTGTCCTTCACATTCATCCACCCATATCACCTTCTGGATGGACTCCAAACTGCAGCTTCCCATCTCCTCCAGCTGCCAAAAATTTGAGAAGACCCATCACTAAACAGGACATATTGCCAGTGCTCTTCAAGTAGCTTGTCATATTCTAGGCTTAAGTGCATGACAGTACTTTAGGTGAGTTTCCTCTCCAGCTCATGGACACAGCATGTGGGTGGAGGCCCAAGGTAGGCTTCTCAGGGGCATTAAGGCCTATCAGTGGACTCAGGGTCCTGACAGTGTCTTTCCTTACTGCTTGAGCTCACATACCAAGGTGGACAACTTGGTGATTGCACTATCTGTGGCCCTGTCTCACTGGGCAGAGATCCCAGGCAATGTGGCTTGCAGTTATTTAGCTCTAAGACACTGGCACCCATATCCCAGCATCTTAATAGTCAGGTTAGTAGGTTCTCCTCTCTCCTCATTTATAGTCAGTCAGGCTTTAGGTCAGTATTTAAGGGTCAAGTGATTTCAGTGTCCTACATCACTAGTATTTTGTGCAACTGTTCTCAGCCCCTCTCCCAGCCTGGTAGGAACTGCTGCAAAAAACAATCTCTCCACACATGCTGGGAGAGGAAGAGTTAAGATACATTGCCTAGAGCACAGCCACACAACCTTGAATACTGTTTCCTCCCACTTCTCCTCAAGGAGCACACAGTCTCTCAACCCTCCTTCCCCACTACAAAGAAGCACAGTCTTATACCAAGGATGTTCCAGACAGTGTTGGGAGTTTTCACTAGACTATACAATGGGAGTTGCTGAGTGATTACGCAAAACATAGCAAGGAAAGTAAAAAAGCTGCATTCCATTTGTTACTGTTTCTGGCTTGATCAAATTGCTCAATGTTAGCGCTATTTTATACACACTATTAACACTAATTCCTGCTTCATATAGAGTGTTTTCTTCTGTACACTACTGACATGCTATATTGAGTAGGAGGTAGTGCTGTCATATATGAATTAGTGCATCCTCTACACACTATTAACATAATAGCAGTATTAAGTGCACTTCCCGCCAGACCCCTACCTCCAAGCACCCATGACCTGCCTCCACATGATTAGGCAAACTAACTTGGCAGCTGTAGGCAGTCTTGGCCTTGCAGGCATTCATCAGCCAGCACTACAACAGTAAAATCCTCTTTTCACAGTGCAAAATCTCCTTCAGACTGCACTTCTGACACTTTTTTTTTTTCTTAAATAATGGTGTGGTTAAGGTTAGGATAGACAAACTCACATGTTAATTACTATGCAATACCTGGATCTGTGTGAAGGAGTTTGGCTGTTAATTGCCCTGTGAAAGAGTGATTATTACTGCAAAGAACACAACAAAGTTACAGAAAGGCAGTCATCTTACACTTCCCCTTTCCTTGCTGACAAAAGCAGCAATGTCAGCGGTTGGGAGCAGCAGGGTGCTGAGCATGCCAGCTCCGGCCATGCAAGCTCGGAGCATGCCGGCTCCGGCCATGCAAGCTCGGTTGCAGGAGTCCCTAGAGGTCCTCCACAGCCAGGCGACCCCAATGGCAGAGTTGTGCCCCTCCCCTTTGAGCAGAGGTGGATGCGGTTTATGGCAGGGAGAGCATCTTCCAGACTGTTCGATCTTTACTGGTTGGTGGACTGCTCTGAGCTGTTGCTCGTTGATTGGTGTAGTGAGTTGCGGGGCAAATATTCTTTTATAAGTTTAGTTCTGCTATTTTTATCAACCACACTTTTATTCATAATACCTTTTCATAACCATACTTGAGGTAGCTACATTTCAAAATTGCTTTGGATTTATCACTTTTTACAGTTCTTACAAGGAAATTCTTGTGGTATTCATTCATGGCAAGTATCATGAAGCATAAACAAACACCACACCACACCAAAATTCATGAGCATTTCAGTGACTTGAGACTACTTCAAAAGAAACCGACTATGCTTTTTGCACAGTTTCAACATATGGCTAAGCTTCAAATGGGGAAACAATAACCCCAGCATGCAGAAAACTTTCTTCTTCCCTATTACATACAAGCACTATCAATTTTAAATGATTATAAACTATCAATGATTACTCTCTCTCACACAGAATTCCTAGAAATTAAATTCTTGTCAAGCATTCTGAACTCAAGTGCATTCTTTTAAAGCATCCAGTATTGCACTAAATAAAAACATCTGCTTACTATATGAGTTAAAATGAGAGTTTGTCAAACTGGAAGTCAGAGAAACATCCTCAGGAAAGGGACTGAGCACTCATGAGGCAATTCATCTCTCTGAACGATGGAATCCAGCAAGACAGCTCTGCGGGGCTGGACACCGTGGGATGGAAAGACACTGAGAGAAGCCAAACTCTACCTCTTCCACCTCTTGTCATAGTGTTTATACACATCAGGAAGTGGCTGTTTGGTATCCCAAGCTTACTGATGACAAATTAATCTTCTTCCCCTCCCACCTGAAAGGAAATTATGCTGCAGTCATCTATAAATTTAACAGTGAGGCTCAGTGTCTTTCACATCTAATCTCTGCTTTAGCCTCTGCTTATAATGGCCTCAAATACCATTCAGAGGTCCATCACAAATAACAAAAGGTCTTAACTCTATATATGTTCTTTATTTAATAAAAAAATTGCAGAAATATTCCTAGAGAGTGTAAGACATATGTAGGGTTATAGACAGCCTGATCAATATTTTAAAACATTGGAGGCACCATTCCTTTTTTTTGTAATGCAGAAAACACACAATTGATAAAAAGCTAAAAATGCTATTTCTAGAATAATTCAAATTTTTAGGTGAAATTATTTCTCCACACAAAATGAATATAATTTTTTCAGAGAAATCCATAGCTATGTTAGTAATTTATAATATCACATTAAAATACACAGTAAAATATCTGTAAGTTAAAATATTAAAAACAGAACTTTCTACATTTGAGCTCAAATCAACATGCTGAGTCAGCTTACCAGCACGAGGAATTTCATCATTTCTAATGCATCTGGACAAACACCCCGACATTTTAAATAGAGACTTCATTTCTAAATGTGTTCTAAAGCTTGAAGCAAGTATCATGCAGTGCATATCTCTGCTTTATAGAAGGATGCAGACACTGAGTTCACTACCACTTAATGTCAACAAAATTGTTGACACTTTATCTTCTAGTTGTCACTTTATCTTCTAGTGCCTTTAATAGAATTAGACACACACTTTCTTTTGGTTTCCCACAAATTTTGGAACTACAGT